>NC_057407.1:18770843-19070843 GCF_019320065.1 Cervus canadensis | reverse complement strand
CACTTCCCTTCTTTTCACAGCTATTTGTAAGGCCTCCTCAGACAGATGTCTTGCTTCTTTAACCGTCAAGTAAACAAAGAACAAAGGTTGCACTCCTGGGCTCTTGTCTTGTGCTCAGCAAGCACTTGATGCCGAGGAAGAACTCGGTAAATGCTCGTTTTGGGCAGAAACTTTAATGTCAGTTTCTCAGTAGTGTCTTTAAGGAAAATTATATATTGTTGTCAAGATACTGAATGGATGTCCTTACTCCATCAGCATCATAGATTTCCTAGTAATTTCAAAATGGTAATGGTGGTTGAGAAGTGTTGGTTGGGAATTTGGGGTGAGAATATCATGCGGCATCCATGGATGACAGGATCATAAGACTAATTTACATTTGTTCTTTCATTTATGTGGCAGGAGAAACCTTGTGTTTTTTCTAGTCTGACCTCAACACTTTCATGTATTTCACACCTGTATAAAGTTTTTCCCAGGTTCTTTGTTAGATGTTGTAACTTTGTGATTTAAAATGATTTTATAGTGTGTAAGCTTCCTGCTTTCTCTTGCTTTTGTCTGTTCCTATTTCTTCCCAATAATTGTTTGCAAACTTGTCATTTGGTTCTAAAAGGAAATTTGAATCTAATCCAAAACTTTTGTAAATTTTATGACTAAAAAGCTAAATAACTCATATGTAGAGTTAATATCAATTTAAACTGATCTTTCTGCTTATAATAGCTCATTTTATAAAATTATTCAATGACTGAACAAAGTCTTTAAATTTATTCTCCTCTCAGTAAGTGCAAGTGGTTTTTTTTTTTTTTTTTTTCTCAGAATAATCTCTGGAAGACTTTAGTGTACATGGTTCTGATTTACATGTATCAAATGCATAGTTTGAATAGGGCTGTGGATACATTTATCAGTATAAAAGTAGAAGCATGTTGAAAGAAAATATTTAATTGTGTACATATGTATGTCTATATATATTTTCAAGAAAACAGTTTTCCTGTATTTGGGCTTTTTATGCCCTGTGAGTATCATGCAAGGTTATATTAGGAAAGGACTGTTTGAAGGAGGTGAAGTGAAAGAGATGAAGCAGTAAGAGATGAAGAATGCTGAGCAGGCACAGCCTGAGTAACTTAGGTGTGATGTAAGTATGACTTTACTTAGGAAGGAAAAAAGAACTAGGGAGTGTTATCAAATCATGGGCTTAATTTCTCTCCAACTATCTATATGTCTGGAAATGTTCTTCCTAAGGCATCAAGGTTGAGAGCATCTTAACCTCCCACCATCCTGGTAGTCCTTTCATCCTCCCTTGAGCATGTGTGAAGGTTTCCCTGTGCAGGCTGTGGAAGACACTCTTTTATTTGATAAAGAATTTTTGGGTACCTCCTATGCAGCAGGCAGATTGCTAAATACTTGGGACACAAAGGTACAAAAGGTAGAAGAGGGCCCTGACACCATATGGAAGCAAGTTAAAAAAAAAAAAAATCAAATAAATATGGAAGTGAAAGTCACTAAGTTGTGTCCGACTCTTTGTGACCCCATGGACTATATAGTCCATGAAATTCTCCAGGCCAAAATACTGGAGTGGGTAGCCTTTCCCTTCTCCAGAGTATCCTCCAAATCCAGGGATCAAACCCAGGTCTCCCACAGTGCAGGCAGATTCTTTACCAGCTGAGCCACCAGTGAAGCCCAAGATTATTGGAGTGGGTAGTCTGTACCTTCTCCAGCAGATCTTCCTGACCTCGGAATTGAACTGGGGTCCCCTGCATGGCAGGCATGTTCTTTACCAGCTGAGGTACCAGGGAATGGGCTGTTATATATCTGGAGAGGAAAACAAATGATTCAGTTCAGTTCAGTCACTCAGTCATGTCTGACTCTTTGCGACCCCATGGACTATAGCTCGCCAGGCATTCCTGTCCATCACCAACTCCTGGAGTTTATTCAAACACATGTCCATTGAGTTGGTGATGCCATCCAACCATCTCATCCTCTGCCATCCCCTTTTCCTCCTGCCTTCAATCTTTCCCAGCATCAGGGTCTTTTCCAATGAGTCAGTTCTTAGCATCAGGAGGCCAAAGTATTGGAGTTTCAGCTTCAGCATCAGTCCTTCCAATGAATATTCAGGACTGATTTCCTTTAGGATTGCCTGGTTGGATCTCCTTGCAGTCCAAGGGACTCTCAAGAGTCTTCTCCAACATCACAGTTCAAAAGCATCAATTCTTCGGCACTCAGCTTTCTTTATAGTCCAACTCTCACATCCATACATGACTACTGGAAAAACCATAGCTTTGACTAGATGGACCTTTGTTAGCAAAGTAATGTCTCTGCTTTTTAATATATTGTCTAGGTTGGTCATAACTTTTCTTCCAAGGAGCAATTGGGATGGTCTATTTGGGATGTTATGGCTAGGAAAGAGCTTTCTAGGAGATGTCATCTAAGATGATAGCTAAAGGTGAGAAGGAACCAGCTGCATAGGAGCAAAGGAGAAGAGCATTTAAAGCAGAGAGAAGAGACAGCAACCAAGGTGCTGAGTGGGGTGGGAGCAAGGCATGTTCTCATACTTCCAGAATGTCAGTGTGCCTGGAGCATGGGGATCAAGGCAGAGTGAGGGCTGAAATGGAATAGAAACATAAAGGGGTCAGATCCCCTGAGGATTGTATTTTAACTGCAGTCTTCACTGCATTGGGCTGGGACATTTACCAAACCAAAGCGCAGGATTCCTAGTTACGTTTGACACTCTGATAAACAAATACATGCTTTCTCTGTATGAGTATGGCCCAAATATTCCATGGAGCATACTTATACTAAAAAACAAACAAAAATATCCATTGTTTATCTGAGGGTTACATTTAACTGGATGTCTTGTATTTTTTTCTGGCAACCTTATAAATGGGGGAGGAGTGTGAGCTGATGTATGTTTGTGAAAAATCAGCCAGCTTGGTTTCCTTGCTGATTGTTTCATGTGCTACTTTTTTGATTCCCAGAAACAGGAACAATGCTGTAGTTGGTTCACAATATTAATTACAGAGTAGTTTCTAGGAATCCCTTTTCCTTCCTGTTATTCTTAGGTGAGCTACTTGTCTTGTTTTCTGGGTCTCAAAATGTGTCTCCCCCTGAGAAACCCATACTTCCCCTAGGTGGCCTCATCCCAGGCAGTCCCAAAGTCCCCCTCTTGCCTTCAGTAGAACATTTATGCCACATGTTATCATTTCCTGTCCTCTGTCCTCCCTGCTAGACTAGGAACCCTCTGAGGGCACAAACTGTGTGTTTTCCCTCCTTGATTTTCTGGTGACTAGTCCAGGGTTAGTGAACAAGTGAGTGAACTTCAAGGCTTCTTTAGAGTAATTCTCGGGTTAATAAGCCACAGTCTGCCTCGAGTCCAATTTCTGAGATATCTATCACTAAAGGATTTATTTATTGAGCCCTTCCTGCTGTCAGGCACTATGAAAAATCTTGGCGATATCTGAATCTAGGTCTCTGCCCTTAAGGAGCTCATAAACCAGTTGAGAATAGGAGATAACTCAGAATATCAATAGTGAAGACAGCCATAGGAAATGCAGTAAAGTATTAGGATAAGTGGTAGGATTGAGAAGACTTAGGGATCATGAACCTGGGCTCTGTGGACCACAGGATGCTATTGATGTGAGATGGCTTGGGGTAGCGGTCTGAGAACTCGCTGGAATTATGTGCGCAGTATCATATGCATGTTCTTTCTTCTGGTCAGAGAGTTAGAGCTTTGATCACAGTCTCAAAGGGGAAGCACCTGACTCTAGTCAGAATTGTTGAGAACCATCTGCTGCAAGAGCAGTAGACATTCGTGATGAACTAAAGATCTAGACATTAAAGAAGGGAAATAGAAAAGATAAGAAATGTCTTTACAATTTCATGCAGGGGTAGAATTCCTTAAAGTAAGAAAGCTAAAACTTGAGGAATTTAATTAAGTCACAATTAAAGATTCATGTTCAGTGAAGGAAGTCATGAAAAATGAACAGAGGACAAACAGAAAATACTAACAGTCTCTCTAAGAGCTAATAAGAGATTTGTACTGTGGATACACTTCTTAAAAAGCATCTGATAAGTGGTAAACAGAGGTTTAAATGGGCAAAAGTCAGTGGGCATTTTATAGAGGGGGAACATGAATGGCTAGGATGTTTTTGAAAGAAATATTCAGTCTCATTAGCATTCAGAGACATGACTATTAAAATGAGACACACTAGTTTCTCTGTACCCACCATGTTGGGTTAAAGAATCAGATAATAAGAAATATACCTGAAGATGCATGAAAACAGGAATTTGGGAGGTTATTTCGTTTGGCAAAGAATTAGAAGCAGTTTACCTGCCTATTGATAGGGTAGTAGAGAAGTAAAATTTTGATTTACTCTTAGGAGAGAATACTGTGCAGTGATCGAATTGGGGAGGGGGGTGTTGTGGTTGTTAAAACTTAGACCATCAGTGTCCAATTAAGAATTAATGTGAACCACATGTGTTATCTGAAGTTTTTTGGTAGCCACATCAGAAAAGTACAAAGAAATAAGTGAAAATAATTTTATATTTCATTCAGGCCAGCATAGCCAGTATTATCATTTCAAACTATCAGTGACAAATTACTAAGGAAGAAGTTTTAAATTACCTTTTCACTGTCTTCAAAATCTGGCTTGTATTCTACATGTCGTTGTTGTTGTTGAGTCACTCAGTTGTGTCCAACTCATATGCAACCCCCTGGACTGTAGCCCACCAGGCTCCTCTGTCCTTGGGATTTCTCAGGCAAGAATACTGGAATGGGTTGCCATTTCTTTCTGCAGGGGATCTTCCTGGCCTAGGGATCAAACCCACATCTCTTCTGTCTTTTGCATTGGCAGGTGGACTCTTTACCACTGAGCCACCTGGGAAGCCCATGGGAGTTCTACATGTACAACACAGCTAAGTCAAAAGCTAAATTTTCAGTGTAAGTACTTGATACTTATTTAGCTTTCATAAAATGCACAGTCAAAAAAATAGATCTATTTTGGAACTCGGGATGTTCCAAAAATACTTAAAAGAGTCCTGGTCATTGATTAGAATACTGGCTTTTAAATTTAAATTGATTAGAAATTAAGAATTCAGTTTCTTATTTGCATGCACCGTATTTAAAATGCTCACTGCCCGCTGATGAGTAACGGCTGCCATACTGGATAGCAAAGATGGAGGCTACCTGTAATATTTAGGTGATTTTTATAACAAAATGGCAGAATAAAAAAAATAAGAACAAAATGTATTGTAACATACTATTTACATCCATTAAACATATAAAAAATCAGTACCTTTTTTTCCACAAGTAACTCATATGTGTAATTAAATATATGGGAAATATTTGAGAGGATTGTACCTATATCTGTAGAGTTAGGTAGCATAGATTCCAGAAGGGAGGGATCAACAGGGAAAATATGAGTGACATCCAGAGAAGGCCTAGGCTACTAGTGTGCTGCAGGTCAAGGTGCTTACCCAACTCAGTTATAGATATCTAGGGTTAAGACAGAAAGCAAAGAGAACTATATCCAGCTGGTGTATTATTATCAAGTGCTAAAAATAAATGAACCATGAAAAGACATGGAAGAATGCCTGCCTTCAATGCATACTACAAATGAAAGACGTCAATCTGAAAGGGCTACATACTGTATGATTCCAACTACATATATGACATTCTAGAAAAGACAAAAACTAGGGGAGCAATGGAAAGATCTGTGGTTGCCAGGGGCAGAGCAAGAGATGACTAGTGGAGCACAGAGGATTTTTAGGGCAATGAAAATACTCTGTGTGATATGATAATGGATACACGTCATTGTACATATGGCCAAATCCATAGAAAGTGCAACAGCAAGAGTGAACCCTGAGGTAAACAATGGGCTTTAGATAATTATGATGTGTCAATCCTTGGTGATAAATGTGCCACTCTGATGAGTGATAGTGATAATGGGGGAAGATGTGTGTGTGCAGAGACAGGGCATATATAGGAAATCTCTGTTTCTTCCTTTCAATTTGTTGTAAACCTAACCTAAAGCTTCTTTTAAAAAATAAAATCTTTAAAAATATTTTTTAAAAACCAGTGAGAATTAGCTCTGCTTAAAACACTGACAAAATTGGAATCTTAATGCAGAATTATGGTTTAATGATCACATTTTCAAATAGCCCAGTTGATGTTCCTTCTAAAACAGCAAACTGAATCATGCTGGGAACTCCTCAACACAGTCATCAGAGGACATTAGCATGGAAAAAAAAAATCAGAAGACATTTGCCTGAAGGCCCTTCATTCTTTTGATAAACATAGTTTCTAAACATCATGTTCTCAGAACCTGTTAAATGTGGAAAATCCAAAACTAGCTCCTGTATAATAAAGCTCACTGAGGGGATAAATCCAGAGGGCAGTACTGCCATCCCCTCACTGTTGTGTTTTGTAGAGCCTTACTATAATATTAGGGGCTTCCCCTGTGACTCAGAGGTAAAAAATCTGCCTGTAATGTAGGAGACCTAGGTTCAGTCTCTGGGTTGGGAAGATCCCCTGGAGCAGGAAATGGCAACTTGCTCCAGTATTCTTGTCTGGAGAATTCCATGGACAGAGAAGCCTGGTGGGCTCCATGGTGTCACAAAGAGTCAAACACACCTGAGCACGTGCGTGCATGCATGCACACACACACACACACACACACACACACACTACTAGCCTTATGTGCAACCACTTGCTTCAGATAGAACCAGCAGTGTAACAGTACAGTACAGTTTTCCCATTTGGTCATATCTCTAATACTATGTTTTTCTTCTGGAAGGGATTGTGGATAGAATTAGCTTTCATAAGGCAGAGGGCAGCCCTGCTATTCACCCACTCTTTTGTTTTGTGGAACAGTCCTATAATACTCTTGCATTTTAAAATACCATAAATTCTCATCAGACTGTCACTCTGAATGTAAATCTCAACAGTATCTTTAAGCTGGTTACCTTTGCAAGTCAAGGAGATAAAAGTGGGCACTTAATATTCATTGGGTTTGCTGAGAATATCTCTGTTTCTGTGCTCCATTTCCTAAAATCACCTAACCTTTTGTTATCTTGTGATACATAAAAGAGGTAGTTAGATCTGAGAAAGCTGTTACAATGTTAGATAAACAGGTTACAAAGTTCCATTTTAAGTACTTACCCCCTGGATGGCAATATACCTTGAAGAACTTGCATCACAAAGCCTGGTCCAAGTTTGGGCATATTTCTCAAGCATATCTCTGATGTAAAAAAAAAAAAAAAATGTTGCTAAGCCTAAGTTCTCGAGCTCAACTATGCTCCTACCTGTGAACCATGACCGGCTGTGTGTAGTGATTTCATGCCTTCCTCGTTCCCTCCTCCCCTGTGTGTTTCCCATATTGAGGTGCTTCTTATTCAAGTGCCCTTTCTCTGCCAGAGGCTTGCTCTCTTTGTCTTTTTTATTTCCCCCCTAAATTTGTGAACAAGTCCTAGTGTCCATGCGAGTTGAAGACTGATGGTTTTGCCTGGAGGTGCTCATATATACTTGAGACAGGTGCTGCCTAGACCTTTGCAGTCTGCTTGGTGAGCCCTCTTTGACTCCAGTGTGTAAACACCCGTGGCCAGCCAGCCTGAGCAAATGCTACAAGGTACTGATCATCACATCGACAGGCACGGCTGCCGTGACTGTGCTGATTGAATTGACTGGTGTTCTCTTAGAAATCCAGCTGTTGATTGAACACCTGTGTTTGCCTAAATTCAGCATTTGATTCTGAAGAAATGGACAAACTGGCCATGTATGAGATGGTAACAGCTTTTTTTAAAAAAAGACATTGAGAACTAGTACATGAAGTATGTGAAAAGCGAGTTCATTACGTGTTTCTGTTGGAATAGATGCTTGTTCTTAATTTACACACAAGGCTCATTGCCTGTACAATATTGTTCATATATGAAATATTGGATCAGAAACATAGTATAAACTCATACTTACATCTGGAAGTACATGCTCATCATTAATGACTGGAGCAGGAGATTTTTGGAGGTCACAGGATTTGATTGCAACCAAAAATTAGAGGTCTCAGCAGAAGCACACAGAATGTCCATTCTAGCTCCCCTTTCTAAGCTCCAGATCCACAGAGCCAAACCCCACATGCCCTCCCACCCCTGCGCT
The DNA here is from genome assembly GCF_019320065.1 of Cervus canadensis. Taxonomy (NCBI): domain Eukaryota; kingdom Metazoa; phylum Chordata; class Mammalia; order Artiodactyla; family Cervidae; genus Cervus; species Cervus canadensis. The sequence continues at coordinate 19,062,709 of NC_057407.1, read as the reverse complement.
CCTGTGCAAGTGCTCCTTGACTGTCTTCTGTGCTTCTCAAGAAACTTGGAAATCACTTAAGTCCTCCCTCACCTGCATCCCCACATTCAGTAATACATCACATCCTTTCAGTTCTGCCTCCTAAGTACTGCTCAAAGAGGTCCACTCTTTCTATCCCCAAGTTTATCATCTTAACCATTTTTGCATGTACAGTCTAGGAGGATTGGGCACTTACAGTTTAGAACAGATCTCCAAAACCTTCGAAACTCCATGCCCACTAAACATCAATCTCTCCCTCTCTCTTTCTCTTTCTTTCTCTCTCACTCTCTTTCTTCCCTCCCTCTTTCTTTCCTTTCTTTCCTCCCTTTCGTTTTTATGGACAATGTGGTCAAGCAAAATAAGGTAGATAAAACTTTAAGTCAACATAATATCAATTTCTCAGCACTCGCTTATTTTGACACATACCTAAATGATAAGTTTTAAGCGAGACCACCCATCCATGGCTCTGACCTTACAGGCTCACAGTGCTCCCAGGAATTGGCACTGGACTCTTCCCAATGGTTTCACTGGGTGTCTCACACTGCCTTCATTTCAGCAATCTGTAAAGAAGGGAAAATGACCCAGGATAGTCATTTTTGTTTGTTTTTGACAATTTACCTTTAGATGAGAGTTTGCTGCTGAAGAATGAGATACAGGATCTGAGTTTGAGTCTCATTTTCATCATTTATTTATGAGTGTTTGCCAGCAGAATCCCACATCATATGAACTCTTGGTTTTTATCTGGTAGATCGATTTTTAGGTACCTATGTCGTCAGGCACATAGGCATGCTAGATGTTCATTGTTCATGCTCTTCCTGCTCTTCCTCCCTCCCCTGTTCCTCTCTCTCCATCATTGTCATCACATGCACATTAGAGACACTTAAGTTCCCTGGCAGTAGAAAAACATAAGAGGAATCACATTTGCTTTGTGGTGTTGTAGGGGAGGGAGCCCTGGGTTCACATACTGAAAATTCACTGAATAGTGTTCCAGGGCTTTCTGTGTGTGTTGGCAGAAAGTTTAAAGACATTACCCCAAAACTTTTTAGGATGTCAATGGGTAAAGGTCAGCCGAGGAGTTAAAAATAAGTCTGATTCATAAAAGGCAACTCATCTGTTATAATTCTGTTATAATTAAAGAGCTGTCAAATTCTTCCACCTTCTCAAGTAAACCCATATTTTCCTGATTTCAGGGTTTTACCTGGCTGGAAAATGTCCTCTGGGCTACAAAGCAGCACATGTAATCTGTTCGGGAATGAACTTTTTAGCAGAAGTCAAAGGGAAAAAAATCAATTGAGCTGGTTTTGACTTATAACGGTTAAAAGAAAAATTGGAAGTATTGGATTTTGGATAAGTAGTTTTGCTTCACAGTTTGAGGGTTGACTGGATGTTAAAATATCACTCACCGTGTTGGCCAGTCATTTAGATCATTCTGTTTTACTCTTTTGAAGCTGTAAAATCCAGCAAGTGATTAAGAAAGCTACATGTTGTCAGATGTTTCACATAAAAAGCCATTAGGCTTTTCAACACAAATACTAATCAGTTGGCTCATGGTTTTTTGGCTGAATTATGTTATGTCACAGGTATAGACATGAGAAAAAGTCACAGTTTTCTTTCTAATGAATGCAAGGTTTACTGCTAAAAGAGAAGCAATGCTCACAGATTTAGGGGGTGAAAATATATACTTCATCTCTATATACACATGTAAGCATAATATTGGGCAAATGACAGAAGTTCAAAGGTTGAGTTGGGTACTATAACATAGAGCTCAAGAGTATGGGTTTTTTATTCAGACATCCTGAATTTACATTTTACCTTCATTGTGTATTAGCAGGTGGTATTAGCAAGATATTTCATCTCCCCAAGCCTCAATTTTCTCATCTGTAAAAGGATGCTAATGATGGTCTCATCGAAAAGGGCATTAAACTGTGCATAGTACTTACCTGGCACAGTGCCAGAAAGGAAGTATTGGGGGAAAATGGGTGATATTATCACTTTTCTTGTTATCAACTAGGGATGAAAATGGGTGGTTTGGCATCATTATTTGTTTACACACAATTCTATTAAAATAATTATCATGGGCTTAATGTCCCAAGGAAATTGGTGAGAGGAGAAGGGTCATTTCTATATGAACTCACAAGATGAATATCATTGTTTAGGGTTGATATGTTGAGCACCTTTTCTATCCAGCATCGCAATGCTGCTGCTTTTAACTAGAGCAAGGGAGAAGGAAATAGAAATTCAGACTCCAGCACAACTTGAAGACTGGTCTTGAGGTCATCCACATCTCTAAGAGGAGGTGGCTTCAGGAGCATGGGGATTACATGGTGTTTCCCCGTTTCCCACGACACAGCATAGAATAGATGCTTATTCAAGTCAACAAACAGTACAAGAAATGAGTAACAGTAATATCATTTCTCTTTGACAGATGACTTTTAAAAGTCAGATTTTTTTTCCATTGGTCCCTGTTAGTTATGTCCCCTCCAAAAAAAAAAAAAAAAAGTATGTTAGACTCCTAACTCTAATACCTTAGAAAGTAACTATTAATGTATTTGGAGATAGGGTCTTTACAGAGGGAATCCAGTTAAAATGAGGTGGTTAGAGCTAGCTCTCATTCAATGTGACTAGTGTGTTTACTAAAAATGAAGTAGGAACACAGAGATAGTCACAACAGGAAGATGACGCAAAGGGAAACAATCTCCAGACAGCCATTTATAGACCAAAGGTTGATCCCTCCCTCACAGACCTCACAAGAAACCCAGCCTGCTGACACCTTGATTTTGAACTTCTAGCCTTCAAACTGTGAGATAGCAAATTTCCGTTGTTTAAGCCACCTACTTCATAGCACTTTGTAACGACAGCCTCAGCAAAAAAATAATACAGCTCAAATACAACGCAGAATGTATTGAGAGTAGGACTGTTTAAGAACATTTTTTTTTTGAGGTTCTATTTTCTATTCAAGACGCTCATTCAGTGTGGATATATTTGTAGCATGCAGTTTCTTCCCAGCAACTGAGAACAGGAGCCGCTTCTGATAAATTTCGAATGCCTTCTCCTAGGGGATTGCTTGAACATAAGAATTCAGAGTAAACCTGGGAGAAACAGCCCCCAGCCCTCTGCAGGAGGCGTGTTTGTCCACACCTTTGGTAACATCCAGCGTCAGCTGGCAGAGTGGGTCTTCTTCTGAGAGGGTCATGTGGAAAAGCAGCCATCATTGCAGAAACATGTAAACAAGGAAGGAGCGTCTTATCAAATGCGTCTTTAAAATGTGGCTTTTTCCAAAACGCTAAATAAAATATTTCTCAGAAACGGGAATAAGAATTAGGAATGATAAGAATAAAATACTTATAGAAACATGATTTTGAATAGAGTTTTGGATTTCCCTGGTGGCTCAGATGGTAAAGAATCTGCCTGCAATGCAGAAGACCTGGGTTCAGAAGATTCCCTGGAGAGGAAACAGCAACCCACTCCAGTATTCTTGCCTGGAGAATTTCATGGACAGAGGACCCTGATGGGCTACAGTCCATAGGGTTGCAGAGAGTCAGATACGACTTAGCAACTAACATTTCTCGTCCCTTGGATATAAATCTTATTTCTCAACCTGTCCTCTTAAACTTTTTCCAGAACATAGGTATAGGTGTTGCAGTAAGGTTAGAAGAGATCATTTCCTGTAATGACAAACAAAATTGCAGAATCACTGGGCACATAATGACAGAAAGCAATGGAAGTTCAAGTTTCTCCTCTGGGTGTCCTGATGCTCAGTTGGTATCCTCTGCCCACAAGAATGCTTCTTCCCCTTCCTCATCCTGGTCCTTGCTGGATTGACAGAAATCAGGTCTCACAAACTGACTGAGATGCTAGAATTAATAAAGACCATAAATTAAAGGCAAGTTCTAATCCACCATTCCTTGCCTTCTTCTCTGTCCTAAAGGTAAATAGGTCTGTAGCTAATTAACTTGCAGTTTCTTTGAGAGGTTTGATTTTCTCACCAGGGTGGTAATTATTATTCAGGGCATTCCTGTGCTTTGACATCTGCCTGAAGTGTAAATTATTAGTGTCTCAAAGGAGTCATTGGCCCAAAAGGAAAATACAAGAGACAAAATAAAAAAGAGGATCAAAGTACTTCTGGGCTGGTTTATCTTCTCCTCCTCTGTGCTTATCATCAAGGCGGTGCATGCCCCCAGATGCAGTAGGGTGACCTACGGAGGGCAGTGGGGTCTACTGTCTTCCTATGTGGGACTGTGCTGGGTGTCTGAGCATAGGTTGCTAATAGGATGGCTCATGGATTGCTGATGGGGTGGGCTAGAGTATTCTATGTGTAGTTATTTCTGGTTCTGTGACTTATTTTAAAATGCATCGGGAGTTTCTCTATGTAGAGACACCCTTCAGGGATGGGTTTTGGGTACATGTTTGTCACTCCCAGATTGTGTACTTGGTAAACTTCCCTTTTCAGCTGGTAGGAGAGCTGTAGGTTTGATGCTGTGACATCCGAATGCATTTTGAGGTCCTCGGGTGGCTCATTCCCTATACAGAGCTGCATTTAAGAAGTACGGCTCAGATGCTTAAGGTTAATTCAAAGGAAACTCAGTCTTGCTTCTCTCAAGGAGGAAAAAAAAAAAAAAAAGCAAGAGCCAGTTCATTTCCCTCAGCAGTGTTTTTCCACTTCCCATCATTTTGGGGCGCTCCAGAGCCATTCAAACACCACTTCTCTGATCTCTCCCCCAGGGTCTTACTTGGTCCAGATTTCTTCTTATTGCTTCCTCTTCCACAATCCAGAATCCTTATAATATAGACCTAGCTCCCTAGTTCTTTTCTCTGTTTAGGCCCTTTGAGCCACTTTTACCCATTTTTCAGCCTAACAGAGCCAGGAACCAGGCCGGAAGGCTGGGGTGAATATAAGACACATTGAAAATGATATGCTTAGTGCAACCATCATACATGTACAAAAGGTCTTGGATTTGTGATAAACCAGCTCTCAGTTACATCTTAACTAGTTGTTGTTTTGAGTATCTGAATTCTCCAGGAAGCCCATCACCTTAACTTGTGAAAATTTGGGGTATTTTACCCCATTCAAACCACTGACTTTTAAAATTTTTGTTTTGTTTTTCACTGAGACAGACGTTGCTGACACATGGTCTAATACTGAAATTAATGTAGTTAATCATACTTACTTAAAGTCACACAGCCTGAAAGCAAGGGTTGGCCAGAACCACGCCCCTGATCCCTCTTTCTACTTCCCAACTAAATACCTCCTGGTGTCCCATGTGACGCTGTGAATTCTCTCTCATTCACTTAAATAGTTTACATAGTTGCTTCACTGTAATCTTCCCATGCCTAATACTTGTCAGGTACTGTGGGAGGGTGGTTCCCAGGATTCTTTGCTCATTGACACATATGTTGATGTAGATCTGAATGTAGGGTGCTCTGGGGGCCAGACATAATTGCCCAGGATATGTAAGTCTTGATACATGAGCTGGATCTCTACTCCTCCTCTCGCTTTAAACATTGTGAGATGCACCTTATATCTAACCATGTCACTTGTGGTATGGAACCATGGTTAAGAAACACTTCCCTAGAGCATCTTATCCACAAAAATGCAGTTTAGAATTTTGTAGTATTCACATAACAATCCTTCTCTGTAGGGTGAGAAAATAGTCCTGTTTCTGCCCATTTAGAGGCTGTTGGAAGCAGCAGGCATTATTTATTCCCTATTATCCTCTAGTAGAGTTTGCCAAGCTCTGTTTGTTGTAGTCTTTTGTCTTCAGATTACTTAACGTGCTTGAACCCTCCCTTTTTCTAGAACCATAGTTTTCTCCTGACTTTCTAGATACTTCCCATTCCTCCTATTGTACTATGTCCTGGAAATTCCTTTTTATTTTTCTTTGTAGGTTCATCTCCTCAAACCAACCCATCAGGATGCTGGAGCTCCTCCTGGCTGCATCTTCAGTTGCCTTCTCTTCTCATGGGTGACCTAGACAATGCACTTGCTTTTCTGCAGCAACATGAAAACTAGCGACATATTAGAATGTAGGACCTATGCTGGCAGAGATTTTTTATCACTTACTCACTGCTGTGTCTCCAGTGTCTAGCCCAGTATTTGGCTTATGGTAGATACCTAGAAAATAATGAATGAATGGATGAATGAATGGTCACCCTGTCCTGAATCAGTTTGACTTTGCAGCTTTGTCATTTTCAACTTAAGGTTTGTTTTAGCAAAAATTTCAAAAGGAAGCTAATGCCTTCCCCAAAGAAAAACAAGCACCTCTCTACACAGATAGCACCAGGGCTAATTGTTCAAAATGAATCTGTTAAAGCCAATGATTTTCCAGAAGTGATAATGTATTTGAATTATAATTGCTGTTTCAATCTTACAGTTTCCTTTTCACGCTAGTTCTAGTCAGGTTAATATTTTCAAGGGCTTACCTGGTGTCTCAGTGGTAAATTAACCAGCTGCCAGTGCAGGTGATGGGTGGGGAAGATTACCTGGAGAAGGAAATGGCAATCCACTCCAGTATTCTTGCCTGGGAAATTCCATGGGCAGAGGGGCCTGGCAGGCTACAGTTCATGGGGTCGCAACTAAACAACAATAACAATAATATTTTCAAGGACTGAGACTCTGACCAAGTCTGGTATTTAAGTTAATAAGTGCTTATTCTTCCCAATTCAATTTGTAAACCTCAAGCAGACGTTGAAGTTTGGGCTTTATTTTTTCCCTTGCAGATTATATTGTTGATCAATTTTCCAAGTGTAGGTGACCTGTTTGGCTAAGCATGGTAGGTTGGATTTTCCAGAGATATGAGCACATCGAAATATGTACTATGCTACATGCTCTTACTGCAGTATGACAGTGATACTCTTATCAAGAGGAGAGTTGTAAGTTCCCTCCACTTAAGTCTGGGTGGACTTTTGTAAATTCCTTGACCAACAGAAAGTGGCAGAAGTGAGGCTGTGTGAGTTTTAAGGATGGGTCCTTAAAGAATTTTGGCTTTGCTTGGTTTATTCTCTCTCTTGGGACATAAGTCTTGGCAATCCCAAAGTAACATGTGAGAAATCTGATCACCCTGAAGTGACTGTGCTGGAAAGACCACGAGGAGGTGCTGTCTAAAACTAAACAGGGGTGCTCCTCGTGGTTAGAGTCTTCCCAGCTAGTTGTGTGTGCAAAGAAGCCTGCGATATAACCCAGCACCGGCCATTGTCTGACTGCAACCTCATCAGAGGTCCAGGGACAGACATGCTGTTGGAGATGCTCCAAAACTCTTGATCTAAGGAAACCAGAGAAGTAATGAATGACAACTGTTCCCATCTAAGTTTCTGAGTTTTGTGGTATTTCATTATACAGATTTAGGTAACTGGAAATATAGGTTCTGTGTGTGTTTAATTTTCTGTATAGAAATTTGATCACTGTTTGGTTTAGGCTTTTTGATCTTTGTTTCATATTGTGGTAGCTGTTTGTCAGTGAATATTGATTTTCTTTTCATATTGCTTTCTTCTACTTTATTGGAACATTCTGCTATAAATTCTTTATCAGCAGTGAGTGACTTTTTCATCTAAAACATGTATCCCTTTCATTTATTACCAAAATTTCTCCCTTAGGAATAGCTTTAGCAGCATTTCAGGTGTTTAATGTTGTGCATTTTAATGAAGGCACAGCTCATGAAAACAGTTATTGAACTGTTGAACGTTTCATGAATATTGAAACAGTATTAAAATTGAAGAGAAATGTACTAGCAACTGTCTATCATCATTTGTGAGAAGATAGTTCTTTCATTTTAACGAATTCCCAGAGAATGTTTATATTTGAAGTAGCTATTATCAAACTCTTAGAAAAATAGACAACATTATTTATAATAGAGTAGGTTTGGAAGATTCTGTATGAATAGTAGAGTGGTAAATATTTGTAAATAGTCACATTGTATTCCCACTGTATTCTTCTGAAACAGGTAAGGAATATTTTATTTAGATCAATAACTATAGTACATAACAAAACTCTTTTAAAAACCTAAGATTATAAATTATATGTGCTTGTGGAGGTGGTGAAACTGAAAACAAAATTTTAAAAATATTAAACCTTGAAAATGTAATAATCTATCAATTTAAAATATAAAATAGGCAAGAAATCACTACTGTGAAATTTAATAAGATTTCAAGATGTTTGGGTAATTTTTCTTGCTTAGTATAGAAGCAGTTCTGAGTACAGTTTAAGACTTACTTGCTCTTAAGTAAACTAAATGGATTAAATGACCAATCAGGTTGTTTATTAACTCTGGTAAGACTTATTAGTGTCTGTTTGGTAGTATGGGTAACAGAAAAATTGTACTATGTATGGGTATTCTACCTTGTTCAAGAAAGTGTTCAACTCATCTCACATAAGTAGAATGTACACAATAAAAAACATAAATTAATTAAATGAATAAACCTGGAAAATTCACAAATATGTGAGATTAAACACCATGCTACTGAACAACCAGTGGATCAAAGAAGAAATAAAAAGAAAATTCAAAAAATACCTTGAGACAAATAGAAATGGAAATATACCAAAACTTGTGGGATCACAAAAGCAGTTCTAAGAGGGAAGTTCATAACAATAAATGCCTACAGAAGGCAACAAGAAAAGTCTCAAACCTTACGCCTCAAGGAACTAGAAAAAGAAGATAAAAACAAATCCTCAAGTTAGTAGAGGGAAGGAAATAATGAAGATTAGGGCAGAAATAAATGAAATAGAAACTAATAAGATAATAGAAAATAGCAGCAAAACTAAGATCTGGTTCTTTGAAAAGAGAAACCAGATTGACAAACTTTAGCTTGATTTGCCAAGTAATAAGAGAGAAGACTCAAATAAATAAAATCAGAAAAGAGAAGACATTTCAACTTATACCACAGAAATGCAAAGGACCATAAGAGACTATGATGAACAACTGCATGCAAACAAATTGAGCAACCTAGAAAAAATTTTAAATTCCTAGAAGTATACAACCTACCAAGACTGAATGGTGATTAAATAGAAAATCTGAACAGACCAATTTAGTAACCAAAAGCTTCCTGGCAAATGAGAATTCAGACAGCTTCACTGGTGAATTCTGCCAAACCTTGAAAAAGAATTAATAACCAGTCCTTCTCACTCATCCAAAAATTAAAAGAGGAGGGAAAAATTCCAAACTTGTTTTGTGTTACCAAAATTACCCTAATAACAAAGGCAGACAAGGATGCCACAGGAAAAGAGAATTACAGGCCATGAGGGTTTCTCAGATTCATTGGTAAAAAATTCACCTGCCATTGCAGAAATCACAGGAGACAGGGTTCAATCCCTGGGTCAGGAAGATCCCATTAAGGAAAAAATGTCAACCTACTCCTGTATTCTTCCCTGGAAAATTCCACGGACAGAGAAGCCTGGCAGGCTATAGTCCATGGGGTTGCAAAGAGTTGGACGCGACTGAAGTGACTGAGCGTACACGAATGAATCCCTGATGAACATACATGCAAAAAAAAAGTTGTTAACAAACTATTAGCAAACTGAAAAACAATACAGTAAAATGATCATACACCATGATCAAGTGGGATGTTCCAGGGATGCAAGGATGGTCCACAGATCAGTCAGTGTGATACATCCTGTTAGCCAAATGGAGGATAACAGTTACATGACCATATCAGTAGATGCAAAAGAAGCATTTGTCAAAATTCAACAGCTCTTTTATGAAAAATGTTCTCAACAAAGTGGGTATAGAAGGAATTTACCTCATGGCAATAAAGGCCTATATAGCAAGCCCATACCTAACATCATTCTCAGTGCTGAGAAGCTGAAAGCCTTCTTTCTAAGATCAGGAAAAAACCAAACATGCCCATTCTCACCAATCCTATTCAACCTGGTCTTGGAAGTCTTAGCAAATTGGTCAGGCAAGAAAAAGAACAGAAAAAAGATATCCAAATTGAAAATAAAGAAGCAAAACTGTCACTGCTTGCAGATGACATGATATTATATACAGAAAACTCTAAAGCCATCAGTGCAATCTTTATGAAAATTCCAATTGCATTTTTAAAAGAAATAGTACAAACAATCCTAAAATTTTTATTAAAGTGAAAGTCGCTCAGTTCTGTCCAACTCTGTGATCCCATGGACTATACAGTCCATGGAATTCTCCAGGCCAGAATATTGGAGTGGGTAGCCATTCCCTTTTCCAGGGGATCTTCCCAACCCAGGGATTGAACCCAGGTCTCCTGCATTGCCAGAAGATTCTTCACCAGCTGAGCCACAAGGGATGCTGGTGGCATGAATACTGGAGTGGGCAGCCTATCCCTTCTCCAGCAGATCTTCCTGACCCAGGAATTGAACTGGGGTCTCCTGCATTGCAGGCAGATTCTTTACCAATTGAGCTACCATTTGTATAGAGCCACATAAAACCCCAGACAGCCAAAGCAATCTCAAAAAAGAACAACAAAGCTGAAGTCATCACATGCCCTGATTTCAGAGATATAGCAAATTATATTACCAAGCTGTAGCAAATGAAACAGTATGATATTGATCTATAAGCAGGCACATAAATCAATGGAAGAGGATAGGTATTCCAGAAATAAACCCAGGCATATGTGGTCTATTAAGGAGGCAACAAAGATGAAATAATATACAATCAGAAAAGGAGTCTTCAGTAAATGGTATTGGGGGAACTGGACAACCACATACAAAAGAATGAAACTGGACCACTGTCTTATACCATACACAAAAAATGCACTCAAAATAGATCAAAGACTTGTATGTAAGACCTGAAATCATCAAACTTCTAGAAGAAAACCTAAATGATAAGCTCTTTGACATAGGTCTTAGTAGTGACTTTTTAAATCTGACACAAGTAGCAAAAGGAAGAAAAACAAATCAAGCAAGTGGAAATACTTCATACTAAAAAACTTTTGCAGAGTAAAAGAAAGCATGAACAAAATAAAAAGGGGAACTACTGAATGAGAGAAAATATTTGCAAGTTTTATATCTTGTATGAGGTACTCATATAACTCAACAGTAAGAAAACAAAAAAAATCTAGTTAAAAAAATCATAGATCTGAATAGACATTTTCCCAAATAAGACATACAGATGGTTAATAGATACATGAAAAAATACTTAACATAATGAATCATCAGGGAATGCAAATGAAAACCGCAATGAGAGAACGCCTTATACCTATCTGTTAAAATAGCAGTTATCAAAACACAAGAAATAACAAGTGTCAGCAAGGAGGTAGAGAAAAAGGACCCTTTGTGCACTTTCGGTTAGTAGCTCAGTTGTGTCCAAGTCTTTACAACTCCATTGACTGTTGCTCACCAGGTCTCTGTCCATGGAATTCTCCAGACCAGGATACTGGAGTGGGTAGTCATTCCCTTCTCCACGGGATCCCAAGCCAGGGATTGAACCTGGGTCTCTGGAATTGCAGGCAGATTCTTCACCATATGAACCACCAGGTAGAGTGGGGATATAAATTCGTATAACCACTATGGAAAACAGTATGGAGGTTCCAAAAAAATTAAAAATAGAATTACCAGATGATCTAGAAATTCCACTTTTAGGTACTTACCTAAAGAAAATGAAAACACTAGGTCAAAAAGATATATGCACCCCCACGTTCACTGCAGCAGTATTTACAACAGCCAAGATGTGGAAAAACTGAAGTGTCTTTACATAGATAAATGGATAAAGATGTGGTGTGTGTGTGTGTAAATGAAATATTATTCAACCACAAAAGAAGAATGAAATCTGTTTGTGACAGCATGTTTGGATGTAGATAGCATTATGCTATGGGAAATAAATCAGAGAAATGCCATATGACCTGTCTTATATGTGGAATCTTAAAAGCAAAAATCAAAAGAACAACAAAAAAATGAAACTCATGGATACACATATCAGATTGGTAGTTACCAGAGATAGGGTGGTGGGTGGGAGAAATGACTGAAGGGAATAGAAATTTATGAAAAAATTTAAAAAACAACAAAAACCAGAAGCACAGTGCTGTGCATTCACCATTAATGTGTCATACAAAGTAACTCATCAGCTTAGAAACTCCCCTCTGCTTACATTCCCCATCTGTTCCTACATGTTGTCTACCTTTCCCATTAGAACCATATTTAAAAACAAATGAAGTAAATGAGTCAAATAAAACAGAAGGGCAATAAAATAGGATGAATTCAAGAGTGTGGTTAAAGCTTTCATGTTGCTAGGTCTTGTTAATCATGTCTTAACAGTGAACCAAAACGTGGTAACACTGGCAGTTTTCTTCTTTCCACTGATATTCTCTACATTTGTGTGAGACTTAGCACATGGTCTTACTTTTTTCTCTTTCTCTAATAATGGAAAACAAACTTCTATCACTAGAGGCAATGTCTTCTAGAGCTGAGTCAAGGAGTAGAACTGGTGATGAAGGATATAAACATACTGTTATTCCTGAATGAAGGTGACTGTTACACAGTTTAGAATCTTTAAGTCACTGGCACTCATATTGCAGAAAATACAAATCAGTCTTACGATTCAAACTGATGTCTTTTTGTCTTAGGGAAGGGTAAAACACATGTTGACTGGTCCGTCACTTATCTTCTATTTAGAATTCTCCCTGTCCCTCTGTGCACATAGATATGTAAAGGACATGGATATTCTTTAAGCAAGGCTCGAGGGAAAAGAAATGAAAACAGTTGTTGGTTTAGGGTGGTGGGATTATGGGCTTATTTTTATTTCATCTTTATGTTCTTTTTAATGTGGTTTTAAGCATCTTTGTGATATAAATAGGAAAAAAAAATTAAAGGTTTATTACATGTCAAATGTTACTAGCCTCCAGGGTATTTGAAGTCTTTAGAGTTGAACCTCTCATTATGCAGACATCCTCGTTCAATCATTCTGGCAAGGCATTCTGGGAAGCATAGAATCCCAGCGAGACACTGTTCTCACAGAGTCACGAAGACCTTAAGAAGCAGAATGACTCGCTGTGAGTATTAAGAGTGTGGTCGGTAGCCTTTCAGAAGAGGCACCAGGGCTGTCTTTCCGAGGAAGCAGAAGTCACCTTGTATGTGGAAGAATTGTAAGACTTGGGAGATGTGGAAATGAGGAGTGATTGGTGGTGGAGGCCAGATATGTTCACTTCTCCTGCCATCCAGGCACGTGGTTGAATTGCACTTCCGGTTCCTGACTAGTTATGGCCATGTATTGTGTTGGGACTGAGCACCTGACTTCCGGTGCAAGACCTTATAGAGTTTTCTTTTGCCTTGGAAGGTCTCCTAGTGATGTTAGAGCCAGTGGTTGCCCTGTCTGCCTGGATGCTTGAGTGAAAAAAGTGGACAGAGCTGACCTACTAGCCACAGTGGACCACTAACAGGAAGTCTGTCATTACAAAGCACTTGCTTGTTACCACAATAATACTTAACCTAATCTAATGATATAAAGAACAGATATATTCAGAACAGAAAACAGTATTAATGAAGATATGAGAAAATACACAGCAAAAAGTTGATTTTTAGTTGAAGCCTAGAACCATTAGTGAGAATGGGGAGAAACAAATTGGAAAGAGCTGAGAGCTATCATGGCAAGCCTGGGACTTTGGGTTAATGATTAAAAGAAAGCAAACCTTGTGTCTAGACTTTGCCTTTAATTCACTGTGCTATTTTCTATTCTATTCCTAGACTGAAACTTTTGCAGAACTTATATTTAAGGGAGGGAACTTCCTGTAAAACCTTGACCAGCCTTAAGAAATAAACCACTTTGCTGGTGTAATATCTGAAATGTTGCCTTCTTTCCACATGGTGGCCATTCAGTGAAGTCCGCCTAGTTGTCTGACTGTGGTCCCTCACCCCTGCACCTTGGCACTCTTCCTGGGGCTTTGTACAGGGACTGATAGAACTTAGCACTAAGCATGATTTTATTTTATTGGGGTGGGCAGGAGCTCTCTGCCATGAACAAATGTCTTGATCCTCTGAGTCAAGTTTGTGTATTCATTGCTCTGTGTTACCTTTTCCTCCAGAGTGTGATGAAAATGAGTTAGGGTTTATAAAATGATTGAAGAGACACCAGGGGGTGGGGGGGGGAAATCTCTGTATGAATGAGATGGTAATAATAATAAAGTGAGAACTGAACCAGATATTGGTGAAGGAGATTTAGTTTGATTTGCATCAAACAGGCTTAATGCTGTGAATGACTGGTAAAGTTAAATCTTATTTCTGAAGTTCTTAAATATTCCCATTCCTAACCAGGGATTTAATAGCATTTTAATGCAGCTTTTTACATGTGAATTAATATAATAAATGTCAATGTTGAATAGAATAAGGTCACATTTTACTACTTTGACCAGAAGTGTAATCTTCCAAGATTCAATTTTATTACTATTATAACAGTAATACTGGATAAGGTCACCAGTATTTCTTTCCAAATAATATAATATATGACGACAGCTTTTACACCAACTTTAGTTTTGGTAATATGGATTTATATTCTGAAACTTGTTGACAAAGACATACCACGGACATTTCCTGGTCAAATGGCAGGCTGGGGAAAATGCTTCCCTCTAATTTATGGGAAATTGGAAAATGCTTCCCTCTAATTTATGGTAAATTTGAAAATGGATAAATGACCTAGTTGAAATGTAGCATTTTTTCTTGATGATGTTATCCCCTTGCTTACAGATAATTAAATTTTTGAGGGGTTTAGTCTCCAGCCTGAAAGGGAAAGGTGATGTTTAAAGACATTCCGATAAGTAAAACAAAGAATATCTGCCTGTTCCCTGACTGTGTACAAGCCAGCTGGCTTGGCCTGAACAATTCATTTGAGTGACATGTTCATTGAATCAGAAGAGTACAGGGTTGTCGGGGGTGGTAAAGGGCAACTGGCAAAGCCATTCACCTTGACCCTCCTCTGCAGCATTCCTCCTAAGTGATCAATCTCTGCTGGCATTGCTCTGCTGTGGGTAGTAAGGGTACCTATCTTCTGGTGGTGTTGCGAAGATTAAGTGAGGCAATATGTGGAAAGTGCTTAGACCCATGTCTGCTGCGTTATAAGTGCTGAGTAAACGCTGCTGATTTTTTTTATTATGAGTGTTCCATGGGCCACCACCTCTGGAGACAGTGTATCTCCATCTTCATAGACCTTTTATTTTTAAAATGCTTGGTCTTATACTGAGCCAAAAGGTAATTTTTATGCTTAATAATTAATTCATAGTAGTTTGGGCTTTAGGAATCATGGATGATAATGATGATGCCAACACCTGCTTGTTAATGTTTATCGAGTGCTTACTATGTGTCAGTCACTGTAACCAGTGCATGGTCACTTTAAAACTTATTGTAGATTACGTCAGAGTACTCAAAGGGATGTTCTTAGCCACTAAGTTGCATCTCCATGGACTGAAGCATGCTAGGCTTTCCTGTCCTTGACTATTTCCCAGAGTTTGCTCAGACTCATGTCTGTTGAATTGGTAATGCCATCCAACCATCTCATCCTCTGCTTCCCGCTTCCCTTTTGCCTCAGTAGGAGTAGGAATATTATTAAGGATACCCATTTACCTTCAATCAGATTCAGTGGTTATTTAGGCTTTTGGCATACTTGCTTCATCTATACTCTTCTGTTTTTGCTCACATATTTTAAAGCAGTTCTTAGAAATAATTTGATCTTAACTCTGCATACATTGGTGTGCATCTTTAAAAACTAAACAAATATCCTATTATAATTAGAATGCCATGATATTTCACAAAATCAATAGTCATTTGTCAATATAATATTATATTCAAGTTTCTGCAATTGTTTCAAAATGTTATATTATCAACAGTTGGTTTGAAAGAGACACATGTATTCCAGTGTTCATGACAGCACTGTTTACAATAGCCAGAACATGGAAGCAATCTAGATGTCCATCGGCAGATGAATGGATAAGAAAGCTGTGGTACATATACACAATGGAATATTACTCAGCCATTAAAAAGAATACATTTGAATCAGTTCTAATGAGGTGGATGAAACTGGAACCTACTATACAGAGTGAAGTAAGCCAGAAAGAAAAACACCAATACAGTATATTAACACATATATATGGAATTTAGAAAGATTGTAATGATAACCCTGTATGCGAGACAGCAAAAGAGAAACAGATGTAACGAACAGACTTTTGGACTCTGTGAGAGAGGGTGAGGGTGGGATAATTTGAGAAAATAGCATTGAAACATGTATGTTATCATATGTGAAACAGATCACCAGTCCAGGTTCAATGCATGAGACAGGGTGCTCAGGGCTGGTGCACTGGGATGACCCAGAGGGATGAAGTGGGGAGGGAGGTGGGAGGGGGGTTCAGGATGGGGAGCACATGTACACCCATGGCTGATTCATGTGAATGTATGGCAAAACCCACCACAATATTGTAAAGTAATTAGGCTTCAATTAAAAAAAAACAAAACACTTGGATCAGAATCCAAGTAAGATCCTCACATTATATTGGCTTATTTATTTTAGTATGCTTTTAGTACAATCTTTTATAGATTTTGATTTTAAAAAAAAGCTGGGTCAGTTTCCCTGTGGACCGTTCTGCAGTCTGAATTTTTCTGTTTGTTTTCCCTTGGTGCTGTTTAACTTGTTTCTCTATATTTTGTGTTTTGTGAAAATTAAGTTAGCTGTAGGGAGGGTTGTCTAGTAGTGTGGATACTAGCTACATCTGACTATCTAAATAACTATCAAATAAAAGCTTTTAAAAATTAAATATTGAATTGCTCCCTTGCTTTGGCCACATTTTGAGCATACGCCTGTGGTGAAATTTTACATAGCATAAGAAGAAAGCCTTTGATACTTTCAGAAAGTTCTCCTAAGCAGTGTGGTCTAAGAGTTGATGATTTTCAGATTGACGCACTTGTAGTAGTGCTGTGCGCTTCATATCACATCTTATAAGGAGGCACAGTGTCTGGATGCCCTGCTCTTAGGATCCTGAAACTTCAGCACATTTAGGTAGTCACACCTAGGTCCCCCCATTATGAATTTCCCAGCAATCTTTCATCTCAAGCAGGAGTCCTAAATGGTTTTAATCAGGGGTCTTATTTGTTACTTTGTGAAACCTGTAGCTCTCTTCTCCCGAAAACATTTTTATATGAGGAAAATTAAGTCTATAAAAACACAAAGGAAATTGATGTTACTGAATTGCGGTTATTATAATATTAAAGGCAAATTTATGATTCAGTGAAATATACACTACTTTATTACACAGTAAATAACCAGAACTGTTGGCAGGTATAATGACTGCTAGAATTTTGTAATACTTGTAGAGCTGATGAATCATTGTGGAGTAAATAATGCTTCAAGATATCTGCAATAACCATAAAGTTATCACTTTGTATTTTTAAAAATATGTGTGATAAATATTATGAAAAAATCATAAGCACTACTGTTACTATGGTTTGTTGCTTACATTTCTGATTTAAGGAGATGTAAAATTTCAGTCAAAAGTTAGTGAAAACAAATAAGCAGTTTTTTTTTCTCTCTCATCTTTATGTATTCTCCTTCTTCTCTGAATGCATCTTTCCTTAAGTGTCCTTGGAACTCTACCCACCCACCACCCGACTCCCCACAGGTTAACAACCCCTGACCTAAGCCCTAACTCAACCATTAATAATTTTACATAATTCAACTGTTTCATTAAGGATTGAAAATAGTGACTTATGTAAGTCTGTTATTCCTTTCACTTTAATTTATTTATCTAATTTATTTATTTTAATTGGAGGCTAATTACTTTACAATATTGTAGTGGTTTTGCCATACATTGACATGAATCTGCCATGGGTGTACATGTGTTCCCCATCCTGAACCCCCCTCCCACCTCCCTCCCCATCCCATCCCTCTGGGTCATCCCAGTGCACCAGCCCTGAGCACCCTGTCTCATGCATCGAACCTGGATTGGCAATTCATTTCACATCTGATAATATGCATGTTTCAATGCCATTCTCCCAAATCATCCCGCCCTCACCCTTGCCCTCTCCCACAGAGTCCAAAAGACTGTTCTATACATCTGTGTCTCTTTTGCTGTCTCACATACAGGGTTATCATTTCCATCTTTCTAAATTCCATATATACGTGTTAGTATACTGTATTGGTGTTTTTCTTTCTGGCTTACTTCACTCTGTATAATAGGTTCCAGTTTCATCCACCTCATTAGAACTGATTCAAATGTATTCTTTTTAATGGCTGAGTAATATTCCATGGTGTATATGTACCACAGCTTCCTTATCCATTCAGCTGCTGATGGGCATCTAGGTTGCTTCCATGTCCTGGCTATTATAAACAGTGCTGCGATGAACATTGGGGTGCACGTGTCTCTTTCAGATCTGGTTTCCTCAGTGTGTATGCCCAGGAGTGGGATTGCTGGGTCATATGGCAGTTCTATTCCCAGTTTTTTAAGAAATCTCCACACTGTTCTCCATAGCGGCTGTACTAGTTTGCATTCCCACCAACAGTGTAAGAGGGTTCCCTTTTCTCCACACCCTCTCCAGCATTTATTGCTTGTAGACTTTTGGATAGCAGCCATTCTGACTGGCATGAAGTAGTACCTCACTGTGGTTTTGATGTGCATTTCTCTGATAATGAGTGA
Source organism: Cervus canadensis (assembly GCF_019320065.1). NCBI lineage: Eukaryota > Metazoa > Chordata > Mammalia > Artiodactyla > Cervidae > Cervus > Cervus canadensis. The sequence continues at coordinate 19,044,121 of NC_057407.1, read as the reverse complement.
TGTTGAGCATCTTTTCATGTGTTTGTTAGCCATCTGTATGTCTTCTTTGGAGAAATGTCTGTTTAGTTCTTTGGCCCACTTTTTGATTGGGTCATTTATTTTTCTGGAATTGAGCTGCAGGAGTTGCTTGTATATTTTTGAGACACAAAGAGGGATGGAGACATATACCATGTTCATGGATCAGAAGAATCAATATAGTGAAAATGAGTATACTACCCAAAGCAATCTATAGATTCAATGCAATCCCTATCAAGCTGCCAATGGTATTTTTCAGAGAACTAGAGCAAATAATTTCACAATTTGTATGGAAATACAAAAAACCTCGAATAGCCAAAGCAATCTTGAGAAAGAAGAATGGAACTGGAGGAATCAACCTGCCTGACTTCAGTCTCTACTATAAAGCCACAGTCATCAAGACAGTATGGTACTGGCACAAAGACAGAAATATAGATCAATGGAACAAAATAGAAAGCCCAGAGATAAATCCATGTACCTATGGACACCTTATCTTTGACAGGGGAGGCAAGAATATAAAATGGAGAAAAGACAATCTCTTTAACAAGTGGTGCTGGGAAAACTGGTCAACCACTTGTAAAAGAATGAAACTAGAACACTTTCTAACACCATACACAAAAATAAACTCAAAATAGATTAAAGATCTAAATGTAAGACCAGAAACTATAAAACTCCTAGAGGAAAACATAGGCAAAACACTCTCTGACATAAATCACAGCAGGATCCTCTATGACCCACCTCCCAGAATATTGGAAATAAAAGCAAATATAAACAAATGGGACCTAATTAAAATTAAAAGCTTTTGCACAACAAAGGAAACTATAAGCAAGGTGAAAAGGCAGCCTTCAGAATGGGAGAAAATAATAGCAAATGAAGCAACTGACAAAGAATTAATCTCAAAAATATACAAGCAACTCCTGCAACTCAATTCCTTTCACTTTTAGAACTGGAGAACTTTAAATAACTTTCCACCTCTGGAGCTCTTTGGTTACCTTGAAATACACAGTTCAAACAGAATAAATGATACCCATTTTGCAGATGAGATCACTGGGACTCAGAGTTTATATTCCCAAAGTTAATTAGGTAAAATGTGGTAGAAGTAAATGACATTGAGTCACTGCACATCACATGAATTCATACTGGGTCACTCCACATTACACACACAAGTCAAGTTCTCTCTTCTTCTACCATTTAGTAGTTTCTGTTCTAGTGTTTACTTGTCAGTTAACCTGCAACTTCTCTCCTTCCTAAGTGACACCTTTCCACTGTTGTGGTTTGAAGATTGGTCCTTGTATATTTTTACTGACTTTTCATACTGTTCATGGGGTTCTCCAGGCAAGAATAGTATAGTGGGTTGCCATTTCTTCCTCTGAGACACAATGGAAGACAGAGGAACCTGGCGTGCTGCAGTCCATGGGGTCGCAGAGTTGTACACAACTTAGCAACTGAACAACAACGACCTTGTATATTCCTTTTCTTTTTCTCTGTTCCTCCACATCTATGCCTATCCCTTCTGTGAATGTGCTATACACTGTCCCTTGTGGTTCCCCAGTTGACAGAAAACTCCATGAGTAGACTTGCCAACAAAGATCAGAGTGAGAAATCACATCCCTCAGCCCAATACCAGATTCGCATTCACAGTCTGAGATAAAATGTGTTTTGTGGAAACAACATTTCTCTGTCGACTCATCTTGAGCTTATTCTCAACCAAAATTCCCAAGCTGTTTTCACACATGCTGCTGTGAAGTGAAATTCCTCCATCCTGTAGCTTAGCCAACGGCCGGCTGGATGCAAGGCTCACAGACTGGAAGGATTCTCATTTTGAAATTCATCTGAGGGCAAAACATAGGAAAAAGAAGACAACTTAGAGAATTTTTCTTTTGTGGGTGTGAAACATCATCTAGAAGAATAACAGTTATCTAACATTCACTTCTTGAAGTAAGGTCATTTGTTGTTGTTTAGTCTCTAAGTTGTGTCCGACTCTTTGAGACCCCATGGACTGTAGCCCACCAGGCTCTTCTTCATGAGCTTTACCAGGCAAGACTACTGAAGTGGATTGCCATTTCTTTCTCTACAGGAATCTTCCCGACCCAGGGCATCAAACCCAAGTTTCCTACATTGCCAGGTGGATTCTTTACCACTGAGCCACTTGTGTTAGTCACTCAGTTGTGTCTGACTCTTTGCAACCACATGGACTGTAGCCCATCAGGCTGCTCTGCCCATGGAATTCTCTAGGCAAAAAGACTGGAGTGGGTTGTCATGCCCTTCTCCAGGGGATCTTACCAACCCAGGGATCAGACCCAGGTCTCCTGCATTACAGGCAGATTCTTAACTTTCTGAGCCACCAGGGAAGCCCCCTGAGCCACTTGGGAAGTCCTAAAAAATAAGTAGGATAATAGTTTCACTTTAGTTCATTTATTAATCAGTCATTTCAACAGATATTCCCTCAAATAGTCATTTACTGAAGCAGACATTTATTCAAAGCATCCACTCACCCATTCAGTCAATGTTTAGCAAGTGCTTTCTGACTGGGAGCTCAGCTGGATTCCAGGAGACAAAAGAAAAATTGACTCCTGCTGTCAGTCCAGTTTATATTATAGGAAACAAGTACACATAAGCAAATACTACAATTCCAGCATTTGAAAGAGGTTCTAAAAGATACAAACCTATGAGGAGATATGGAAGAAAGATGCTTTCAGTGGAATAGACACATCCCTTAAGAGGTGACATTTGAACTGAGACCTAGCCAGGGCTCCAAGTGTTGGCCTTTGGATTGAGGGAAGAATGAGATGTGGCCTTTGTTTTTGAAGAGTTTTCAGATTGGTGGCAGGTGATACTCTATGGAAAGGCCCTAGTATAGAGTACTGTGAGAGGAAGCATACAGCTACATCTGTATCTTCTTAGTTGTCTCAGACCAAGGAGTTGGCAGGAATTTTGCCTGTTGTTTATCATCCATAAGAAATAGAGGACATGCATGGTATTGCTATTACTGTTATATAATCCCCTCCCTTCACAGTGTTGTATACAAGAGAGCATTTGGTGGAGAAAACGTAATGCTTAACAGCAGATTTAATGATGCATGCAGGGGTCAGAAGGTCTGATACCATGCAGTTCTCAACTAAGCTATCTGGACATTTAAAAAAAAAAAAATCATCAACTTTATTTTTGCCAGACAGTCTGTTGGGAGAATTCAGGAATGTGTGACAATAGGTGTATCCTTCCTGGACAGCATGTTGGATGAATACATCTTTTTAAAGCCAGGTATAGTCCCTGAATTTCTCAACCCACTCTCTCCTGCTATCACTGGGATGCACATTGAATAAGACTCTAGTTCCTGGCACAGGTTTTAAATTTGTGACCCACTAGCCATAACTTTTATTTGCCCCACTCAGTGCTTTTCATGAATTTTAAGTACAGATGGTGTACTGTGTGCAGCAGTGTGGCACTGAAGGATAGCCATGCAAACTGGAACTGTAGAAAGCAATCATAATCATAAATGGTGAATACCGTGACCTTTAAAATTTTCATCAAAGCAATTAAAACTATTTTATTGCCTGTTAAACATGTATAGGAAAATAATGCTATTAAGACTAATACAGCTGACTAATACTAGTACAATGGAACTTAAAACATTAGAAATATTTATAATTAAAGGGTTTGCCCCCCCCCCCACTTTGGAAAACACTTATCAAGAGTAGTTTGAACAACACCTGCCTCCTTTTTCTGATAGTATGACTCTCAAATCAGACTGAGCATCTTTTCTATATCTTGGAAAATTTTCATACTCAGAACTTTCTAAGTTTGGGTCAGTTTCCTGCCTTTCATCCTCTGTGCTTTCAAAGTGATAAAATGTGAAGGTTTTGTTTTACATTGTTGAGGCTTTTACAGGCATCGCTTCCTCTAGTACATCTTCCATCTTTTCACAGTAATCACCTCCTACATTTTTGTCAGTAAGTTTGCCTTCACTAAGCTCTTCTGGTTGCATATCCAGTTTCTTGAACAGCAGAGTTCCCATAGTCAGCTATTTCTTTTGTAACATCATTTACTTGCAACTCACATTTCACTTTCAGCATTATCACTTTTTGTTTATTTGCTGTGCTTTCATATTTGTTGGCCAATTGCCTCTTCTGATTGTCCATTTTTATAGTTTTGATTAGTAGAGATGGGTAACTACATACTTTTCTGGCTGTGTGTGACTGAATGACAGATGCAAAGTGACCTGTCATTGATAGGGCTTTGAAAGAAGTGACGTGGGATATGGATAACACTGAAAATCTATAATACTGCTTCCTCTCAATTTTCACTTTTTCTTTTTTGGCCCCCCTTTTGATCTATTAGGCTGAACAAGATGAGATCCTGAGTAAGCATATCTTTTCAGTGGACATGAGTTTGAACAAACTCCAGAAGATAGTGAAGGACAGGGAAGTCTGGGGTGCTGTACTTCATGGGGTCACAAAGAGTCAGACACAACTTAGCTACTGAACAGCAATCTTTTCATAGAGAGGCTTGTGTTTTTTCTATATAGAAACATTAATGATGGACTCTCTCTACTCTGTGGCATAGTACTTGAAATTGCAGCCTACTGGAGGAACATTTAGTCATCAGTAAGAAATATATGACATTTAACCAATGATTGAGAGTCAAGAAATTTCAATTTAGGGGAATCCCCTGGCAGTCCAGTGGTTAAGACCCCATGCTATTGCTGCTGAGGGCACAGGTTCAATCCCTGGTCAGGGAGTTAAGATCCCACAGTGGTGTGGCTCAGCCAGAACAAACAAACAAAAAATAAATTTCAGCTTTCTTTTAAGTGATGTGATGATGGTAATGTTGGTAATGAGAAAGATTGAAGGCCTGTGTCTGAGTCTCTATGCCAGAAAACTGTTGGGTGAAAAGGATATGTTTGTATTATCTAAGCATATAAAGAATATGGTAGTGTTTAGGATCCTGTGGGAGGCATAGCAATGTATAAACCTAAAGCTCTTACAGAATTGCCAGAGCATCTATTTCTGCAATTTTTGCTTTCCTTAGGCATGCTTAATTTTTTTCAATTATATACAAGTGACATTAAAATATATCAAAATCTTACATTTTCGTTAATATTTTTTAGATCCTTTTGGTTTATTTGGTCTCCTAATTGAAACATTAGGAAACAATATTATATGCTGCCTAAGCATAGGACTTGAAAAATGAAGGTCGGAAAAAGGTATGAATTCTAAATGAACTTAGGTATTTCAAATATTTTTGCAGGGCTTGTTTTGTGTTTTGAGAGTCTTTTATATAAAAATCTTGTTTTGAAAGATTTAGTTAAAACTAGATAGGAAGATAAGGTGTCCATAGGTTCATGGATTTATCTCTGGGCTTTCTATTCTGTTCCATTGATCTATATTTCTGTCTTTGTGCCAGTACCATACTGTCTTGATGACTATGGCTTTGTAGTATAGTCTGAAGTCAGGTGGGTTGATTCCTCCAGTTCCATTCTTCTTTCTCAAGATTACTTTGGCTATTCGAGGTTTTTTGTATTTCCATACAAATTGTGGAATTATTTGTTCTAGTTCTGTGAAAAATACCGTTGGTAGCTTGATAGGGATTGCATTGAATCTATAGATTGCTTTGGGTAGTATAGTCATTTTGACAATATTGATTCTTCCAATCCATGAACACGGTATATTTCTTCATCTGTTTGAGTCCTCTTTGAATTCTTTCATCAGTGTTATATAGTTTTCTATGTATAGGTCTTTTGTTTCTTTAGGTAGATATACTCCTAAGTATTTTATTCTTTTTGTTACAATGGTGAATGGTATTGTTTCCTTAATTTCTCTTTCTGTTTTCTCATTGTTAGTGTATAGGAATGCAAGGGATTTCTGTGTGTTAATTTTATATCCTGCAACTTTACTATATTTGTTGATTAGCTCTAGTAATTTTCTGGTAGAGTCTTTAGGGTTTTCTATGTAGAGGATCATGTCATCTGCAAACAGTGAGAGTTTCACTTCTTCTTTTCCTATCTGGATTCATTTTACTTCTTTCTCTGCTCTGATTGCTGTGGCCAAAACCCCCAAAACTATGTTGAATAGTAGTGGTGAGAGTGGGCACCCTTGTTGTGTTCCTGATTTTTGGAGCAAGAATATACAATGGAAAAAAGACAACCTCTTTAACAAGTGGTGCTGGGAAAACTGGTCAACCACTTGTAAAAGAATGAAACTAGAACACTTTCTAACACCATACACAAAAATAAACTCAAAATGGATTAAAGATCTAAATGTAAGACCAGAAACTATAAAACTCCTAGAGGAGAACGTAGGCAAAACACTCTCTGACATAAATCACAGCAGGATCCTCTATGACCCACCTCCCAAAATATTGGAAATAAAAGCAAAAATAAACAAATGGCACCTAATTAAACTTAAAAGCTTTTGCACAACAAAGGAAACTATAATCAAGGTGACAAGACAGCCCTCAGATTGGGAGAAAACAATAGCAAAGGAAGGAACAAAGGATTAATCTCAAAAATATACAAGCAACTCCTGCAGCTCAATTCCAGAAGAATAAATGACCCAATCAAGAAATGGGCCAAAGAACTAAACAGACATTTCTCCAAAGAAGACATACAGATGGCTAACAAACACATGAAAAGATGCTCAACATCACTCATTATCAGAGAAATGCACATCAAAACCACAATGAGGTACCATTACACGCCAGTCAGGATGGCTGCTATCCAAAAGTCTACAAGCAATAAATGCTGGAGATGGTGTGGAGAAAAGGGAACCCTCTTACACTGTTGGTGGGAATGCAAACTAGTACAGCCGCTATGGAGAACAGTGTGGAGATTCCTTAAAACACTGGAAATAGAACTGCCATATGACCCAGCAATACCACTTCTGGGCATATACACTGAGGAAACCAGATCTGAAAGAGACACGTGCACCCCAATGTTCATCGCAGCACTGTTTATAATAGCCAAGACATGGAAGCAACCTAAATGCCCATCAGCAGACGAATGGATAAGGAAGCTGTGGTACATATACACCATGGAATATTACTCAGCCATTAAAAAGAATTCATTTGAATCAGTTCTAATGAGATGGATGAAACTGGAGCCCATTATACAGAGTGAAGTAAGCCAGAAAGATAAAGAACATTACAGCATACTAACACATATATATGGAATTTGGAAGGGTGATAACGATAACCCTATATGCAAAACAGAAAAAGAGACACAGATGTACAGAACAGACTTTGGGACTCTGTGGGAGAAGGCAAGGGTGGGCTGTTTCAAGAGAACAGAATCGAAACATGTATATTATCTATAGTGAAACAGATCACCAGCCCAGGTGGGATGCATGAGACAAGTGCTCGGGGCTGGTGCACTGGGAAGACCCAGAGGGATCAGGTGGAGACGGAGGTGGGAGGGGGAATCAGGATGGGGAATACATGTAAATCCATGGCTGATTCATGTCAATGTATGGGAAAAACCACTACCATATTGTAAAGTAATTAGCCTCCAACTAATAAAACTAAATGGGAAAAAAAAAAAAAAACTAGAGAGGAAAAACAAATTATAAGATAAACTAATTCCTGGACCCTGCCTCCAGTGATGTTCTAGATTGTAAAGGGAAGGAAAATACTGACAGAGATAATATGAAAGAATGGACTGTGGAAGAATAAGGGTGAAGTTTTGAGTCGGTGAAGTTCTAGGTTCTAAATGATAGCGCCAGTGTTGGTGAGCAACAGTATTTAAGTCACATACCCGAGAGGCAAAGAGGGGTGTGCTGAACAGAACGAGGTCTTGAAGGAATTTTGTTTACTTTGTTTTAAGCAACTTTTACTTATTGCCTGAAATATGCTATTCTTAAAAAGCAAAAAGTAAGTAAGGTAGTCTCACAGCCGTGTCCGACTCTTTGCGATCCCATAGACTGCAGTCTGTGCTGCTACTCTGTCCATGGAATTCTCCAGGCAAAAAGTACTCGAGTGGGTTGCCATTTCCTTCTCCAAGGGATCTTCCCACCCTGGGAATCAAACCTGAGTCTCCTGTATTGCAGGCAGATTCTTTACCATCTGAACCTCTAGGGAAGCAAACATAGCTCCAAAACCCCCAAACCTTATAACCCTCATAAAGTTGGTATAAATATTAACCCAGTGTTAATAATGAAATCAGGCTAAGAGATTTGAGGAAGAAAGAGTGACTGTGAATGTGTTTCTGGTTTGAAACTCTGTATTTCTAAATGCATTTCTTCTATTATTATTATTTTAGAGATATCAGAGCTTCTTTTGTCATTGGTAGTTAACTATATTAGGAGAAGAGTCTAAGCAGATGGAAAGAACAAAACTTTTTCCCTTTGCAGGCTTTGGAGGTTTAGTGATAAATGCTGAGCTATATTTGCATACAAATCACTATCTTGAAAAACCCTGCTTTCTTGACACTTTGGCAATGTTGTTTATTGCTGAGGTTTTTTTTTTTTTTTTATGAATTATCTTTTTGTTTTTAGAGGATGCCTGATTAGCTTATTCTAGTCTGGAAGTCCCAGAGTGACAATAAAATGTCTTTTGCTTCTTGTTTTGGAAGCATTTGGAAATCACTTGCTACTTAGAGTTTTCACTCTTTTTTTTTTTTCCTGGTAGGGTTTTCTGCATTTTTATTGTTGTAAATGATTTAGCCCATTCTTTAATTTTGAATGAATCACACAATTATCTTTATGTGTCCAGCTGTCTTTTGTTAGAAGAGACATGTTTTAAATTGCTCACTGCTGAATCAGATTAAAATGACTTTAGTGTTAGTCTATTTAAAAAAATCTTTAGTATGTCTTTTGTGGAGGGTTCATTCTTGTGAACAAGTTGCTCAGACACAGAGTTAACTTTTTTTTTTCACTCTTCAGGAGTGGGTCTATTAGAGTCTAAGCTAAAATGAATAGAAGCATGAGCTTGTTTGTAATCACTCTCGGGGATGAATTTCAGATAATTCTGCTAATTTAAATTAGTGATTCTTACCTTTGTTGGGGTCCAGAGGCTAATAATTTTTTGTATGATGAAGACCAAAGGAGAACAACAGATACACATAAGCATGCACACCGTATTCCGTTTTGTAAACAGTTTCAGGAGATTATTCATAGGAGCCCTGGAGTCCATCTAGACAGCCAGGTTAGGAAAGTCTGTTTAGTTGGTTCCAGGAAATCTGCAAATTTAGGAAGCCGGGGTCTCTAAATGGTGAGCCATGTGACATAGCCTCCATTCATCTATCTCCTAAATTACATCACTTTCTACCCACCTCCTCAGCCAAAATCCTGGAGTCTTCTTCGATCCCCCTCTTTCCTTTGCTCTCCCCACCTCCATGATTAAGTCCTATTGCTCCTGCCTCAGAAACATGTCTTAAAATTTCTGCACCCCCCCACTGCCACCACCATCGTCCAGGCCTATTTTCAATCTCTTATCTGGTCTCTGGTAAAGACATCCCCAGTGGCCTTCAGCTTTCACCCTTGCTTTGATGGAAATGTATTTTTTTTTCCTACACAACATTTAGAGTGATCTTTCGAAAAGAGAACTCAGAGTCTGTCACAAACCTTCACTCCCCACTGGCTGAAATGTTCTGGAGGTAACCCTAGACGTGTAGAATTAATCCAAACTGCCAACTCCAGGGGAGCAGGCCTGGTTTACTAGTTTGTTGTCTGTGTCTGTGAGTCTGCTTCTTTTTCTTTTTATCATGTTCACTAGTTATGTTTTTTAGGTTCCATATATCATACAGTATTTATCTTCCTCTTTCTGACTTATTTCACTTAACATAGTGCCCTCCAAGTCTATCCATGTTGCTGCAAATGGCAAAATTTCTTTCTTTTTGTGACTAAATAGTATTCCATTGTATGCAAGTATCTGTATATATGCATACCATACCTTCTTAATCCATTCATCTGTTGATGTACACTTAGGTTTCTTAAATACCTTGAAAATTGTGAATAATGCTGCTATGAACATTAGGATGCATGTATCTTTTCGAATAGGTGTTCTTTTTTTTTTTTTCTCCAGATGCATACCTAGGTGTGGAATTGTTGAGTCATGTGGTAGTTCTCGTTTTAGTGTTTTGAGGAACCTCCATACTGTTTTCCACAGTGGCTGCACTAATTTACATTTAACTGGGTGTCTTTTAGATTAGAACTTCAGGACTTAGCTTTTTTTCCTTTTTAAGTGTATTTCCCTCAGTAATTTTCATATTAGTGAGTTGTCTGGTCAGTTTCTATTGTCTCTTAGGAAGAAAGGTTTTCTAGATTAAGCATTGAATAAGCATCCATGCCATTTATCCATTCATTGAATATTCACTAAAGGCCTATCCTGTATTGAACACCATGGATGCCAGGTGAGCCTGACTGCTAGGGAATGTTTCCTATCTTCTAAGAATGCCCTACCTGCCAAATATTCCCTTTTAACGTCTTATTCCCTTTTTTCTGTCTCTCATTTTCTATTTCTTTTCTCCCATTAAGGAGTCTCTGCTATTCTATAATTCATAGTTTGCTTGCTCTTTGCTTTCACATAGTATGTGAACTATGATATTAGGGTGTTTCACTGGCTTGTTGATCTGCACTGAAGATCTTCTGGGAAATGGAATTTTCAGTGGCTCTTGAGGGGCATAAACAAGCCTGAAGCTGAAAGCTGTGCCTTTCAGGACCTGATGGAATTTGCCCTGGATGGATGCTACCTATAGGGAGGCAGCTGGATTTCAATCTGGCCACCCTCTAGAAGTAGATACTGAACGTGAGCTCTCCTTATTCCCAAACTGAGTAGAATATAATTGTGTACATGGTAAAGTGCTATTAAATTATTTATGTTGCTTGTGGTTTTCCAGCAGCTCTCCCATGAATTGCAGATCTTTAGTGTTACTTTCTGATCTATACTAGAGGAAAAAGCTTTTCACAGACTTTTTGAAGTGATTCTCACAGCAGAGTGTATATGTAGGTTGATTTTGTTTTTGTTTTTTTTTTTTTAATCTCTCATTGGGAATGATCCTTAAATATTTCTTTCAGCTGCTGAGTGTACTTCATTCCTCTTCTATTGAAATTCTTCTCCAACTCTTAACACCTAAGAGCATTTTTATGGCATTGTCATTACGTTGTGTTCTTACGCCTACGTTGGCACATTATGGACAGATACTTCTGTGTGGCAGTAAATTTCTTTGTCAGTACTCTCCTCACCATACTTATTTAAAGTTCACTTGCTTCTGTATATTTCTGGGACCATACCAAGAATACTAAATTTTCGTAACAATTACTTAGAGATGTTGTAAGAGTGAGAAATGATTCCATATTTTTAAGGAAGAGGAAAAAGAGTCGTGGAAATAGTCTTTCCTTTTGCCCTAATTAGAGAATGGCAGATCGTTTGTTTGTATGTTGATATTCTTCCTTCCCTCAAGGCAGCTGTTGTTGTTGTTCATTGTTGTTCAGTTGCTAAATCCTGTCTTTTCGACCCCATGAACTGCAGCACACCAGGTTTCTCTGTCCATCACTGAACTAGTAAATCTCCTCCTTAACCCTACCAAGGCCTCAGAGTCCTCTTCAACAGACTTCTCTAAGCAGCTACACAGGTTACCTGGAGTTAGCAGAAGAGAGGAAACCCATTTCATAAACTTGGTGTTGTGCTAGGAGAACAGGTGATGAGCAGAGCCCCGCCACCCTGCTGGCTGGCTGGTCCTAGTCCTAGTTCCAAAGACACAGTGACATTGCTGGTTGGCTTGGAGAAGGGAGAAGAGCTTTGAGGTCTCATACTGGCAGTTAAATGCTCTAGTCTATAAGTGACATAACCACTTTTGCTAACGAGTTCTTGGCTGGAATTCCTTCAGCTTTACCCAACCGTGAGGATCCAGGGAGTATAACCCTGTCACATGCCTAGACCTGACAAAAATTGAAATAGGGAGCCTTTTGCACTAATGACTGCCGTGTCCTACTCAATGTATTTTAATGCTCAGCTTCTCAGTGAATTTCATGAAGCAGAAGGCCCTCTTGCTTTGCTCATATTACTAGGATATGTGCTCTACTTTTTGGTTAAAACACAGAAGTCTTCAGGCATCTCTTGGTATAGGTAAAGGATGATCAGTATTCCCAAAAGAAGATCAGTTCCGTTCAGTTCAGTCGCTCAGTCGTGTCCGACTCTTTGCAACCCCAGGCAGCACGCAGCACTCCAGGCCTCCCTGTCCATCACAAACTCCCGGAGTTTACTCAAACTCATGCCCATCGAGTCGGTGATGCCATCCAGCCATCTCATCCTCTGTCATCCCCTTCTCCTCCTGCCCCCAATCCCTCCCAGCATCAGAGTCTTTTCCAATGAGTCAACTCTTCGCATGAGGTGGCCAAAGTATTGGAGTTTCAGCTTTAGCATCAGTCCTTCCATTGAACACCCAGGACTGATCTCCTTTAGGATGGACTGGTTGGATTTCCTTGCAGTCCAAGGGACTCTCGAGAGTCTTCTCCAACACCATAGTTCAAAAGCATCAATTTTTCAGTGCTCAGCTTTCTTCACAGTCCAACTCTCATATCCATACATGACCATTGGAAAAACCATAGACTTGACCAGACAGACTTTTGTTGGCAAACTAATGTCTCTGTTTTTTAATATGCTACCTAGGTTAGTCATAACTTTCCTTCCAAAGAGTAAGTGTCTTGGCTCCAGTCACCATCTGCAGTGATTTTGGAGCCCCAAAAAATAAAGTCTGACACTGTTTTCACTGTCTCCCCATCTATTTCCCATGAGGTGATGGGACCAGATGCCAGGATCTTAGTTTTCTGAATGTTGAGCTTTAAGCCAACTTTTTCACTCTCCTCTTTCACTTTCATCAAGAGGCTCTTTAGTTCCTCTTCACTCTCTGCCATAAGGGTGGTGTCATCTGCATATCTGAGGTTATTGATATTTCTCCCAGAAATCTTGATTCCAGCTTGTGCTTCTTCCAACCCAGCATTTCTCATGATATACTCTGCATATAAGTTAAATAATCAGGGTGACAATACACAGCCTTGACGTACTTCTTTTCTTATTTGGAACCAGTCTTTTGAACCTAGGTCTCCCACACTGTAGATAGACCGCTTTACTGCCTGAGCTACCAGGGAAGCCCAAAAGAAGATCAGTAGACTGAAATATTTCTGAGACACTTGTTGTGTACAATATTCTACAAAAAAAAAAAAAAAATAGTCTTACTATTAAAAAAAAATAAGAAAAACTGCTTAGTATCTCTTTTTTTTTAAATCAGAAATACACATTAGTACATAGTTTATCTTGATGAGTTGTACTGTAAAGAAACCTATTTTACCTCATTTCAGTTTTTATTACCCTTCTTTGACCACACCAATGTTTTGTTTTCTCTTGTGTAATGTCTATTAACGTCTCATGGAAGCAGTGTTCTGGGGAACCACTGTAGTAAACACTCTACCAGGTACCTGGAGACTTCTGTGACCTTGGGAAGCAGCGAAACAGCATGGATGATTTTCATGCATGACCCTAGTTAGGTTTTTCACTTTATTACTGTGTGGCCTTGGATGTGTAGTTTCACTATTTTTGTTCTCTACTTTTGAATGTGGGAAAATAAGAGTGATATTATCTACCTCAAAGGATTGCTGATTATCACTAGGACATTGTAGGCAGCAAACAAGTGTTATGTTATTTTTTTCCTTCCCTTTCTGATATTACATTTCCCCCACATACTTAGTTTAATATAAGCATGTAACTTTTTTTTTCTTTTTTCTTTTCCAATTCTCTTAGGATAATATAGGATTCTTTTTCCTTGAAATATTCACAGAGTATGTGAAATTTAAACAAAGAATCTGCTTGAGAATGTTTTCTGGCTGAAGGCTCCTCTTTCATTTTGCTTTCTTTTTTTTTTTTTTTTGGTTGTTATTGTTTATGTTTTTGATTTCTTTTTGTTTTTTATTGGAGTATTGTTGTTTTCAGTTCAGTTCAGTTCATTTGGTCAGTCGTGTCCGACTCTTTGTGACCCCATGAATCGCAGCACTCCAGGCCTCCCTGTCCATCACCAACTCCCAGAATCTACCCAAACCCATGTCCATCAAGTCGGTGATGCCATCCAGCCATCTCATCCTCTGTCGTCCCCTTCTCCTCCTGCCCCCAGTCCTTCCCAGCATTAGGGTCTTACAGTGTTATATTAGTTTCTGCTATACAACAAAATGAATCAGCCTCTTTGTGTGTGTGTGTGTGTGTGTGTGTGTATCCCTTCCCTCTTGGTCCTCCATCCCACCCCTGCCCCCATCCCCACCCTCTAAGTCATCAAAGAACACTGAGCTTCTTGTACGATAAAGTAGGTTCCCACTAGCTATCTGTTTTATACATGGCAGTGCACATACGTCAGTCTTAATCTCTCAGTTCATCCCCCCCACACCCCATGCCCACATATTCATTCTCTATATCTTGTGTCTTTATTCCTGCTTGCAAATAGTTTCATCAGTACCATTTTTCTAGATTCCACATATCTGCTTAAATATGTGATATTTTTCTCTTTCTGAATTACTACAATCTGCAAGACAGACTCTAGATCCATCCATATCTCTACAAATGACCCAGTTCTCTTTCTTTCTATGGCTGAGTAATAGTCCATCATGTGTATGTACCACATCTTTTTTATCCATTCATCTGTTGATGGGCATTTAGGTTGCTTACATGTCCCAGCTACTCTAAATATTGCTGCAATAAACAGTGGGGTGCATGTGTCTTTTTGAATTACAGTTTTCTACCCATTCCAGTATTCCGGCATGGAGAATTCCATGGATAGAGGAGCCTGGCAGGCTACAGTCTGTGGGGTTGCAAAGAGTCAGACACAACTGAGAGGCTTTCACTTTTCACTTTCTCAGGGTATATGCCCAGTAATGAGATTGCAGGGTCATATGGTAGTTCTATTTTCAGTTTTTTAAGTAACCTTCATACTGTTCTGCACAGTGACTTTATCAATTTACATTCCTACCAACAGTGCAAGAGGGTTCCCTTTCTCTATTCCCTCTCCAGCATTTATGGTTTGTAGATTTTTTTGTTTTTTGCTGATGGCCTTTCTGACCAGTGTGAGGTAGTAGTTTGGATTTATATTTGAAAAGACCCTGATGCTGGGAGGGATTGGAGGCAGGAGGAGAAGGGGATGACAGAGGATGAGATGGCTGAATGGCATCACCGACTCAATGGGCATGAATTTGAGTAAACTCCGGGAGTTGGTGATGGACAGGGAGGCCTGGCTTGCTGCGATTCATGGGGTCACAAAGAGTCAGACACGACTGAGCGACTGAACTGAACTGAACTGAATGATTAGTGAGGTTCACCATCTTTTCATGTACCTCTTGGTCATCTTCTTTGGATATATGTATGTTTAGGTCTTCTGACCATTTTTTGATTGCATTGTTTGTTTTTTCAATATTGAGCTTCAATTGTGAAAGTCACCCATTTACTTCTCCCTACAAATGTGGCTCTCCCCTCTGAGCATCCAAATCAGTGCAGAAGTTTTGGGGTTTGCTCAGGGCAGATCTATCAGCAAAAAGATATCTGATTCTTCTCCCACAGATGACTAAGGGCTTGTGTCTTTGGCTCAAAGAATTCTCCAGGACACAACATGAGAATTCTACAGGAAATTTGTGAGATGCTTTCCCTGAGATCCAGGTATGAGCAGCATACTGTCATTATCTTAATTCCATTGTCCTGGAATGTATCATACTCTGGAAATTAAATTTTGTTAAAATTACATTCATGCCATTTATATTTATGGTTGATGAATATTCCATGAAGTCTTCTTTGAGTTACTGAAATGGATATGTTAATATCCAGTAAAGGTATGGCCCAAACTGTCAATATTCCACTTTATATTAGTTAATTTTGGGGGTAATATTTCTACCTTTCTTATTTAAAAAATGTCACAGAAGTGCCTACATCATGAGTAGGAGATGGCTTTTGAGATGCCACCTACTTTGATTCAAAACTGCAACTGTACTTCTCAACTGTGCTACTTAACTCAAATTAATTGAATCTTTCTTAAAAATACTTCATGGTCATCCTGGTGTTGTTTCTTGAACTGAATTAAGAATTATTTTAAATATTTGCAAGGGCTAGGATTATTTGTTAGAGCAAATAATTCATTTAACAGGGTCTGTGGAAGTCTGCAGTACAAGCTGGAATGTTCCTTGCTTGTCATTAAACTACATACTGATCTTTATAGAGATGAATATAGATTTTTTTTAATTAGTTCTGAAGAATGATCCTTTTTTTCTTAATTCTTCATCATATTATTTGATGCTGACTTACTCCATATTCATACATACACATGCTAATCAGCTTCATCAGAATCAGTAATATTTTGACGGTTTGATTTATTTTAGTGACTTTTCTATTCTGAATCCCTAGAATAGATCAGATATGGAAAAATAAATCGGAGCAAGCCTGAGCAACTCTGAGAATAATATTCTGCTTGTCGTCTTTAATTAATCATCAGAATCAGTACATTTCCATTTCTCTGTCACGACTCTATATTTAAATAGTTCATATTCGTCATGGAAATGCTCATAAGAGTATTTTTAAATCATCAATTATTATTCTTGATGAGCAAATTCCAAACTTATCAAAAATTTTTTAAAGAGAAATGCAGAAACAATAATGATCATTTGCTGTAGTTGGGACAGTTCTCACTTATACAGCATCTCATTTTGTTTTCAGCTCCACAAGACCTTTGCAGTTGTTTCTTTCTTTTTTTCTTTCTTTTCTTTTGGTTCATGAAGTGGTATGGGAAGCCCCAGAGAGAATATATGGGTCTCCTGTGACAAGCACACTCCAGTGGGTGGTGACTGCTTAGAGGCGGGGCTTTCTTGTTAGCTCGGTGGTAAAGAACTCAATTGCCAATGCAGGAGATGTGGACTCAATCCCTATGTTGGGAAGATCCCCTGGAGGAGGAAATGGCAACCCGCTCCAGTATTCTTGCCTGGAAAATCCCATGGACAGAGGAACCTGGTGGGCTCCAATCCATAGGGTCACATAGAGTGGGACATGACTTAGTGATTTTTCTGCAGAAGCCTAGCTGGGATATTTTTTTATAGCATATTAGTCTCAGGCTTCCAAAAGAACAACAACAACAAAACCTCTAGAATTTGCAAAGTGCATAAAGGCATGACTTTGGAAAGTCACATAGCGACACTCTCATCACCTTCCACTGATCAAAGCAAGCCAAAGGCCGGCCCAAACTCAACAGAAAGGGAAATAGACTCCAACTCTTGGTGGGAGGAGCAGCAAAGTCACTTAGCAAAAGGACATGTAGCATGGGAGGGATTCTTGTGTTTTTGTTGGTGAATAAACTAGCACAGTATCTTTAGGCATTCCACTTGATTTCTTTCTTAAATTGTGAGTATTCTGAATTGACTGTGTGTCAGCAGGAGTTCAGCACAGGGCCTGGAATGTTGCCACCTCACTTTAATGTGACAAAAACTCCCTACATGTTCATCCAGAAGGACAGAGACAGTCACTTCTGGACTGGTGGTGGGAGTGGAGAGGAAGAGGAAAAGAAAAGGCATTATCCAGTTTCTGGTAGTCCTTGGTGATACAAATGATGCTATGAGAAAGTCAATGGCTCCCAATAATTAGACTGTCTAACAAGCAATGGGATTTTCAGTGCATCTGACAGCCTGACTCATTGACATTGACTGTAATATCTAATCTTCCTCCGATCTGTCAACCCAAGGGAGCCCAAGATACCTTGAAGAAACTGAAGCTCAAAGATGGAAAAGGGTGAAAACACAGGCTCTGCATCCCTCTGGCTTGCTCCCGCTGATATGAGATAGGTCTCTTATTCTTGATCCCCTTGTTCACAGTTCCCTGGTAGAACAAGGGCATTCTCAAGGCTTCCTCTGCTCAGCACTAAGCCCCCTTCCACTGTAGGGCTGTATGTCTCCTTTCTTCATTTGAAGCTGGGTTTTTCTCTGACCCTTAACAGTTTTGCACAATATATTTGTATTTCATGAAAAGCATGAATCTCTTCCATGAACAGAAGGACTCTGGCAATGGAGGGCACGCTTTTAATAAGAGGACTCACAGAGACTGAGTCATGAAACCTATACAAAGTATAATGTCACAAAGCTATACTTAATAACATGGACTTTGGACTCAGAAAGGCTTGAGTTGAATTCTACTTTTAGTCTCATCTGGAGTGTGCTGTCTTGCACATATTTCTTATTTTCTGTAAGCTGTAATTTCCTCATCTGAAAAATAGGAATTTTAATACTCCACTGATTTGTTGGAAAGTTGAAGTCAATGAGAGAGAGAGTGCACATATAAGCAAAATAGTGATTTTGACCAAAGGAAGAATGCCCAGCAACTTTGATGCATCCATTGCTAGGCTATTTTCAAGGACAAAATATTTTGGTCCAAATTTGGAGAAATACTTTCTGATTTTAGAAGATGGAAATGCAGAACCATACTGAAAAGTTGATCTAAGACCCCTAGTCAGTTAGATCTGTCTCCTCTGTGCTCCCACAACAGTCTGTACTGATTTCTATCACTAGCACTCATCTCTGCATCATGGGGCTTCCCTTGTGACTCAGCTGGTAAAGAATCTGCCTGCAATGTGGAAGATCTGGGTTCAATCCCTGGGTTGGGAAGATCCCCTGGAGAAGGAAAAGCCTACCCACTCCAGTACTCTGGCCTAGAAAATTCCATTCCCATGTATAGTCCATTGGGTTGCAAAGAATCAGACACGACTGAGCGACTTTCACTTCACTGCACCATGGGCTTCCCTGGTGGCTCTGACAGTAAAGAATCTGCCCGCAGTGCAGGAGACCCAGGTTCGATCCCTGAGTCAGGAATATCCCCTGGAGGAGGGAATGGCCACCCACTCCAGTAATTTTGCCTGGAGAATCCCACAGACAGAGGAGCCTGGCGGGCTGCAGTCGATGGGGTCACAAAGAGTCTGACATGACTGAGCGATAACACTGCACTTTCTCTGTGTCATAGAATCTGTTAATGCTACATGACAGTTTGGAATAATAGAGGGTGAACTCTTCAAAGTCAGTTAGTCTGTTGCATTCATCTTGGCATCCTAGATCTTCACACAAACCCCAGACTGAAAGCAGGCTATTGACGTAGGATGGATGGATGAATGATTGCCAGCCAACCCTCTGGTTGGTTCACTCCTATTTGTGAAGTTCACTGTAAATCTCATCTGAACTTAAATGCCTTTGTTGATTTTCTTCAGCTATGAGAAATCCCTTGGTTGACCACAGGAACTAAATCATGATTGTTGATCTTCTCTTCTTAAAAAAAAAAAAATTATTACTAAATGAATGTCTCTACTTTAGATTATAGGGTGAGGCTAGATCCCATTTGATAATCTCTTTCACAGCCTTTCAGACATGATGAGTACTGGATAAACATATTAAATTCAACAGAGTAGATTACCTTCTTGGAGGGTTATCATGCATGTTGGCTGAAAAGTCTCTTCAGAGGTGTTAATTATGTACCAAGAGGACCCAGGAGAAAGGGTGTTCTTGTAGCCTATGAGTAATATGGGATTTGCCCACTAACAAGGCCTAAGAGTCTTCAAATTAAATTATGTTGCATCTGTGATATTACCTTAAACCAATTGGCATATAAACAGTGGCAGCAGAATTTTGAGAGCTGTCTGCTCTTCTTCAAGATTAATTTGCTTTCCCTGAGTTGTTTTTCTAGGAACAACATGAAGCACATGGTACCCACTGTCTTAGAGTAGTATGCTATTTTCTCCTTTTTAATATGAGAGTTGTGAGTTAATTTTATTTATTCATTTTTAAAAAAATTTTTGAATATGCTGGGTCTTTATTGCTGTGTGAGCTTTAATAAATAAAGTTTGTCTGAGACCCCAACTATTCTAGGTAGAAACGACTATTTTCCAGGTATAAGAGAGGTTTTTTTTTTTTTTTTAAGGATTTTACCTTTATAATTTTACTTCCCTTTGGGCTCACATGAAAATTAGTTTACATTAAAAATGAATTGACGTTTCTCTAGCTCTCATCCAACATTAGTTCTAACCATGCTAGATCTGAAGGATAAACTTCTTTGAATTAAAAACATATATTGCAGACTATCCCAATCTCATGTAAATGATTGTAAAGTCATCACTGTTTCGTCAGGATCTTAGTCCTCAGAAGTGCCTGATGCAAAGATCTGGTTTGCTATTTATTCTCTCGTTCCAGCAAGAGGTATTAAGTATCTCTGGTGATGTAGGTGGTGGTAAATTAGCAGTAAACAAGACACATGCTTCCCTTGTGTGGAGCTTCCTTTCTCATCTGGATACATAGTAATGAAGCAACAAAAGTGCCAGCTGGTGGCGAGGGCTACAGAAAGATTAAAACAGGGGGATGGGAGAGTGAGTACAGGCAGCAGATAAACACCCTAGCAGTTACATGCTCTTTTGAGAGACTGGCATTCAGATTGGGATCTGAATTAGAAGCAGCTATGGAAAGATCAGGGGGAATTGATCCAGTCAGAATAAATAACTGGAACAAAACCCCCCAAATCTAGGAAGGAGCTTAGTATGTTTGGAGAACAGAAAGAAAGCAAATATTGCAGACGGTTAGTATATAAGGGCGTCCCAGGTGACTCGGTGGAAAAGCACCCGCCTGCCCAGACAGGTGATGCTGTTCCATCTCTAGGTGGGGAAGATCCCCTGGAGGCGGAAATGGCAACCGACTCCAGTGTTCTTGCCTGGAGAATCCCAAGGACAGAGGAGCCTGGCAGACTACATGGAGTTTCAAAGATCAGACATGATTTAGCAACTAAACAGCAACAACATAGTATACAGGAGAGTGGTGAGGAGAAAGAGACTCGGAAGGTGGGTAAGCATCACTCAGGATGCAGCCTACCTTGAGGGTGAGACTCAGGCTCTGCTCTGGCTGTAGAGGAACTGAGAAGATAGTTGATCCTGACTTTCTGATGCCCAATTAGTGCCTGGAATGACCCCAGGGAGTGTGTTGCTGAGCACCTCTGCTACTGGCCAGGTCAACTACTCACATTGCACCCAGGGGCTGCCGACCCCCACTGTGTGTAACGCCAGGCCCCACTGACTCCCTGTAGAGTGATGTGGAGCCTGCCTGTATGGGTCATTTCTAGGTTTAGATGCCTGTGTGGCCATCCTCAAGGTCCCAACAGAACAAAGAAGTGATCATACATGTGACTACCAGCTGAAGTGTGCACTTTGACAGTAATCTCCATTCCATTTTTTTTTTTTTGCATCAAGATATGTTTGTGTGTGTGTGTGTGTTTGTGTTATATGCAGATAATATGACTTTTTATTTAAGGGTTGGGTTGCCAGGAATATTATGTTAGGACAGTGTTGCCTAAATGGGTTGGTGAAAAATGTTTACCTAAATGAGAATGTGTTAAGTCTGTTTAACTGTTCTGTGACATGTTGTATTACTAATATTCAGTTAAAATGATAAATGTATGTGATGTATCACCTTGCAGTTTGGTATACACAAGATAAAAAATACCTCAGGTCTGCCATTTTGGTTCAGTTTCATAAACAGTTGGAGTCATTAAACATTAGGTTAAGCTAAGCCTTTAGCATCAGGCAAGCAAAATGAACAGGTATTGCGATTTTTATGACATTGAAAATGAAAAACATTTTAGATATTATTCATATTACTAAATTTACATTAGACACAAAGATTGCCAGATTCATTCCACCCGTTTTCACAGTCAGCAGTTGTTTAAATAAAATATTATTCCCTTCCCCACCTAGTTGCTGTGTGTAGACATTGCCAACCACAGTAATTATGAATGTTGTTGGAAGCTTGCAAAGTTGTCAGCTTGCTGTGGTTTGGTGAAGTCAGAGCCTAAGGGAGGGTGTAAATTAAAGCAGAGAGGAGGAAGACTGGGAAAGGTCTCTTTTAACAACGACCAAAAAAATAAAGCAACTCAGTGGGAGTGGAGGCTGGCAATCTGCTAAAAGGAAATGAAAGGAAATTCTTCATTTCTAAATGGTTCATTGACCCATGATAATAAAGCAGCCCTGCAAAGAAGGATAATTATCTTTTTAAGTATCAGATGCCCTGTGGGTAAAGGCCTCCCTTCTCCTCTCTTGAAAAATGAACTGAGATTAAACAAATACTCCTTTTCCTAGTTTACCATTGACATGAATTTCCTGGTTATGAGCAAAAGTAATCACTTTTCCCTTTTTCTTTTCCCTCCTTGTCTTATGGAAATCAAACCTGCCCAGCTGAGCTCAGTGCACTTCCCCCGGGCCCTGAGTCCTACCAATAGTATGGGGAGCTAAAATGCTTGATATTCTGGAGAGAATAGCAATTGCAAACTTGTGGTTTTATTATGCCCCTTAGCTCCTTGGCTCGAGGCAGAAGCATGCTTTTTTTTAAAACAAGAAAAACGAAAGACACAGAAAAGAACGTTAGTTTTTTTTCTCCTGCTGGTATCTGAAAAATAAACAAGAAATTCAGTGTAGCTTGTGTGTGTGTACATATGTATGTGTACATGTCTCTATGTGTATACCCATACATATATGATGAGTTCAAATACAAAAAGGAAGTGAAATGTTATCGATGATGTGACATTGAATATTTTTTTGCTACCCACAAATGATCAAACATGTATGCTTTTTCTCAAGACTTTTGTTTGTTCAGACCAATAATGTAAACATGTTGACTAGTCTGACTAATAGAATACATTAAGATGGTTTCAATTGCACAATCAGACAACCTAAATTGCTTACCCATGTGGCACATCTCCTTGTTATAAATGAAGTTGGCTGTACATTTTCAGAATGTCTATACTCCTTTAAAAAAGAAAGCTGCTATTATCTTTTCATTAGCTATTCTTCTAGAGAGATGTTAAAGTCTTAACCATGATGCTCTTCATAGAAAAACCAAATAAATATTCCAGTTGCTTTTCCAACCCAGAGCCTTTGGCTCCTTGAGAAGACTGAGCTTCAAAATAGAGTCCAGGAGATAATGGTCCAGAATAGATCGTGCCTCATGGCATAATTACTTCAGCCAGCACTTAAGCCTTTTTGAACATTGATGTCTTTTTCTCTTAAAAGAACTTTCTCAGGGCACCACAGCTTCTCCTTCAGAGTATAATTAGCCGTGTTTGTCAGCTCTGTTTGAACTCCTTGGAGTTCAGTGGTTGGTAAATATTTGTTCTTTTATCCCTTCGCCTTTGTGAGTTCAGGCCCCGGGCCTGATTCAGTGCTATGGGTATAAACTTCTTGGCGAAAACGTTCCCTAAAGCAAGCAGAATGTACCTTAACAGACCTCACTGCAGATGTCCTCGTGTGTCCTCTCCGGCCAGTGGAGCGCTTCCGAGACATGAGTCCCGAAGAAGTGGCTGACTTGTTTCAGGCTGCACAGAGAGTCGGCACAGTGGTGGAGAAGCATTTCCAGGGCACCTCGCTCACGTTCTCCATGCAGGTGAGTATACACAGAGCTCAGAAAGTATTTTTCATCCTTTTCACATTGAACTCTCTCCCATGACAATGTTTCCCCATTTTGTGCAGTGTAATATTGGCTTCCCTTGTGGCTCAGTGATAAAGAATCAACCTGCCAGTACAGTAGATGCAGAGGGTTTGGGTTCGATTCCTGGGTCAGGAAGATCCCCTGGAGAAGGGAACAGCTACCTGCTCTAGTATTCTTGCCTGGAGAATTCTATGGACAGAGGAAGCTGGCAGGCTACAGTCCGTGGGGTCGCAAAGAGTCAGACATGACTGAGTGACTGAGCACACATGCAGCCTGATGCTGGGTTGGCCAAAAAAGTCCATTAAGGGTTTTCTGTAAGATGTCATAAAAAAGAAAAAGTCCAAACAAACTTTTTGGCCAACACAGTAGTTTTGTTTTTCTTTTGTTTTCTTCCTCTTACATGATTTCTTTTGTCTGTAGTGCACATCACAACCCATCAGGTTGACTTCAGGACCCACTAATGGATTGAGAACCAATGGGTCTGAAAACCATTGATGACACAGGTCTGCTTCATCTTGGCTACAGCAAGGCACAAATTCTCACCCCAAGTAGTCTGGGTCCTAGGAGTCAAAAGACTCCTAAATTTGCAGAGTTCTACTTTAATTTTGAAATTTCTGACTTTAAAAATACTGCTGGTTCTGCTACTCCAAACCAGATGAACATTTACTTTTGCTTTCAGTTCAGTTCAGTTGTTCAGTCATGTTTGACTCTTTGCGACCCCATGAACCACAGCACACCAGGCCTCCCTGTCCATCGCCAACTCCCGGACTCCACCCAAACCCATGTCCATTGAGTTGGTGATGCCATCCAACCATCTCATCCTCTGTCATCCCCTTCTCCTCCTGCCTTCAATCTTTCCCAGCATCAGGGTCTTTTCAAATGAGTCAGCTCTTCGCATCAGGTGGCCAAAGTATTGGAGTTTCAGCTTCAACATTAGTCCTTCCAATGAACATCCAGGACTGATCTCCTTTAGGATGGACTGGTTGGATCCCCTTGCAGTCCAAGGGACACTCAAGAGTCTTCTCCAACACCACAGTTGAAAAACATCAATTCTTCAGCACTCAGCTTTCTTTATAGTCCAACTCTGACGTCATACATGACCACTGGAAAAACCATAGCCTTAACTAGACGGACCTTTGTTGACAAAATAATGTCTCTGCTTTTTAATGTGCTGTCTAGGTTGGTCATAACTTTCCTTCCAAGGAGTAAGCGTCTTTTAATTTCATGGCTGCAATCACCATCTGCTGTGATTTGGGAGCCCAGAAAAATAAAGTCAGCCACTGTTTCCACTGTTTCCCCATCTATTTGCCATGAAGTGATGGGACCGGATGCCATGATCTTAATTTTCTGAATGTTGAGCTTTAAGCCAACTTTTTCACTCTCTTTAATTTCATCAAGAGGTTCTTTAGTTCTTCTTCACTTTCTGCCATAAGGGTGGTATTATCTGCATATCTGAGGTTATTGATATTTCTCCCGGCAGTCTTGATTCCAAGTTGTGCTTCTTCCAATCCAGCATTCCTCATGATGTACTCTGCATGTAAGTTAAATAAGCAGGGTGACAATATACAGCCTTGATGTACTCCTTTTCCTGTTTGGAACCAGTCTGTTGTTCCATGTCCAGTTCTAACTGTTGCTTCCTGACCTGCATACAGGTTTCTCAAGAGGCAGGTCAGATGGTCTGGTATTCACATCTCTTTCAGAATTTTCCACAGTTTATTGTAATCCACACAGTCAAAGGCTTTGTCATAGTCAATAAAGCAGAAGTAGATGTTTTTCTGGAACTCTCTTGCTTTTTCGATGATCCAGTGGATGTTGGCAATCTGATCGCTGGTTCTCTGCCTTTTCTAAAACCATCTTGAACATCTGGAAGTTCACAGTTCATGTATTGTTGAAGCTTGGCTTGGAGAATTTTAAGCATTACTTTACAGCGTGTGAGATGAGTGTAATTGTGCGGTAGTTTGAGCATTCTTTGGCATTGCCTTTCTTTGGGATTGGAATGAAAATTGACCTTTTCCAGTCCTGTGGCCACTGCTGAGTTTTCCAAATTTGTTGGCATATTGAGTGCAGCACTTTCACAGCATCATCTTTCAGGATTTGAAATAGGTCAACTGGAATTCCATCACCTCCACTAGCTTTGTTTGTAGTGATGCTTCCTAAGGCCCACTTGACTTGACATCCAGGATGTCTGGCTCTGGCTAGTGACTGGATTTGTTTGCCTATTTTCAACTATTTCAACAAACAGTTTTGTTGGGATTCTGAAATCCTAGGGGAGAACCCAGGATAGGGACAGAGTCCAGCTGGAATAACACTTCCTTCCACCTTTTCTCTCAAGGTCAGAATAGCCAGGAAGGGCCCCCTCTCCCTTCTGTTGCTGTGTGAGAGCCCATATTCTTGCCCAATGGATTACGTTTATGGCAGATTTCCTAAGTTGAGACTTAAAGTCATCAGGCATTAATTAAACTACATCTGGATTAAAGATAACCAAAAGGTATGATTCTTTCCAGTCTTCCTTTAATGCCATTAAAACCATAGCCGAAAGCAACGAACATACAAGTAGGAAGGGGGTTGACTCACTGGACAATTTGTGTCATTTTTATACATAACTTCTCACTTACTCCCAGACAAAAATGGAGAACTGTCAGGTTCCATACATTTGAAGCTCATGGTCCCCATGAGGAAACTATAAATTAATACACAATGAAATTGGATCTAAATTATTAATGGGCGGTATTTCTGAATAAGCAGGAGATACCATCTATCTGTTCTCACCTCTGTGTTTTTTTTTTTTTTTCCTTTGTTTTCCTATTTCTAGGATGGCCCTGAAGCTGGACAGACGGTGAAGGTGAGTGCTTATTATGTACATACAAATTAATAGGGGGTGATTACGAGAACTAATAAAAAATCACACTGAGTCATTTAGAGCACATTACTGTTTCACTATGTTATCTTCGAGGTCAGGGAGACCCTTGGCGTTAGAGCCATAAATCCTGACATTATAAACTTTGCCAAGCAATATGTTTCCCATTAGTTTGTAAGACATTTACCTTTTGTAGTAAAATTATTATTGTCCAAAAGCTCAAACAGAAACTAAATCACAGAGTCCTGAAATGCAAGCCAGGGTCCAAGGAGCTCATGGGAGGTGGTGTCTAGGAAACAGCATAGATGTCGGGTATGGATTGCTGTGTCTCCTGTGAGGCCGGGGCCCCACTGACAGCCTTCTAGTTCTCTATGCCATCTCTTTTGCACTTTGCTGATGTTGAGCGGAGGGCTTGCTCATGCACTGGCCCCACATTTGGGCTGTCCCTTCACTCCTCACCCTGTGTTCCCCTCTGTTCTCTTCCTCTCCACCCATACCCCTACTCTTTCCCTCCCTTTGTACTTAATACCCAAGTTCAATGTGACAGTCAGTGGAGCTCAGAAATGGGTTTTAAGTGCGCCAGAAGAGGGAAGGAGGATTTATTAGGATAGTGTCTGCTTTCTTAATAAAATAAAACAAGAGAATGAAATCCTGGATGATTCTGAAGCTGAGTTTCAATCCCCTTCATACAAATTCAAATTTCTATGCAGTTAGTTCCTAAGCCAAAATCATAGAAAAGTCCTTTTTTTTCCCCCTCCATGTTAGAAATCAGAAGCAAGTCTAACTGGGGTGTTAATGTTACATTTTTGTGAAATAAGGTTTTATGGCTTTGAGACTGGCTGTGAGCAAGTAAGGTAATGCTTGGTACCAAGCAATGCCAAATAAACTTACTGCGCCTTTGATGCTCATCTGCATGTGGCTATAATGCTTAACACAGCTACTACGGGGCTTTTAACATAGAGTCTCTGGGAAGTTCTTTAAGGAGCAAATGTAATTCCTTATGATAAAAAAGAGCTTAGCCTTGCTCCAGACACTGTGATAAAGATGGGATTCTCAGCTTTTCTCAACCTCTGTGCCTGGCTTCCAAACATGCAGATGGTAAAAAAAAAAAAGAAAGAAAGAAAAAAAAAACAGTCTAATAGGAGTAGCTTCATTTTGAAATTGTTTTTTGAAATACAGAAATCCAGTTGCTAGACTTTTAAAAAAATCAATATTCAAATATAAATCCCCAAACTAGCAGATGAGTTAGATGCTTACTTTGTGCAGTATCTATTTAATGGAATTCCTTCAGCCATTCACAGAACACTGCAAAGGCATAGGAGTAACAGGGGAGAAATTCAGACCTTGTCAAGAGGCGTGCACAGGTTGATAGAGTACACGAAGGGAACAGCTGAAATGTATATGAGTATATATGTTATACGATCTCAAAATTTTATTTCAGGATTCTGAATGGAACATTAAAATCTTTCCTAGGCAAGCAGGCACTGAATAGAGACAAAAAGTAGATTAGTGGTTACCAAGGACTGTAGGAAAAAGGGAATGGGAAATGAGTACTGAGAAGGAGTTTCTTTTGGGGATGACTAGTGGGGGAATTAGTGGTGATAGTTGTGCAACATTATGAATATTTTTAAAACCTACTGAATCCTGCATTTGAAAATGGTAACTTTTATGTTATTTAAATTGTATATCAATTAAAAATGGCAATAAAACTTAAAAAAAAAAAAAAGCCAAAAAACCCAACAAGCACCGAATCTAGTATGGCTGACTACCATGGCTGTAGACACTCTGACTCTAGTACTGACTACTTTTTCATGTCGCAGTGATCTGGCCAAATTTTTTAATGATTTTGTTAGCTTCGGTGGTGATGTTGGAATAATTTTTGGAGTATACCACTCAGATATAAATTGTTGAATATGGTTCTTATCATAGTTCGTTTTGAGATTACAGTTTTTGGAAATTTTTTATTATTATTTTTTTTTTTACAGTTTTTGGTAGATTATATTCTTTTGGACATCTTTCAGTTGTTTCCTATGTGATCACAGGATTTCTCCCATATGAATTACCTGGGCCATCTCAAACCCTTTGTGTAATATTAAATGGCTAAAAGAAGCATCCACATGCATTTGACCCTTGAATAGCAGAAGTTTGAATGGTGAGGGTTCACTTATAGAGGCACTTTTTCAGTAGTAAATACTGTAGTAATATAGATCAGTGGTTGGTGGAATCTGCAGATGCAGAAGTGCATGTATCTGGGCTGACTATAAATTATACATGGATTTTCCACTTTGAGGGAGGTTTGGAACTGTTAACCCCCAGGTTTTAAGAGTCAGCTGTACATACAGCTGGGCTTCCCCAGTGGCTCAGCAGTAAAGAATCTACCTGCAACACAGGAGACATGGGTTCGATCCCTGGGTCTGGAAGATTCCCTGAAGGAGGCATGGCAACCCATTCCAGTATTCTTGCCTGGAGAATCACATGGACAGAGGATCCTGGTGGGTGACAGTCCATAGTGTCACAAAGAGTTGGATGTGACTAAACTGACTGAGCATGCATGTACATCCAACTATAATCTCGGTGGATGACAAAGTTTTGAAAACTGTCCTTTTAGAACAAGTCTACATATCAAAAGTTGTCTAATCTATTTTTTCTAAGTATGATTCTTATTCTACCTACATAAGAATTACTTTTCATGTTACTTTAATAGAAAGGTTGATTCTGTTTTTATTCTGAATCTGCTGACAGAATCTTTGTGTTTGGGGCTTTTGAGTCTTCACTGGTAACATACATATCCTATGAGTCTTCTCAGATTGTAGATATTTACTAGTCTTGCTGTTCCATGGTGATAAAATAGTACGCAGTGATGGCCCCATAACCTTGACCCAAGGAAGCCAGAAGTCAGCCCTGCCAGAGAGCAAAACTGCATCATCAATATTTAGCTATTGGGTTTTGGCTTTTTAATTATTTATTTATTGTTATTTTTGGCTGCACTGAGTCTTTGTTGTGGTACAGGGTTTTCTCTAGTTGCAGTAGGCAGGGGCTACTCTCTAGCTGTGGCTCCGGGCTTCTTATTGCAGTAGCTTCTCTTGTTGTGGTTCTTGGGCTCGAGAGCACAGGCTCAGTAGCTGTGTTGCATGGGCTTAGTTGCTCTGTGGCATGTGGGATCTTCCCAGACCAGGAATTGAAGCCATTTCCCATGCATTGCATGGTGAATTCTTAATCACTCGACCACCATGGAAGCCCCTAGCTATTGGGTTTTGAAAACAAAATCTGACTGAGCATTTCAGATTTTGAAATTCACACAGTTGAATATTATGAGGCCGTATTTGACAGCCTGCCATGGAAAATGCAGTGACTGTTTTGTTCATCTTTGCTTCTGTCTGTTGATATCCCACCTAATGCCTGGGTTCTAAACCATTTTTGTCTCCCACTGCATGGTAATAGCAATAAGCCCATAATGGTCTCTTCCTCTGAAGCAACCATTGTTGTTAGTGGAGGTGCACTGCTGAGTGAGCCTCTTGAACATGGTGCCCCTTTATGGTTTTTTGTTTTGTGGGCTTTAAATTCTTCTTTGCAAAGAACAAGGTGGACTAGCTTACTCAGAGGGGCATTTGTAACAGGAAAGGGAAATATCGAACTAAAAAAGTGACCTCTTACTTCTCAGCTAATTATTCACTCTCCTGTTTGAGTTTAAATGTAAGAGGGCACCGTTATCCACCAGGTTGATTGTTGAAGCAATTTGAATATCCTACAGGCTTGAGAAATGATCGCTTTTTTCTGCACCACCATATGCATCTATTGATACTTATCACCCTGTACAAGGGGCTTCCTATGTGGTGCTAGTGGTAAAGAATCCACCTGTTGATTCAGGAGTCACAAGAGATGAGGGTTCAATCCCTGGGTTGGGAAGATCCCCTGGAGTACGAAATGGCAACCTGCCCCAGTGTTCTTGCATGGAAAATTCCATGGAGAGAGAAGCTGGTGGGATACGGTCCCTGGGACCACAGAGTCAGATACAACTGAGCAACTAAGTGCACAGCACATCATCATGTACATATGCAACCAGATGTTGCTTTATCATTAGCCCTCCCAGACACCCCCCCCATCTGAAGTAGCCCTCCTAAGCCCCACACTCCCTATCCTGTTTGCCTTTGTCAACTAAAAACAAAACCCCATAACCTAACAGTTGTGTGTTGTGTTTTATTCTGAGATCCTACTGAGGACTATAGCCTGGGAAGACAGTCTCTCAGATAGCTCAGATGAACTGTTCCAAAGAGATGAAAGGGAAGCCAGAATATATAGGAGTTTTACTGGAAAAAATGTAGTAGAACATCAAAAGATTATTGATAATCACACAAAAAACCCTTCATCTCAGGGTAATGATTTTACCGCTTTTCTATGTATGGGAATGTGCAAGAGTCTGGCTTCTTGAAATCATCCCTTTGATATACATCTTTACTATCTAGGGCCAATATCCACTTTTTCTCCTTCCTGAATTCCCCTCAGGGTACACTGTAGGAGCTGCTGCAATAGCTGATGGCTTAATGGCAGGCAACGTTCTTTGTCCATGCCTTATTTGATTTCCTTCAGAGTCTTCTTCACTGTCTTTTATTTGTTGGTATGTTACTTTTTCCCCCTGTACCATATTGTTTCTTTAGTCCCTGGAGAATGTAAGCTTCATGAGAACCTGCATTTTGTCATTGTTTACTGTGGCTCTCTTGGGTGGTATGGGGAGGAAGGTAGGGATGCTAATGATAGAAGAAATCTATTCTCCTAACTTACAGAAGCAAATGATGTGTTGTATTTCATTGTGCAGTCAGAGGTGTAGGTTTTCTGGAGTTTCTCTCAAGAATCTCCCTTATTCTGCCATCGCTGACAAAGACCAGAATTACCACTAATCCAATTCCCAAATCATACTCCAAAAATGTAATTTCAACTAGCCACATCATTAAGGCAATGTTCTGTCCTTTAAAAGAGATGCTACTGAGTAAGTTTAATGTGAGCTTTTAGAGCAATTACTATGTGCGTCTTTAGGTGGGAGAGTGCTTTAGGTATATTAAAGAGAGAGATTTATGGCAGGCAGGTAATTTAGAATTTTATAAGAGCTATTTATAAAATATGCTTGCTTACACTCTTCTATGTTTATGGTGCTTGAATCCTCTACTTAGATATTTAATTTCATAGTGTTAACTCAGTGGGAAGTGTCTCTTATTAACTGTTGATACATTAGTGATTACTTTTTTGGATTGCTTTCGGAAGAACAAAGAAAGGATTTCTTCAAAGAAATGTGATTTACAAATTAAAATAACAACAAACAAGCTCTTCCATTTACTGAGGAGTTTCTTGGGTCCCTTCCACAAGGAGATTTGCTAATCTTTGCAATTTATGAACTTAGAGGATGTTTTAGCTCCAAGTAAAGTCCAGGAGCTAATACACTTTGATGTCAGTAAGAGGCTCCATGGAAGTTTTAGCTTTGTGAGTTTGGCCCAGCCTCTTAACCTCTATGAACATTTATTTCCTCATATTTCAGATGGGAATAGAATGCCTAGCCCACCACATCTTGTCCCTAGGGCCTTATGCATGTTTCTTTCTTTCTTTTTTTTTTAATTAATTACTTACTTACTTAAGTTTTGGCTGTGCTGGATCTTCACTGCTTTGTATGGGCTTTCTCTAGCGACATGAGTCGAGGACTGTTCTCTAGTTGTGGTGTGTGGGCTTCTCATTGTGGTGGCTTCTCTTGTTGCGGAGCACAGGCTCTAGGGCATGTGGACTCAGTAGTTGCATCTCTAGGGCTCTGGAGTGCAGGCTCAGTAGTTGGGGCACACAGGCTTAGTTACTCCAAGACATGTGTGATCTTCCCAGACCAGGGATCAAACCCGTGTCCCCTGCATTAGCAGGCGTATTCTTAACCCTTGGACCACCAGGGAAGTCCACGTTTTTGTTCATTTTAATCTTACTCTCAGTTTTCTTGTCCTTAAGACAGGCTAAGGTGTCACTTTATGAGACTGTTTGTGGTATACAGGTTGTTTGCAGCCCTGTCTAGTTCACTTATTCAAACAGTAAATTCTCTCACTATTAATTACTGCCTTTTAGCTTACATTCTTGGGGGAAAAAAAATAAAACCACTTTGTTCCGATCATATCACTTGTATAGTTTGAACATCTAGTTTGAACTTACAGAATTGACCTCTTGAATATTCAGACATCTGCATTATTACTTGGGGTATGAAATCTCAGCCCCAATGACTTTCAACCTCTGCTGTATCCCTTGGTGTTAATGAGTAAGCTGTGCTCCTGAACGACACTGTACTTCACAACTGCTTAAAGTAGGCTTCAGTAGGACAGAAACCTGTCTGCCCCTCTGCTGGCTCAGTAGGTCTGATGTGAGGCCCAGGGCACTGCCTTTTAACAGACAGAGTCAGCGGTGCTCGTGTACTGATCTCCCCAGTGCAGAGCCACTTAGCAAAGATGTGACGGGAGGTGGCGGGATCTCCACATAGCAGCTTACTTTTCAATCCAGAAGAATTCCTCATATTTGGTGTGCAGAGAAAGGAGAAACCAACATCTTAAAAATCAAAATGATTCTTACTTGACTGGTATTTATTATTTTCATCTAGAAGGAAATTTCATGAGATTTGTAATTTGCCAGAGAACTTTTATCATTTGATTAAAGCCATGAGGAAAATCACCTTGCCTATGTTTATATCTAATGCCTGTGTCTACTGTTGAAGAATTAGTATCTTCAGGATGCAGTCACTTTTATCTTCTGCAGTTGCCTTACAATTTGCATCTCTGGTCTGAAAATGAACCCAGTTTGCCTGAGTTTGGTAAATCGAAATTCAGTTTGGTGTTCAGGGGATGGGATTGGGTGTACAGTGGGGCGTGGACACCTCTGATCCCATCCTTCCCCTTGACTTTCCTTCCCTGCCTGGTGATTTGGAGGCAAAAGCCCTCATCCCTGGCTTTCTCAGCAGGAGAAGGGAAATGAGCCTGTCTTTCCCCTGTGGGAAAGTTTCTTTCTTCTTTCTTCTTCTAAACCCTTAAACCCTCTTCTAAGTGAGTATAAAATCACTGAGTTTTTCCATTTCTAATTAGTTAATCTTGAATCATATGATGCCATTTGGGTCAAAGCACTGAAAGGAAAATTAACCAAACTCTCTGGTCTTCTTCCATTTCTATTTGTTCATTTTTTCCCTGTTCTCTAAAACTCAAGGGCGGCTTAGGTGGGTCAGAGGGGAGTGCTGCAGATGAAGTGAGGGTGGAAGGGAAATGTCATCAGGACTACACTCCTGATGAAGAGGGAGGACTCTGGAGCCAGATGGCCTGGTTTCCTTCCCAGAGTTATCACCTATCATTTCTATGACTCTTGCAAAAGTCAACCTTTTTTTAGCCTCATCTATTTATAAGGTTATAAAATGGGGGTCTTAATAGTATCCTGCCTCACTGGGGTATTGTGAAGATAAAACAGATTACAATACATGTAAATGTCTTTGACATAGCACTTGACACACAGGAAAGTCTCAATACATATTTGCTGTTAGTTTATAATTTTCACTTCATCCTCATGAGTCTAAAAATGGGGCATTGATATTTTATACTTAGACTAAGGTTTATGGAGGTAGTCACTTATCAACAACAATAAGAACAACAACACAAGTTACAGATAGGAGAGTTGGGATTCAAACCCAGGCTTGCCTGAAAGCCTGATTTTCCGTTATATCATCTGAGCTGATCCTCCAAACACCTTGCACTCAGTGGCTATTGTTCAGTTACTCAGTCGTGTCCAACTCTCTGTGACCCCCTGGACTGCAGCACGCCAGTCTTCCCTGTCCTTCACTATCTCCCAGAGTTTGCTCAAACTCATGTCCATTGAGTTGGTGATGTCATCCAACCGCTTCATCCTCTGTTGCCCCCTTGACCTCTTGCCCTCAATCTTTCCCAGCATCAGGGTCTTTTCAAATAAGTCGGCTCTTCGCATCAGGTAGCCAGAGTATTGGAGCTTCAGCTTCAGCATCAATCCTTCCAGTGAATTTTCAGGGTTGATTTCCTTTAGGATTGACTGCTTTGCACTCTGTAAGCATAGCCAAAGGTACATAAGGAGATGTTTTGTAAATATTTTGTCTCCCTCAACACAGATTCATCTGCACTATTTTTCTCTGCTTAAAATAATGTGACTTCCATCTAAAAGTACCCAGGGGACTCTCTGTAATTTTATTATACAGGTGAAGGTTAACTAACCTAAATACTACTTTATGTCAATTTACAGCAGAATTATATGTTTCAGATGTTTAATTTTTCATTAGTGCTACCAAACAAATTCCTTTAGTAATTGGAGGTCCTGACATATAGCAAAGTGGGTATTGGCTGTTAAATTTATTTTGGGATCTGTGACACAAAAATGTGGCAAATATTTTGATGCTTTCTTAATGTCAGTGTTTTACAGGTTTCGGTGGACTATCTTTTCCACCTGATGCTGAGAGTTTGGGGGTTTATTTTACTCACTGTCAAATCAAATATACTGTGAAAGGCAAAGTGCTTTATAGACCTTAAAGTGCTATGTAAATATAAGGCATTATTATTCAGACTCACCTTCCCTCTGTTGATGCAGTTGGGGCACTTATTCTCTGTCATTTTTGCTGTGAAATACTAGGTGCTAAGTACTAGGAATCACTGAAGATACTATTCTCTCACTATTTTGCTGCATATGTTTCAGGTCTAGGACAATGTGCATAAAATTCTCTAACTCCATATAACCACTTCATTTTAAGTTTAAAGTTTTAAGCCTGTGACATCTAAATAACTGGCTTGGGTAAAGTGTTTATTTTGTTAAAAAAAAAAAATGTAGTTAAACTTGTTCCGATTAATCCTGTGACAAGGATTGAATAGTTTTGACTAAATATGAGTGGTCAGTTCAGTCTTCTCAGATGATTAATTTGTTACAGGCCACATTATACACCTTAAATACAGAACAGGGAATGAAAGTCCCTAAAATAATGGGTGCTTTGGTTGAAACTGGACATTTCAGCTCAAACAGAGCCAGACAAAACTGAAAACATTTGTTTTAGTACTTAGTAAAAATAATAAAATATAAAAGGAGACATCTATTTGAGTATAAAATATGTGGATCTATATGTTGCTTAGTGAAACAGGCAACATTGTGTTGAGATGCCCCTGGAGTTCAGTACCAGGTGGAAGGAGCACCCTGGGTTGTCCAGGGTACAGGGACCTTTCACTGCCTACTTAATATGTTCCTGGTTTTCCATTATATTATTTATATTTTATGAAGAAATATAGGAAACTATAATTTTTATTTTACAGGCATTCCATCAGAAGAATTTTCCATTGGGAAAAGATTCTGCTCATCCATTCTTTCTTCTGTCTTTATCTTAAGCACATAACTATGATTCCTATGTTCACATCTCTGATTTTGTTGTTCAGTTGTTCAGTCATATCTGACTCTTTGCAACCCCATGGACTACAGCACACCAAGCTTCCCTGTCCTTTACCATTTCTCGGAGTTTGCTCAAACTCATGTTCATTGAGTTGATGATGTCATCCAACCATCTCGTCCTCTGTCACCCCCTTCTCCTTCTGTCCTCAATCTTTCCCAGCACCAGAGTCTTTTCCAATGAGTGGGCTCTGATGACGGGGCCCCCAAAAAAAGTTTTTTGAAAAGTCCCCAGTTGATTATGATGGTTACACAGATTTATGAACTGCTATTTTATTTGCGTACCTAAATATGTTTTGATTCTCAGTCTTGGTGACCTAGACTTGCAGTTGATTCTGGTGGTTACCCAGATTTATGAACTGCTGTTTTGTTTGTTTAATATTAATACATTTTGATTCTTGATCTAGATGACCTAGATTTGATTCTTATTCCCAAATTCATCCTGAATTATTCATTTTTTTCAGAGGCTCCTGTTAGTCCTTTATGCCACAGCCATTACTAAAGTAATTCTCAAGGCTCAAAAAGCAGCTGGAAGACTAAGGGTTTGATAACCAAGCCTGGGTCAGAGGGAAGGCAGTGTAATGAATAATAGACATGGCAAGGTGCAGAGGCACATACATGGAAGAATTCAAATAATGACCTTTCTAATGACATCTGAGTGAAAAACATTGGGTTGGTGAGAATGTGTAATGGCTGTGGGGCCAAACACAGTGAGAAATTCTCCTCCAATTTATTCGTGAAGAATGTTAGTGCTGAGAAAGAATAGTTTTGAAATTTTAACCTGATGTGTCATGAAACATCAATCCTACACCTGCAGCCTCATAGCAAATCCTCTTTCTGGAAGAGCTGCTCATCCACCAAGATGAAGGAAAGAGAGACATAAATTGCTAGAAGCCTTCTGAATCAGATTAATCCCACGCCACAGGGGGAAAGGATGAAAATGATGGTTTGCAATCCTTCTGGGCTTCAACATAAAGATAATTCTGTTGGGTTCTCGTAATGAAAACCCACATTTCTTTCTCCTGTAGTTTATCCTTTTGAATACGCTTTTCTTGTTCCTGATGTTACATGAAAAATAAAAATGAAGTTGTTTAGGATGTTGACCTTGCCTAAAGTGGTTTAGAAGAATAAACAACATTGAGTGAACAAAGTGAACTCATCACATATTCTTTTACTTTGTGGCAAAATCCATTTATCCTAATGTTCATATTCAGATCTCTGCCCCCTGCCCCAGAGTCTGTGTATCAGTGTTTGGTCCCTGAAAAAAAATTTTTCTAATCATACTTTCTAGAAGGGTGCCCTGGAAATCGACCCAACAGGACCTTTTATTTGTGTTTCAATTCTTCTGTCGGTTATAAATGGTATAAACTCCCAGGTGTAATCAAGTTTTAGCAGGGTAATTTTGAGGACACTGTTTAATCTTAGAAGGAATAGATGTGATTCCAAGCTCAGCTCTGCTGTCACATGACCAGGGATGAAACTCACTCTTGAGGAAGGACCTCAGAGCAGGGGATGACTCAGAGAACCCCAGACAGGCATGTGACCTTGAAAGTCATGTAGTATTTCTCCCTTCCTGTAAATGATCCCCCTCTGTAGACTTTAAATCAGTCTTACATCTTCCTCTACACCTGGGAACCCAGTGTGCTGTATGGTAGCTGCTTCCAGCCTGGAACCGCTCTGCTCTCTGATTGAGGGTGAGAATTCCCTCACTGCCAACAGTATCCTGTTACAGCCTCCCAGGAAATGAACATCCTGCCTGCTCATGCTTTTATATTGGGTTGACCAAAATGTTCGTTTGGGGTTTGTCCATGACATCTTACAGAAAAACCCGAATGAACTTTCTGGCCAACCCAATATCTAGGATTCATTCTTTAATTTATTCATCCATTACCTACTGTGTTCCACATATTGGCACAGGTCCTGGAAGAACAAGAAGAATGAGGAATAGTCCTTGTCTGTCTTCAAGGACAATTAAAATAAGGGCTATAAGAGAGGAAGACTAAGGAGATTGTATGTAGAAGTTGTATATTGTTGTTGTTTACTTGCTAAGCCCCGTCTGACTCTTTGCAACCCCATGGACTATACTCCACCAGGCACGTCTGTCCATGGGATTCTCCAGGCAAGAATACTGGAGTGGGTTGCCATTTCCTTTCCAGGGGAACTTCCTAGCCCAGGGATTGAACCCATATCTCCTGCACTGCAGGAGGAGTTTTTACCACTGAGTCACCAGGGAAGCCTAGAAGTTGTATAGCTCATATTAATTCCTCCCACCTGTGTTGATTCAGTACCTACTATGTTACAAGCACTTCAGGGAACTGGGATACAATGAGAGGAAAGACTGCCAAGGAATAACTCTCAACCTTATTGTCTTTCTCTACATGAAAATGAACAGATGAAATAATTGCAGATTTTGAAAACTTTTAGAAAGGCAGTAAATGGTGCTGTGAATGAGGGCAACATCGGGAGAGGGAGGGGAATGCGAATGGGGGAATGGGCTGCTTTAGGTAGGGTGGTCAGAACATGCCCACTGCAAATGTGACCCATATACTGAGACCTGAGGAATGACCAGAGTCTAGCCAAGGAAAGAATTGGGGAGGGAAAAAACTTCTGGGCCGAGGAAACAGCAGCAGAGATGAGCTTGGCAAAGTCAAGGAGATTGTTGGAGACTGGGTGGGCAGGGCTTCAGGGTGGAGAGAGAGGTGATGATGGAAGATACATTTGAAGGGATGAGCAGAAGGATTGTTTTACCCGCATTAAGTACAACACGACTGTAAGGAGTTGTAGTTCTATTTTTAATGTACTTATTGTTTGGATTATATTCTAAGGACAGAGGGTATTTCACATGTGCTCAGTATGGTGGATCCTTTAAAGTGATTTGGTTTTCAGGTTTCCAGGAAGTTGAATAATTTGGTATCACATCTCTTCTGGGCACTGCTGGTCTCCCCAGCATACTCTCCATACTCTGCTGTTTAGCAGCCAAGGAGACAGGATGCATGCGAATCCATCTCTAGCTCTAGGTGCTAACCTCATTTAGTTACTCCAGAGGATGGCAAATTTTTTCATAAAAACCCAAATGGTAAACATTTTAGGCTTTGAGGGCTTGATGGTCTCTGTCACAATTATACAACTACCTTTATGGCACAAAGGCAGCTATTCAAAGTATGTAAATGAATTTTTAAAAATGGGTGTGCCTATATGCCAATCAAACTGTATTTGCAAAAGCACAGTGAGCAAGATGGTTGGCCCAGGGGCTGCCCATCCCTGGCTTCAGCCAACTCTTTGCCACAAGATGACTTTGATTAATCCTGACCTAAGTCACTTAGAGAGTAGGAGTCCCTTGGCTTCAGAAATGGCTGTTCCCAGATCCTCGAGGATTTGTGGGAAGGGATGCTTGTAAATAAGAAGGCACTGACCCTGACGCTGCTGGCCACCATCTTAGTATTCCTAGGATTCCAACCTGCTTTAGAATGAACCAGATACTGAGGCCTGAATGGCAGAGATGGAAAGAAGTTGGATTTTTGGTGACATTATTGGGGGTTCTGAATTAATCAGCCCTGAATCCTGTACATCTAGACTTTTTGGTTGCAGGATTTAATAAAGTTCCCATCTTGTTTCATCCAGGAAGACTTGAACTTTCTGCTACTGTCCATGAAAACCATCCTCCATTTGATCATCTCCTCTAAAATATTCAGTTATTGTTACTCCTTAGTATGCTTAACTGGCAGTTTGAGTCAACAATTTCTAAAGTGTTTCTGCATATCTGCAATACTCATCAGATGCCAGTGGGGATTGTGGAGTGAAAGTCTGAGAATCAATGGCCCTAGAAGAGCTTAACTTCCCAAAGGCTCCCTTTAGTGCATGACCACAGGGTAATTCCATTAACTTTAATGACTGGTGCTGTACAAAATGGGCCCTGTTAGTCTATTCTTCCCCTTCTTTCTGTGTTAAATCTTCTCCTGCAGCTAATTCTTCAGGGTAAGGTATGTGCACCAATGCCATTCATTCCTTGGCCTTTATTAATATATGCAGGACTCTCTCTCAGGGAAGCAGTGCTAAGTGAGTACATTAAAAATGAATCCACTGCCCCATTTGTGGACTGTGAGAAAACCCCAGAGTCAGGGACATCGATGGATTATTATTGATTGTTCTAAGATCCAATAAAATCATAAATATGGCTCAGAATAATGACTGTGGCCACATTAGCAAATTATCAAATCCATAACTTGCTTCTGAGCCTGGCCTCAGAGATTTAAATAAAGTGCCAGAGGGTAGAAAGTTGTATTTTAGGAATGTGACAAACCAGGGTTAGGAGAGAGAAATTTATGATTTAATTTGCTGTGCAATCTAATTGAGAATAACTATTAGATTTTTTTTAAAGTGAACTTTGATTAGGTTTTAGGTGTCAGAAATAAACTGGAGATAGGGGTCAGTTTATACTTTTCTGGGAGTCTGTCGGGAGGGGAAAAAGAAGGTATTCATCGCAAGGAATGACTTTCCTGGGTGACCTTGCACCCTGCCTTCTGTTCTTATTTCCTTTGTTCAAATAATTAGGTTATACCTGAGACTAGCTGGTTCTTCCCAGACACTTGCTTTTTACTTTCTTCACCAAGTGTCAATTTTCTCCCATTTAGAAATAAATCAATTCGAAATGAAATTACCCAGAGCATTCATTTTTCACCATCTAGTAAATGAGTCTCTCAAAAGAACACAAGGTCCTACCTTTTCAGCTCCAGCTTAATAAAATCCCTCTTCTCCATGGAAGCGGTGCAGAACTGTTGTCTCTGCCTTCTCCAGGCTTTCCATCTTTGGTGGACTACATGTGAGGCGATATTTGCTCTGGAAAATGTGCTGTCGGCCTCTCAGTAGGGTCCCATGCATATTTTCCGAAGATCTAACCTGAGGCTGGGCTGCCTGATTTACAGTTCTAACACATAGCAGGTGGAAAAAGCTGCCCTGGCGTTGTAACACCCATTAGCCATGATAGGAGTTCACTGGAAGCTCCGGCCTCAGACGCACTCCAGTGACACACACACACACACATGCACGCACTGGTGGCTAGATTTTCAGGAATGGGTTGACTCTCTTTCAACTCACTTCAGTTAAGTGGAAAAGTGATTTGCACAAAGGTAATCAACGGACATGGGTTTGGGTAGACTCCGGGAGTTGGTGACGGACAGGGAGGCCTGGCGTGCTGCGATTCATGGGGTCGCAAAGAGTCGGACATGACTGAGCGACTGAACTGAACTGAACTGAAATGAGATTTCATAGTGATCTGTGTAGAACTGGCCGACGGACTTGTGCAGACAGTCAGCGGAAGCTTGAAAACCCAGCTGAGAAATGATAAATTACTGCTAACTGTCCTAATTATCCCTTGACACTCTATGTTGAAACCTGACTAAATTTTGCTGAAACTTACAAATAGGAAAGAAATTTAAGGTTTAATAAATTATCCATAATAGAAATGCTTAAAAGAGAGAGGAAAGGGAGAGAGAGCGAGCACGAGTGAGCGTCATAGCCTAAGAGCTGCTATTGATCACCCAGCAGCTTCTTGAGCCATAGAAAGAGGCAGGAATTGGGTGAGGGAAATGTGTTAGATAAATTATACTTTTAATTGCCAACCTAATTGGTGATATTTAACATGCTTGTTAGGTTAAGGAAGACTCTGAGTCAACTCCCAAGGTCATTACATTAATAGATCTGGTAAGCATGTAATTTGTGATGAGTTGATTTGTGAACATCGTTGTTCTCTGTAAACTGCATTATCATCATACTAGCTTTAAAGGATCACGCGCTGACTACATGCGTTTATTTCATGGTGTTTTAGTATAGTAATCTTGTACTTACCATCTTCTCTATTTCATAGTCTTAGGTTTAGTTCACATATACGTCCATGTAAAATGCCTAGAGTGGTGGCTAGCTTACTTCTTTAACAGCCATCTTATTCCAGTTTGGAGAACTCCAGTTAGAAAAGTTTGCTGTAGCTGCCGTAGCTGCTTCTCCCTCTTTTTTTAAATTTCCTCTTCCCCCTTTCTTCTCCCTCTTGCTCTTCCTCCTTTACTAGCTCTTCTTCTTTTATCTTTCTGTGAATCAGCATGGCAAGAGCAGAATGTTTACTTTTTCATCTTTCTCTCTGGAGTCTGGGCATTCTGGATTAATTCTGTACTTTCTCTCCTTCTTAAAACCTGTAGGATGCGAAAGAAATATGTCCTTCTTCCTTTAAGGACTCATTGGTGCCTTTAACTGTATAGGCCGCCTGCAGCAATTTGCTAAGCTGGTTCCCTACATCTAGATGTTGTCTGTTTGCTGACTTTTTTGTGTTAAATGTGTTGCCTAGAATCAAAATGGATTCTGCAGATGACATAGGAGCAAGTGGTATATTGCAGTTCTTGGAACATCTTGTATATGTCTTAAGCTTGAGGGTGATTTCCCCAAGTACAGAGCCTTACCTAAGTCTGGATATTCTTACTGCAGATGAAGATAATTGAAAATGAAATGGTTAGAAAGATCCTCTTGGCAGGCACTGCAATAATGTGGAATTTCTTGTCTCCTTTCCATATTTTTGAAGACCATCAACTCTGTTCCTTGATATGGAGTCCCATGGTGTAAACCATCCTCAAGATCAATTGGTTATTTATAGATTTACTTTTTGGTCTCACTGTGAATGAATGCTAACTGCAAGTGAATTGTGAACTAATATTCTTACTTAAGCAACTGTGAGGGCTTTTTCCACACCTGGGATATTTGCAGACACTGACTGTTCTCATACCTAACACTCACCAAGCTTTCATGCTAGTTATTTCCCTCATAGCAGGCATACAAAAGGCATATGGAGCCCACTGGACTCTTTCATTTCAGTTCAGTCACTCAGTCATGTCCAACTCTTTGCAACCCCATGGACTGTAGCATGCTGGGTTTCCCTGTCCATCACCAACTCCTGGAGTTTACTCAAACTCATGTCCATCGAGTAGGTGATCGCATCCAACCATCTCATCCTCTGTCATCCCCTTCTCCTCCTGCCTTCAGGTCACTTTTATTTTTTTTATTTTTATTTATTTATTTATTTATTTTTTCAGTGGGTTTTGTCATACATTGACATGAATCAGCAATAGATTTACACGTATCTTTTCCAGCATCAGGGTCTTTTCCAATGAGTCAATTCTTTGCATCAGGTGGCCAAAGTATTGGAGCTTCAGCTTCAGCATCAGTCCTTCCAATGAATATTCAGGACTGATTTCCTTTAAGAAAAAGGACTGGCTGATTTCCTTGCAGCCCATGGGACTCTCAAGAGTCTTTTCCAACACCACAGTTCAAAAGCATAAGTTCTTTGGCACTCAGCTATCTTTATGTTCCAACTCTCATATCCATACATGACTGCTGGAAAAACCATAGCTTTGACTAGGTGGACGTCTGTCGGCAAAATAATGTCTCTGCTTTTTAATATGCTGTCTAGGCTTGTCATATCTTTTCTTCCAAGGAGCAAGCTTGGGGTGACAATTAAAAGCATAATTTAATGATAAGCAGCTAATTCACTGAACATTGGAGGGGTCGTAGAATCTTTCCAGTCTGAAAGCTCTGGGCATTTTCTGTAGAACAATTCAGGTACACACACAATGTTTGCATTTATTTTTGGGAGCTCTCCTTGCCCCCGACACCTGTCCACCAATTCTTCAACTGAATTTGCCTGAATTGTTGTCTTTCACTTCAGTATTTAGCATAGTTAGCACCACTAACCTGAATTGATGGGATGAATCTTGAGGCAGGTTACAAAGAGCCATGTCCTCCCCATCTGAGAGATTTGAAATTATAAACTATTTCCCTCACTTATGAGAATGGTTTGCTCTGAAGATTGAGACTAGCTCTGCTCACTCTTAGCTATGCGGCTTTAGGCAAGTGTCTTGATACTCTCTCTTGCTTGGTTTTCTTGTCCATGAAACTAAAATAAGAATATAGTTCTCTCCTGCATAGGATTTTGTGAGTAATTCAGGAGGCCACGAATGGCTTTCTTGGTGTACTCTATTTGTATGTATCAGTTATTTATCGTGACCCAGCCACAGGCCAGCTTCTCTTCTAGCTTCTG
This sequence comes from Cervus canadensis, assembly GCF_019320065.1. NCBI lineage: Eukaryota > Metazoa > Chordata > Mammalia > Artiodactyla > Cervidae > Cervus > Cervus canadensis. Next base: position 19,000,287 of record NC_057407.1, on the reverse strand, counting down.
TTAGGACAGCAGAGAACAAAGAGAGGTGGTCCCTGCCTTCAGAGCATCTTCTCACCTGCTTTGTCATCATCACCTCAGCAGTTTTACCATCACCCCTGGGTGAAGGAAGGCTGATCAGAGAGTCAGCGGAAACCCTGGGAGAGGAGTCAAGGTGAATCTCAGTTTATTTCCAGTCCTCTCAACTCACCCTGTTAATGGATCCCAGATTCTTTTTAATGTTGAGCAAATTGGTTTCCAAGTAACCTGAGCTTGACTCACTAGTCAAAAAGAGCTGAATATGCAGAGCTAGTTCTTCATGTTGAAAACTGTAGTCTACCAGATGTTACTGAGGGAAGAGGGTAGGGTGGATGGTCTCTCCAGACATGCAGGTTGTCTGTGAAGCATGGCCCCTAAGATGGCTATTTGCTCTACCAGAGGAACTTTATGCTGTATTTCTTGCATCATGGATTCTTTTTTTTTAATGGACAATTGAATGATTGAGCAACCGTTTCTTCCATAGCCCTGCCAAAATAGGACAGTATTCTGGCAACAAACTCTACAACATGAAGTGGGGATTTTCTTAACCTTTGAAGACTGGGTATGACCTTAAACCAATCTTACAAATCATAAGAATTCATTCCAGTCAGCTATTAAATTTTATTTCCCTCTTCAAAAGACTAAGCATGAATTGACATTACAATTAAGAAACTTGAGAGTAAGGAATTGAAATTTGAGAGTTACAAATTTTAGACTTGAGTTAAATCTCGTTAAATTCAAGAGGGCAAAGTTAGAAGTTTAGCTGGAATTATGTTTGAAGTTAGGTTTTAAAATTGATACAGTTTTGTTCTTTCATATGAGTGTGTGTGTGTGTGTATTATGTATGTATGTATGTTCTTAATGTCCTTACTAGATTTCCTATGTGGGCTTCCCACGTGGCTCAGTGGTAAAGAATCTGCCTGACAATGTGGGAGATGCGTGTTTGGTCCTTGGGTCAGGAAGATCCCCTGCAGAAAGAAATGGCAACCCACTCCAGTATTCTTGCCTGGAAAATCCCGTGGACAGAGAAGCCTGCTGGGCTGCATTCTATGGGGTCGCAAAAGAGTCTATTATGACTTAGCAACTAAATATCAACAGAGATCTTCTTTGTAGCTTGATCTTACAGGCATGGGTTTCTGTTATCCTGGACAGCACTGTCAGAAGGAAGAGCAGAGCCTGGTACACTCAGAGCTCAGACTCATGCAACCCTCACATGGTGGGATGTGTCCCCAGCAAAGTCTGGGATTGATGCCTATGCTGTGGCCCCCCGAGAGGGCCCCCGCCACCCGTCCTGTCCCACCCGCAGCAGTCCCCGAAGCTACTTCCACAGGCTGACCCCTGAGAACATTTGTTATGCAAACACTCTGCCATCTGCTGTGCTGTGGGGGCTTCCAGGCTAGTCCAGAAACAGGTGTGGTGTCAAAGCGGCTTAGTGAGTAAACAAGTTGAAGGGAGGATTGGAAAACAGCCCGCTCTGTTTTGAGCTTCATCGTTGACCCATGGAGCCTGGACCAGCCATGCCGTGCCTCATCGGTGGCTGGCCCTTCGTGTTTCTTTTGGGCTCCAGTTCGGTACCCCAAGGCTTTATGGTAGAATGCTTGGGGCTGGCATTTGACTTGCTGGTGGAAACTGGCATGGTGGTATGAATCCCTCTGTGGGATTCATGCTGGACTCATGATTTGCAGTGGAAGCACCTCCCTTAACCTGTTTTTTCAGAGGCTTGGCATTGTCAGAGCTGCAAGAATGTGTTCTTCTTGTCAGATGAAGCATGGATTTCTTTTTCCCTTTTGAAATTCCAGTGAAGAGTAAGTTCTTTGGCTGAAATGATGTTAGTGGAACTTCTTTTGCAATGATGTGCTAATTCAATTCTAATTGTTTCCCTTGACAGTAGCTTGTCAGTATTACTGACAAAAGTGTGTGCACCTTCCTTAAGACAATTGTTGGTTACATCATGTTTTAAAAAACATAATGAGCATCTATTTGTATTAATAATAATACTTTACTTTTTAAAAATAAATTGCAAGTTATAAAAGTGCTTCACATTACATGCTTTAATTTTTTTGCATGCAGCAGAATAGTGAAGAGGGTAAGGCTTTGTAACCAGAATGCCAAGGTTCAGATTCTGGTTCTCCTCCTTAATAGCTGTGTGACCTTGGGCAAGTTGTTCAACAGCTCTGATCTTTAGTTACCTCATCTGTAAAAAGGTGATAATGTTAGTGCCTGGCTTTTCAGGCACTATTATAATAGTTTTGTATTATAAAACATTTCTATATTCCCAACATTGTGTGAAGTGTGCATTTTATCTTTATTTAAAAGGTGAGGTGACTGAGGCTCAGAGGGAGAAAAAAGTGACTTGCTCAGGGGCTAGAATCCAATCAGAGGCACAGCTGAATGGAAATATGGACCCATGACATCTCATTTACTGAGAAAATGTTGGCCAAGTCCGGCTGAATTCACTCACACAGCCTGGTTTCTGTAGCCCCAGCCTCCTTGGAATGTGGCTGATAAGCACAGTTCGCAGCGATAGCTTTTAAACCACAACATTTCATTGTCTGGGTCAGAGGAGAATGCAATCTGGAAGTTTGCTTTACAGAGAAGTCTCTCTCAGGTAACATTTTCTAAGCTGAGAAGGCAGAGAGGGCTTTGTAAACTGGTATTTGAGATGTCCTAAATTCTCCTCTTCACAGGATGAGTAGGCACCTCTCTTCAGTTAAAAACGCATTACATGCTCGCACTTGGATATTGTTTAAGAAGATGCATGACACTTTTTTAAAATAAGCCCATGTATAACCAGTTTTATTTTTTAAAAAAAATGATCAACTACTAACCTAAAAGAGTGTGTGATGAACAGTAACATCCTTCGTAGGGTGTTGTTCTGAGCTTCAGATTTAGAAGTTCTGTAAGGCTCAGTACCTGTCCTCCAGGTGTTTGCAGTTGTGTAGGAAGGATGTGAAACACACGAAATAGCCCAAAATGTGAAGAGGCATGCCATAAGGACCACACATTAAGTTCAAGGTCAAAAGTAAAGACTGTGGATTCAGATGGTTAGGGAAGTTCCCTGGATGTATGAGAATTTTCTGTGTCAGTGAAGCTGTCCTACAAGAAAAAGAGAGGATAATGAATGGCCTGTGTGGAGTATTAGAGGCAGCAGCCACTAGTAGGATTAACTGTGGTTGCTTGTTTTTAGGTTTTAGTGCGTCAGTTCATTAATAACTTGGACATCTTAAAAGTAGAATCATTAAATCCAGTCTTTAAAGAAGCACATCAGCAAGAATAAAGTTAGTACTTGTGAGGTAGACTTATCATCATTGCATCCAGAAACACTCCCAGTCCCATTGTCATGTTTGGGGGGCCTGGGTCCTTATTGCTGACACAGGTGCAAAGTTGTGGTGGTGATTTCCACACATTCTCTCTGTTCTGTGCCTAAGCTGCTGTCAATATCAATTGCACAGATAACATCCACTTCTAGTGTCTTTCTTCTGCAGTGCACACACAGAGCATCTTGAAACTATTTAGAAGATGAAGAATATAGGGAGGCACATGACCGTGTGTGTGTGTGTGTGTGTGCACTCAGCCTCTCAGTCGTGTCCAACTCTTTGCGACCCCATGGACTGTAGTCCACCAGGCTCCTCTGTCCGTGGGACTTCCCAGGTAAGGACTGGAGTGGGTTACCATTTCCTCCTCCAGGGGATCTTTCCCACCCAGGGATCAAACCCTTGTCTCTTATGTCTCTTGCATTGGCAGCCAGATTCTTTAGCACTAAGCCACCCAGGAAGCCCATATTATATGTAAAATCCCTAATAAATGGTTTAATAAAATGCAAGTACTCTGCATTCAAGGCTGAAATACTAGATTTCACCTTATGTTTTGATAACTGGCTATTTGATCTAGGCACTGAAATTACTGCCTTTGTAGCAGCTTCCTAGAAATTTTGATTGGTCTTGGTACATACTTACAAAGAAGCGTTAGTAGGGAAATAATTTGGTTTTAGTGGCAAAGACATCCATTGATCGAAATGAAATATCCTACAAATTGATTTTAGCATTAGTATTCCTTTAAATTAAAACTGGCATCTGTATCCCCCTTGGGAAGCTTAATTATGAAAGCAATTCTTAAATGTACAACACCAGGAAAACAGAATACAAGTCACTCAAGGCTGATGTATGCTTTGTATTTGTGAGGTCTTATTGGCAGGCCAGTTCTCATTTGTTTAGCTTCAAAGTTACTATGTGTAGGAATGAATAATAGAACTATTTGTGTAGGGGCATAGCAGGGAAAGAGAATAAACTCTGGTCTTAATGCTCTGGATTATTATCCCATACTGGCAAGTCCTATCACCTTGGACAAATCTCTCGTTTCCCTTCTCCTGCCTCCTTTTTCTTCCTTATCATTTTCTCCCTTTCCCTCATCTCCTTCTTCATGCATGTGTTAGGACTCTATGAGCTTCAAGTGGCAGAATACCCAAACTGGCTAATGTAAGTGGAGGGTTTATAGAGCCACAATTGGAGAGTCCAGATCGAGTTACTGGCTTCAGGGATGGCTTGATCCTGGAACCTAGCGCCCTCAGTATTTCCCAGTGTTTCCCTCTCTCTCTGTGTGCGTTCCTCTTTCTGTGCATCACTTGTAAATCACAGGAACAGGCGTTCACCTCGATGTGGGGATGGCAGTGGTGAGTTAAGCATCCTGGCTGATGTATGTCTATGTGAGGAGCAGCAGGGAGATGGGTGTCTCATTAGCTGGCTTGGAGTCTGTTCATAAAGATATTCAAGAGCCAAGGTGTGTCATCTCAATTTCATTCCAAAAGCATTCAGTACCCACTGAGATAATGAGGAAGAGACTGAGATGAGAAGAAAGATACTCCATAGAGAGTAATAAGATAGCAGTGAGCTGGAAGAGTCTGCAGCCTGGTATACTAAAGTATCTATCTTCTTCTCTTTTTCTAAATAATTTTATTTTTTTATCTAATTTTTGGTTATGCAGGGTCTTCATTCTTTTGTGCAAGTTTCTCTAATTGCCATGAGCAGGGGCTACTCTTCCTTGTGGTCCGAGGGCTTCTCATTGTCACGGCATCTCTTGTTGCAGAGCAAGAGCTCTAGGCGCACAGGCTTCAGTAGCTGTGGGCTTAGCTGCTCCATGGCCTATGGAATCTTCCCAGACTAGGGGTGGAACCCATGTCCTCCCGTACTGAAAGATTGTTATTCACTTGGTGAATATTCACATCAAGGAAGTCCACTATCTTCTAGAGATTATAATGGAGTCGGGGTGAAGCAAGTGAATTTATAAAGAAGTGATAAATATGAGTTAAATTCAAGATCCCATTAGCTAAAGAATTTTAGTAGAACCCCATAGAGCCTAGAATTCTATCAGGATCATTTACATTGTAGGCCAAATCAGATCAAACAGCAAATACTAGGTGATGCATCATTTTACCTGAAGAAGGTCTTAATCCTCTTTTTAAATACCAAAATACCATTAACAGTCTGTACAGTATTGGATTTTACCCTGTAAGTTTAAATTCAGAAAGGCTGTGATTTTCTGTTTGCAAAATCAGGCAGTGCTAGGAAATCTCATTCATTCATTTGTTGAGTGTTTACCAAGCATCTCCTGAGGAGCATCGAGGGTCAAAACACAGCCTAGCATTTTGTATACACATGTTGTAAATAGGACACATGTTACCCCTAACCTCATGAAGCTGATAGTCTGCCACACCCCACATTCACCTAAAACGGCTCATCCTGATTCTTATAAGGATGATTTTTAGGAAAGACATCTGGAAAATGTAATCAATAGCCCTATTCTGCTCTAGAATCCTCCTCTCGACCCTACTATATATGTTTGAAATTGCTCATGAAAAATTATTTCCTGAAATCTTTTTTTCTTGATTTATGGCAAAAACCCTATCATAACTATTTTTAAAATGACTCAGTAGGTTAGTAATTTTATGTCTGTTCTAGTATGCCAATAGATCACTTAAGTGTCATTTGTTAAAGCATGTTGGTCAATAAAAACCCTTCCAGTGTTTTTCCCCAAGTGGCCATTGAGCCAGTTCACACCAGCCTAGTTCTTTGCTCATGTTGCTCTATCTGCTTTGGGCTGGCGTGGATTATTAGCAACGATTTCTTCACAGAGTATTAGCCAAGAGTTATCACGAAGTGGTCACAGTGAAGGTTCAAAAGATAAAATGCTCTAATTAGGGAGAAAAGTTGAGGGGTAAGCAGTTTTTAAAGTGGGTTGAGATCTGGAAACATTGAGAACCAATGCCCCTTATGTGCTTGCAAAAAATTGGAAACACTGACTGCTTGCTTAATATGAAACAATATACTATCGCTAAATGTATTTTAAGATTTCACATGTATTCATTCAATAGCTAATTTAAATGAACTAGTGACTGGTGAAAATCCACAGGAAACAGAATTAGAAAGCGAAGCAGCCGGGCCATGTGGTGCTGAGAGCCTTTGCGCTTTTCCTCTCCACCTTATAATGCCAGATAGTGCCCCCAAGAGCAGGGAGACAGAGATCTCATTCAGAGGATTTTCTTTTCTGATTAGAGAGAAATTCATGAAGCTTCTTAAAGTTTTGATTCTGCTTTTAAAAGGTAAAGCCAGGTATGTTCTCAAGCTGTTTCTACATTTTTAATGAAGGTAACTTTGGAATATTCAGCACTGAAGGTGACCTGCTGGGTCTCTGGTTCAGGTTTGAAGACTACCTGTTAATTTCATATTCTCACTTTCCTCCAAACTTCCAGAAATAGAGCCTCATACCATTTTACTTAAAAAGCTCAAACGGGTTCCCTCTAAACCCCCCAAATATATGAAATAATTACCATGAGACAAAAGAGCAGGGCGCCTATAGTCAGATATTTGTTCAAGAATCTACAAGAGGCATTGTTCCATCTTGGGTCAGATTATGACTTGTTCCTTCTTTCAAAATATATTTCAAGTTGCATTATTAAAATGCACCATAAGGCGTCTTTGTGTAGAAAATCGAAAAATAGGGCTTTAGATAGGGCAGAGTTTCCTAGCACCCCAAGTTTTTTCATTTTCCTTGAAACATTCTTTCACTTTGAAAAATATAAGTAGGCCATGGAAAGAAATGCCTGATGTGAATTTCTTCTAATAGCCCCAAACTCTCCTTTCAAATTACTACAAAAGCAATTCAGCATTTTTCGTGCCAGATTGATGGGGGGGAAAGTGCATATTAAGCTTTCCTTATTAATTAAAGGCAGTGAGGAAAGAGTCATCCTAGCTCCAGTTTATGAAAACAAATAATGCCTAAAAGTGAGCTTGTAGTCCAGAACTGGGGGACGTTGTGTGTAAATACAGTTTGTGTTCTTCTTTTTTTTTTTTTTAATTGAAGGACAGGTGCTTTACAGGATTTTGTTGTTTTCTGTCAAACCTCACCATGAATCAGCCATAGATTCTGATTGGCTATCACTGCTGTTCAAGTGTTAAAACAACTAATTACTAATGGAATGCAAGAAAGAGGAAAGTCACAAGATTTTGAATGAGATTTCAAGTTAGACTTGGAAAAGGCATTCAAGAAAACTCTCCAGAGAAACAATTCTGCTTTGCCCCATGAGACAAGGAAGATGAACTAATAGATCATCCTCAGGTCTAATTCTTAACCTTGCTCACAGCCAAGCTCATTTATACCAGGTGAATGATGATCTGGGTCACCACGAAAAGTAGCTGGTGTGAGGAAAACTTTTACAGAGTTTCAGGGAAAGAAATATGTATTATACTACTTTCTCCTACCCAGAGTCCCTTGGGCTCTGAGGGAGACCCAGTCACAGCCGGCAGGGTGATAAGGCAGAAGAATGGATCTTTGGAGAGTACCAGAAAAAATGAGAACAGTTTGGGAGAATATGGTCTTGGGAATTTTAAACATTTTTTTGTGTATCTAGACTTGTCCATCCTTCTAAAAGTAGAATGTCACTGAGTTTTATTTGGACAATTTCTTCATGCTGAGAATTGCTCAGTTATCTTAAGAATGTGGGCATTTTTCATTTTTCTTTCTTTAATTCTAGAAAGACAGAGTGTGTCTGACTTTTTAAAAGAAATTTAGCTTGATACAGTTTTGTGGTGGATAGTCATAAAGTGTGGTAGGGGGAGAAAGACTTTTCTTCTACCTTCCTAAGTTCTGTGTCTAGGCCTGAAAATTAAGCTGAAAAAAGACAGATAAGCAGGAGGAAAACATTACATTTTACTTGATGGTAATATTTTAAGATGTACAGAGGAATATATGTGTGTATATATGTATAGATATATGACTCAAGAAGCAGATAGACTTGAGAGCTTATAGAGCATTTTAATAAAAACAAAAGTGTGGAGACATGACATGACAAAGGAAAATGGGGTTTGTTCTAGGGGAAATAAATTGTGGAAAGATGACCAGGAAATATATGGAGGAAACCAGTGGAAGATAAGCATGATTTTAGTAGGCTTGTTTGAATAGATTCAATTTAGTGTCAACTCCTGGTGATAAGAATGTTATCTTCTTCCTGGTACAGGGAGGCTAGCTTTCTCGCAGAAAATGTATGCTCTGTAGAAGGAGGCAATCAGAGAGACTTCCTGCATGTGTTATTTTTTAATTGCTTTTAGTGAAAATAATTAATCTGGCAAGAGGAATATTTTGGTGGAGCATGTTCTCATCTCCTCTACTCTGAACACCTAATTGGTAGTCTTTGCAGGGAACAAAGGAAGAGGCATTTGTTTTAAAAGTGTATTTCCTTTTCCTCTCCCTCCCTCTTCCCACCTCATTCCCTCCTTCCCATTCCCTTCTCTCCTTCTCTTCCTCCCTCCCTCTCCTTCCCTTTCACTCTTTTCCTCCCAGCCCTGCCCCCCGGTGATGTGATATCAAGGGGATCAGGCTTTTTAAATATCTCATGAATGGCAAATAGGTTTCATCTTGAGGTCCACTTCTGGAAGGTCAGTCGAGGTTGTCTGGAGGACTGTGTTGGGAGAATGAGTTGTAGTCCATGAATGCTGTCTATCCAAGGTGCGTGCCATGTTTATTTGTTCATCCTGCTGTAGGGCACACTAGACTCTGCCAGATCCCACTGATACTTTGTTTTCTATTTATCCTGTGTGTGTGTGTACTCAGTCGTGTCCAATTCTTTGTGGCCCCATGGACTGTCGTCCACCAGGCTCTTCTGTCCATGGAATTTTCCAGGCAAGAGTACTGAAGTGGGTTGCCATGCCCTTCTCCAGGGGATCTTCCCTATCCAGGGATTAAACTTGCATCTCTTGTATCTCCTGCATTGGCAGGTGGATTCTTTACCACTGTACCACCTGAGAAGTCCATTATTCATTATTTATCTTAACAATCTTTAATCAAATATAACTAGAATACTCAGAGCTAAGCAATACCTGTTAAGTTGATCTTATTTCCATGAGATGGGAAATGCCAAATGGAAAAGACCAGCAGAATAGGTAAAAATTGACTTTTACCATATTCTAAAGTATCTACATAGGAGGGTACAATAGAAAAATGTTTATTTGTTTATATATTTTTTTCAGATAGGTAGGTCATGTCATTCACCCGAATCACACAATTTATTGCTTTCTTTGTAAGTGTAATGGTTTATTTAAAACAACACAACGATATTCTAAGGTTTTATAAACAACTACCCATATCTAGAGTTCTCACAAATACTTGATTCTACCTGGCTGATGTGGATAAAATAGAATTCTGTATCATTTGGAAGGCAGAGTATTTTTTTTGTTTGTTTGTTTGTTTGAAATGGAGATCACTTAGTTTCTGCAGGGGATATGTGAAGTTGCCAATGTGAGTATAATCCCCAGGTGGTCAAACTAACATGAGTCCTTTCCATGTCCAGAGGCCACACACCCTGCTCAGCTGTCATACCTATAGCAGGAAGCTCTGAGGTGCTTCTGGGCATAAGCCGCTACAGGAAAGGCGTCCCCAAAGAGTTCGAAAGCAAAATACAGTTCACTGTCGTTTAATGGAAAGCTCTATTTCCTTCCAGTACCTGCCTGCTTGCTTGTTCATTTTTCTTTCTTTATCCATGGCAGTGCTGGGTCTTCATTGCTGCATGGGCTTTGCTCTAGTTTTGGCTTCTGGTCTGTAGAGCAGAGGCACAGCAGTTGTGGTGCATGAACTTAGCTCCCCCCACAGCATGTGGGATCTTCCCAGAGCAGGGATTGGACCCGCGTCTCCTGCACTGGCAGGCCGACTCTTTAGTACTAGGCGCCAGGGAAGCCCTCTTGCTCCAGTTCTTGATTCAGGGTCATAACTAGATCACAGGCCACAGCATACCTGGACTGGTGATGGGAAAGTCCAATAATGATGACCCTGCTACTCCTCTTAAAGTCAATGCTGTGAACAAGATTGTGATATGTAGCCCACCGAATCTGCCTCTGCCCAGCCCAGTTGCGCAGGGTATTAAATAAGACTATAATATCTATTTTGCCCCTCAGTGTATTCCCAGTACCTACTAGAGTGTCCGCACATAATAGGAGCTTGATAAGTAGATGCTGAATCGATGACGGCATGTTTTCATACATGTGTATTACTGGTGGGAGCCAAAGCTGTGTGCCTTGGCTGTATCCTCCCCTGACTCACCCTTCATGTTGAGGCCGTCCTATGACATGTTTCTTGTCCTCCCCACTTCAGGGCTTCTTTCTGTCGCCACTGTAGGGAGCAGACATGAAGTTCTGGGGAGCTGATGCCTCCCCAAGAGTGGCCCTCTGCCAATGACAAACAAGAGTGGAAGGATATGTCTTCCAGCCTCCTTGCCCCTTGATGGGCAGTTCTGAGGCCTGTTCTATGCTGTGTCCTAGAGTGTCCCAGCAGATGGAGCTCCAGTTTTTTGAAGTAGTAAACTGCTTATGGATATACCTTGTAGTAGCTTTCTTCCCTTCTCTTTCCTGTTTCCTCCACTCTCCTTATGGGGCTTTCCAAGAGCATCTCTCAAATAATCTATCGACACTTAAGTTCTTATCTCGGGGTCTGTTCCGGAGAATGCAGTCTAAGACACTAATAAGAAAGCAATAAGGAGCAGAATCAGAAGTTAAGCATATCTACCACTATAACTGGGGGAACAATTTAGGACAGCCTGCTCAGCTACCAGTGACTCAGGGTTTCATCTTGGTATTTTAAAAATAGCAAGCTAGTTATGAGGCAAAAAATTATTCCCCAAGAAGTCATATGTACTGATCCTGTAAAGCATTCTCATATGTTGTATACTTGGTTAACCATAATTCATTAACATGTATTTGGTACCCAGTTCTTCTGGTCTATGAATGCTATTGTTCATGGCCTGCCCAGCACCCCTTCCTCTCTCATCACCAGACTAGTTATAGTAATTCAATCCCCTTTGGCCAGAGTGGTGATAAAGGAATGGATACTTGACTCAGGTCAGGACCCCCTTTTACTTATTTGGGGCTTTTCTGGTGCCGATGGGGACATTCTCCCATTCCTCTCTGGTTACAAGATTGGGAACCTCCTGAGACCACATTCTGTAATCAGGCTGTCACCTTTATTCTGAGACAATGAAGCCAAAACCCAGAAAGGCAAAGGCCTCTGCCAGCTCTGCCTGGTCATTCTAGGGCATGTTCATGTGAATCAATTAAAAACACCCACTGCTTTTGGTCCAAAAGAATCCTGATGAATGCATGATGCATAGGGCTTCATTTGCTCCTTTTCCTTGCCATGATCTCTCATTTACCAAAACTCAGGCTTGGCAATGATGCCAGTTTTATATAGAAGCCACTGCAATGTTCTGGACTCACAGCTTAGAGAGCAGATGTACTGTGGCCGATGTCATTACTGAGTACATTCTCCGCCTCTGTGTGAACAGTGGCTTCTAATGGACATGACGCTGTTCAAAGCCCTGATTACACTGCTTTCATATACTGGTGATTGGCCAGTGGCACTAACCCTGGCTCAGAGCTTGCTCCTGTTCTGTAACAACTGCTCTGCCCTGGATATTGAGCACAGTGTCCTTAGGAACGGGTTCTAGAGGGTAAAAACCGTTCTAAGATAAACTCAGAACAAAACTGTTATTTTGATAATACACTTTGAGTTAGCCAAATTGGTTTGTGATAATTCTATAACCTGCTGAAGCACAACAGGGCCTTCATCCTGTTTCTTCTGAATACTGCTCATAAAACAGTAAATTACATTTGTTTCTTCTGTGATTTTGTGTAGCTTCTGAACCTCAAAGGTTTAGTGTAGACCTTTTGGTTGTCCCCAAAGTTACAATTAGAAGACAAAGTATTCTTCTCCCCCTCCACCCACCCACCCTTAAACCATGATCTTCAGGGAAGTTATTTTGTGTTTGTTTTGAATATTCTAATAGGATTTGTAAAGCCCCATCTTCCTGGCTCTCATCTCTGCAAGCTAAAGTAGTGCTTGAGAAAAGAAACACATACATCACTATTTATTCAGCTAATGGGATGTGAAGAGCTCCCTTTGAATAGTCTATTTATCTCTTCATGCTGTCACTAGGCAGAGGTAAGATAAGCCAGTGCTCAGCACTTGGAGAGGACCTGTTCAGAGAGAAGTGAAGTCAACTGATTTTTAATAGCTGATCAATAGTGTTTTTTTGTTTTTTTTTTTTGCTAACCCTGGCAAGAATGTAAACGAATGGATACCTTGAATCCTGTGGGATTGTATTGCTCTCTATCACAAAATATGATTGAAAATTGACCATATCAGGCTTTCCTTGAGTTCCTGAAAGTAATTAATACTAATTCCAGAACCCAAGGTCTTTCAGGTTCATATAAGGCTAATTTGGTATATTTAGGCCATGTCATGTTAAATGTTTTATGTTTGTTTAACTTCTCTATTTAACCATTTATCACACTAGAAACTCCATAAGGACTGTTGATTGTCCATGGTGATAATTTAGTATCGTTTACACAGAAACACAAAACTCTGTAGATGCTTGGTCTCTAGTCACTCTTTGGTAATATAACTACCAAGATTTTGGGGAGACATTAGTGATATTATTAGAAAAGGGTTGTTCATTATAATTTTAGGTTTATAGTTAGGATTAAACTTAATTTTAACTCACGCTGGAACTTATGATAAATAGCCATCATTACCCTTTTTGAGACAGAATCAGTTCATGTCATCCTTTTTGATTAAAACCCTCTGATTGCCTCCAGTGTTTGTTTGAATAAGACATGCCTTCTGAATCATAGCTCAGCACTGCTTCTCTCTCTGCTGGGGTCACTCTCTCCCTTTTATGATGCTGAACTCATCCTGGCGTTTTCTCTCTTGACGAAGCACACAAGTGCATTCCCTTTTCCCTTGTACCTGGGGTTCCCTCTGCCTGGAATTTTCTTGCATCACAGTTCTACACACGGCTCCCACTTCTGATTAGCCCTTTCTCCCTGTGTCACTTATCAGAGCCTTCTGTTGATCTCTGAGGCCCTCTTACCTTCCTGGGTAGCTCTCCAGTTGGTTCCCCTATGTTATTATTTTCTTCCGAGCAGCCTTTGCTATCAGAATATTTCCTTTAAAAAAAAAAAAAAAAATGATTTCACCCATCTCTACCCACTACTCCATACACTCACACCCCAGAGTGCAAGCTGTCTGAGGGCAGGGACTTGGTTCCCACCCCAGCCTAAGGGCATGTGGTAGGGCTAAGCATCACAAAACACCACAGGAAGGAAGTGAGAAGAATCACCACCATTATGGGGAGAATCAGAAACCGCTCTTTAAAGGAGGGATGGAAATCAGAGGCACCTCTGTAGGGTGCAGTTCCCCTGCTTCTGAAATCTGAAGTGAAGACTCTGCCAGATCTAGATTCATAACCTAATTCCACAGCCCATCCATTCCCCCAGGCCTATTTGATCTGTGGGTGGCTCTTGGTGGTGATGTGAATACCACCGGCAGTGGTGGAAGGGGCCCTTCACTACCTTGTGGCAGCAGGCTACACTTGACCCTGACTCCTCCATGCCATTTAATGCTCCTTATACAGCCTGGCATTCCAGAGAGCTCCACCACAGCCCAAAGCCCTTCTCTGCCCTCACCCCATCCACCTGACATAGGGAAATCCTCTGAAATCCCAAAGCCCAACAGAGCTTGCCGTGTTTTGGCTCCATGTAATAACCTCCAGCCAAAGCAGATGCACCACACCTTTGGGTATCTAATAAACTAGGGCCCCTTTCTTTCCTTCAAGTGAAGAACACAAATGCATACTTTTGTGTGTTATTTCTAGGTGTTCAAGGATCCCATTGTCTGTTAGTTAACTACCCCTCGCTTGACGCAGAGCTTCATAATAGTTAGCAAAAATGAGGAATACACACTCAAGCCAATGTCAGAATTTGTGATGATCATTGATGGCTGGGAGGTAGTAGGTAGTTTAGTTGCTAAGTCATGTCTGACTCTTGCAACCCCATAGAGTGTACCTGCCAGGTCCTCTGTCCTTGGGATTCTCCAGGCAAGAATACTGGAGTGGGTTGCCATTTCCTTCTCCAAGGGATCTTCCCAACCCAAGAATCGAACCCAGGTCTCCTGCATTGTAGGCACATTCTTTACCAACTGAGCTACAAAGGAATCTGGGAAGATGAGTTAATTTAGTAAGCTGGTTTCAGTTTCTGGAGACAGTGTCAGAGATAATATGTGAGAGAGAGAGAGTAGGGGAAAAGAGCAATGGAAGCTTAAGTGGTGCTTTAGAACATCTTTTCGCTGGGGAAATAAAATCGACAAAAGATTCAAATTTGTTAAATTAGGAGGAAGAGTCAATATGGTGTATTTGCCATCTTTCAGACACATTAAGTGTTCTTTGTCAAGGAGCGCTGCCAGCTGACCTTCATATGTTGGGAAGGGGCTGGCAGAGAGCTGCGGCTTCATCCCCCACACCCCCGGGTGACTAGAATGCCCCACGAAGAAGGGGATGCACTCAGTGTGGGCTTCCCTTGTGGCTCAGATGGTAAAGAATCCACCCGCAATGCAGGAGACCCAGGTTTGACCCAGTCCATCAGGTCTCAAAGAATTAGACATGACTGAGTGACTAGGGATGCATGCACGCACGCACCCAGTTTGCTTTTACCGAGGGTCTTTAGGTGGGAGCATGGTGGTACCCATTTTCAGTTTCTGTCAAGTTGGAAATAAAGTCACTGGACTCAATGACCCGTGAGAAATAACATCACTGTCACGGGACTCAGTGACCTATGAGAGGCCCAGGATTCTCAGTAACCCACCTGTTCCTCAGTCATGCAGCAAACACCCACAGAACAGCCCCTCACATCTTAGTCTGGAGTTTCAATCTGCCCCAGTCACCTGAGATGTTCTATGAAGGCATACAATTCCAAAGTGGGCTTTATCAGCACTTTCTTAGGCTCACTTGAGATTTTTCTATTTAGGAAGGATTTTTATCTCTATACAAAAGTCATCCCAAGGGACTCTGTAAAATATTGATATTTGATTCCCGTAGCTGGTATTTTGCAAAATACTTCTGTCTCCCAAGACTATCAAGTAATTTATAAGGTCCCCACTGTAAACATTTTCAACTAAATGTCTCATTTTCCATGAATCTTGGAAATAGAAATGTGCAAAAGACGTGATAAAAATGCATTGAGGGAAACAGTAACTTATGAATGTGTCTCTGGCTCTGATGAGCTAGGTGTTACTGCATTAAGCACTCAAGCAGTCGGTGCGTAGACAATGCTACCTCATCTCTCTTGTTCCTCAGATCTACAGGAGCAATATCAGGGCCGTCCTCAGTACTTGGGTGAGGTGATTTGGAGAAGTCTGGCTTGGGTCCTCACCCTGGGGTATCACAGTGTTGGTGTGACAGTTTTCATAACATAGGTCAAAGTGGTTTTGAGATTATTTAATGGTGAAGCCAGAACAAGGTCAGGTGAAAGCAGTCCTCCAGCAGGTCCACAGAATGGTGTGGATGCATCTGTCTGCTGAATTCCCAAGATTCCACATGCAGAAGGAGCTGTTCATGGGGGGAGAGGGGTGGTTTCAAGTATTAGCTTTACACTCGCTTCTCAATACATTTGCCATACTTTTGAAAAGATGGCATTTCTTTCAGAGGAACAGGGACTGGGGAGAAGTAATCCAGTTTGCAGGATATCAGTGTTACAAGGGCTTCTCTGATAGCTCAGATGGTAAAGAATCTGCCTGCAATGCAGTAGACCTGGGTTCAATCCCCGGGTTGGGAAGTTCCCTTGGATAAGGGAATGGCTACCCACTCCAGTATTCTTGCCTGGAAAATCCCATGGACAGAGGAGCCTAGTGGGCTACGGTCCATGGGGTCACAAAGAGTCGGACATGCCTGAGCAACTAACACACACATAAAATCTTACACATATCTTGGCATCTGAGTTGAGTTTTTAGCTTTTGTTTTTTAGGTCCTGACCCTTTCAAGAGTAGCTTTGGACTTTGTCCTGAGAAAAATTTACATATGTCTCTCTAGCTGTTTTTCAGTAATTTCTGAGCATGGAGTCCCTTCCCGCCCCACCCTCCAAAGTGCATATAAGGACCCTTTGGTTCTAAGCTTCTGCCAAGGGAGTGGTTTTGGTTGTTTTCGAGAACTAAGTTAGAGAAATGATAAGAGGTGAACAGAAGTGCACAGATAGTTAATTAGCTCTTTATTCTAGTCTCTAATATTTATAGACGGGTTTTTAATGATATTTTAAATATTCAGATCATGGGTATAGCTAATTATACATGAGTGATTTTAGGGCTCTGATTTCAGCATAGTTATGTTGGAGCTGTCTCATGTTCTATTTCCCTTTTCGGGAAGAAATGAAGTACTTTAAATTTTCAATACACTCTTAGTTGGCACACGAGGTGGCCCTGTGAGCACAGCTTTAGAGCAGGGCTTCTCCAGTTCACTGGCTGTGACCAGAGAGCTTCCTAAGAGAGGACACACAGACTTTGAAGTTTGAAACCAGAGTTTGATTTATTAGCCGTTCGGTTGAAGCAAGTTGTTTAACCTGTTTGGGGGCCTCAGTTTCCTCATCTGTAAACTGGAATTAATGATGGCAACAAGAGTTATTGTGAGGGTAAACTGAGATGGTACATGAAAAAAACCATACAGAGCATAGTGTCTGACACACAGTTAATGCTCGCTAGGTATATTGAATAACACCATATACTTGCCTGATGTTCTTAACTTGTAATTTCATGGCTGTCCTTCTGAAAGAGTGATGCTGAAAAGCAGAGGCTGGCCAATTGACCATCCACTTATGAATATTCCACCTACCTCATTCTCTCTCTCCTGCCACTGTGTCTCAATCAGTTAATGAGTAGCATAGCTAGAGGTATTAGAAATTTGGCCAAAAAGTGTCAATAACCTTTATTTTTATGGCTTCATTTGTGTATGTATGTGTAAGTCCTTTGTCCGGGAGCTACAGATAAATATTTATAAATATATTCACATCTGGCATGAGAAAGTGCTTTCAACTTGTTCACATATCATATTCCTATTTCTAATTGTTAGGTAACACAATGACTCTATCTCAGCTACTGTTATCAAAATGTAGAATTAAATCCAGTGTGTTTGTTCAACTTCAGCACAAAGAGAAGACCTGCCATCATATGTAATAATCTCTTTAAAGCTTGGAAACATACATGTGTTTCTTCTTTGTAGGATCCTTTTGTTTGGCTATTGTTGTAGTTGATGGTGGATTCTTCTGTGCAGATTTCACTTCACTGCTGGTTTGGCAGGCTGGCTTTATTTTAAATAAGTCCTTCAGAGAACCTACTTTTTCTCTAGAAATAAATCAAAATGTTGGTAAGGGAATGTAAATTGTAGTTATCTTTGCAAGAAAAGCCCTCCAAGTAGCTTGCAAAGAGGCCTTGATAGATGGAAGAAATAGCAGGCTGGAGTCTGGGGGGTACTTGCCTACTGGCAAAGCCATGCCCATATTGGCAGATGTATGATGTTGAAAGAAGCAATCCTGTTTTCTCTGGGACTCAATTGTACTCCCTACACAATGAGAGCTGAAACTGCATTTGAAATTCTCCACCTCTTCTGGTTCTTGGAACCCCTCTGATAAGTTGATGAAAGCTATGCCCCAGCTCTACCAAAAACAAAAACAGAGAGAATAGAAAGCATATTCCCAGACAATTTCACCATGCCTCACCCCACCCCACTCAGAGATCCCTTGTTGGTGGGCAGAGCCTTCATTGAGAGCTCCCTATAAATGGTACCTTTAAGCCATGTTTGGCTCCAAAATATTTCTCCCTGTGCTGGGAAAAGTCCCTTGCGTACTTGTTCCCATGCTTAAATGGTTGACCTCTGTGGTCAGGATCTCTTTGTTGTATCTAAGTTTATCAACACAACGGTGGATTTGCTATTTCACTTGGCATTTTGAAATGACTGGCCTTAGAATCTAAGCTGAAATTTGCTCTTCCTTGTCAGTATTTTTATAGGATCAGTCCAGAAATGAAGATATTTGGAAAGTGCCAAGGCATACCTAGATTTAGTTTAGGCAGATTTCAAGCATCAAGTTTGTTGGTTGATTGTGATATAAGGCTGTTTTGGGGGAAGGAATATATGCATGCTGCTGCTGCTAAGTCGCTTCAGCCGTGTCTGACTCTGTGCGACCACATAGACGGCAGCCCATCAGGCTCCGCCGTTCCTGGGATTCTCCAGGCAAGAACACTGGAGTGGGTTGCCATTTCCTTCTCCAGTGCATGAAAGTGAAAAGTGAAAGTGAAGTTGCTCAGTCGTGTCCGACTCTTAGCAACCCCATGGACTGCAGCCTACCAGGCTCCTCCGTCCATGGGATTTTCCAGGCAAGAGTACTGGAGTGGGGTGCCATTGCCTTCTCCCTATGTGCATGAGGATATTGAATACTAGAATTTGAACTTCCCTTCCTACTTTCCTAGTTCTCTTTCTTTATGACCACCCCCATGGCGTAATACAGTGTTTGCATTTGTCTGATTCTTAAGACAAAGTTCCTAAAAAAGCTTTCCAACTTCAATTTGTAGAATACCTGATTCTTTGAGAGGTTTTTGTGTTTGGAAACTGGACTACTTTGTCCAAGATGTTAAGAAAGATGGCTGCTGACTGTTCACATTATTTTGGAGGCTGGGTTTTAGATTTGCAAAAGAGTCAGACACAATCTAGCAACTAAACAATGACAACAAATACCATATATTATTTGGTATTATTATACTTGGGGAGTCAGGACAGGAAAGTGAAAACTTGTTGATTTTATGAAAAGCATTTGCTCCGCAAAATGGAATGCTGCCTCTGTTTGTGTGATTATGGAAAATTTTGTTTTTACACACACAGCACAGAACACTTTTCGGGAATCATCTCTCTTTATTTTCATGCCAACCCTGTGGAGAAGATACAGTTAGTACTCCTGTTTTGCACATGAAAAAAAAAGCCCAGAAACCTGAGACTCAGATGGATTAAGTAACTCATCCAAGTTCACTCAACTTCAAAGTTGTGCTTGAACCCAAGTCCATATGAATGCAGAGCTTACACTCTCACTAATATCCTGTGCAGTCCTGGAACATTCTAATGCTGGAGAACGAACTGAAGCTGTCGGTCTTTTTGGGCATAAAGGGAGTGGAGCCAGGGGATCAGAGTTAGCTAGCCTGGATTCCTAGCCCAATCTGTGGGTCCCCACCTCACCATTTGGCCCTCTCCAGAGCATCCCCAGCTCCAAACCTGCTAAGATGTACATCATCTCTGGCCTTACCTGGCTCACATGTGTTCCAGGGACCAGTCCAGGCTTTATCACATTCTCCATGATGAATCCTCTTCTTTCTGGGCTAACAGCTCTGTTTACGATGCTTCCTTTTTTTTTTTTTTTTTTTTCTATATTGGAGGATTGCTGATGAACACTGTTGGGTTAGTTTCAGGTGTACAACACAGTGATTCAGATATGTATATCCATTATTCAGTTATGTATATCGACTCTTTTTCAGATTCGTTTCCCATTCAGGTTGTTCCTGTCCTCGTCGGTTATCCATTTTAAATATAGCAGTGTGTTCATGTCAATCCCAAACTCCCTACCTATCCCTCCCCCCATCCTTCCCCTGTGGTGACCATAAGTTCGTTTTCTAAGTCTGTGATTCTGTTTCTTTATATTGCTTCTATCTGTTTCTCTTACTTCTTCTCCCTCCTTCTCACCCTCTTTTTCTAACATTTCTTGTTTTTCACCATTTTACTATAAGATCATTCTAGTCTTTAAAATAGTAACTGAAAACAAAGATAATAGTAGCACTTACCTTTTAGGGTTGTTTGGAGAGTTATAATAGTTATTAATAATTATAAAAATAATAACAGACTATAAGAATAATTGCCAGTATGTACTGTGTAATTACTGTGCACCCAGGAGCTATACAAAGCACACCTTACGCTTTTCATCTCATTACATTTTATACCAGCCCTTTGAGATGATTCCCTTCTCATCAGCTCCATTTTAGGGGTAACCACTTGGGGCACAGAAAGGTTAAGTTACTTGCCCAAGATCAGAACTTAAATTTTAGGACTCAGGTTATGTGATTCTGGAGCCTAGGTTCTTGGCTCCTTGTTTTTACTGCCTTGTCCTGATTCCTGAAAAGCAATAGGCACAGTGCATAGCAAATGGTAAGGACTTGTCATCATTTCAACAGATAATCATGTAGAGTCTCCTGTATCCCAACCACTGGGGATACAGCAGTAATAAAACTGATTAAAAAAAAAAAAAAGCAAAGAGAAAACCTTCAATGATACAGTTTACATCCCAGTTGAGGGGGTGGGGGCACACAAAAAAGATGAACTAGGTACGGTTGTTTGTGTCAGATGATGGTGAAGGCCATGGAGAAAAATAAAGTCAGAACAGAGGCTACCACATGCCAGAGAATTAGAATATTACATGTAACTAGAATCTTTATTTATGAATAGCCATGGTAGAGGTGAGACCTGCTCTTGTCATCATTCTACCAACCACTGGTAAGTTCCGTAGTTGGTAATATATACTTTTATCTCTTCCTTGTACTCTGTCTTCACATACCCCTTCAACCTTTGTATATTAGACAGCTTTGGAACATGACATTAGAATTCACCCACCTAAAGTCCATTTGGCTTCTAATGGGAGTTTTGAGATACAGCATTTATTGGGCTTGGCTGCTGCGCACAGTGCTGGCATTTATATGTATGTAAAGTCAGTCCTCTCTGCCTGCAAGCGTGGTTGCCTTTCACAAAACCATCCTTCACTGTTTGCTGATTGCGTTAGTGTCGCGTAATATGTGGCAGCATCAAGCCTAAGGAAATGCATGATAGATGAGCTAGGAAAGAGTCTGTTTGTTTCTCATACAGGATAAAGATGTCTTATGTGCACTGGAACAGTCAGTAGAACTAAAACTGTGTAACTTAGTTTGGGACTTGAACGCATGTGGCTGAGACTTGTACCCTGTCAAAACCCATGGTCTTCTGAGATCACGCACCTGATTTCAGGACTTAATGAAGCTCGGGTTCTTGACGTCTCATCACAGAAAGAATTCAGAGAGAGACAAAGTGATAGCTAAGAAGTGGGTTTATTTAGTTTGGGATCAACATGTACACACTGGTATATTCAAAATGGATAACCAACAAGGACTTATTGTATAGCACAAAGAACTCTGCTCAATGTCATGTGGCAACCTCGACTGAAAGGGGTTTTGGGGGACAATGGAAACACATATATGTATGGCTGAGTTCCTTCACCATTCACCTGAAACTATCAAAGCATGGTTAAATAGCTATACTCCAATACAAAATAAAATGTTTAAAGTTTGGGGGGAAAAAAAAAGAGTGGTTTATTTAGAGGAACATTCCATCAGACAGAGTGTACAGATTATCTTAGAAGGTGAGAGTGCCCTTGAAATATGATGTGGTTAGTTTTTATGGGCTGGATAATTTCATGTGCAAATAGGTGGGAGGATTGTTCTATTATACTATTTTGGGGAAGGGGTGGAAACTTCCAGGAATCGGGCCCCTACCCACTTTTTGGGCTTCGATGGTCGGCCCGGGAACTGCCATGGCCCTGTGGGTGTGCCACTCAGCTTGCTGATGTATTACAATGAACATATACTGAGGTCCAAGGTTTAGTGGAAGTCACTAGTCCTCAACCTTGGACCCATTTGGTTCTAAACAGTTTATGTTTAGAACTTGGGCTATGTCATTCTTTCAAAGGTTGTGCCCTGCCCCCTTCCCTCCTGTTTCAGAGCTCGGCCATCATGGCCTACACACCTGAAGTCCTTATGTCGGTGTTTAACTGCAGAAGGGAAGCCTCTACCCACCACATTGAGGAGCAGGGTTTAAGAGGACAAGTTCACTGCTTTTCCTTTTGGAAAACTCCTAACACAAGAGTTTCTATACTTATTATGCCAATTGAGGTAAAACCATGCACAACTTTACTTCTTTTGTTACTTGGACAATTTGTAGAAAACCATCTACTATTTTGGGGTTGGGTACAACTTGACAAAACATAGGCAAAGGTAACACGCAGGGGTCATAACAGTTCACATTGGCCTGCCTTTATGGCCAGAATAGATTGCTGTGGCTGAAGCAGTTATGAAGCAATCCATATTAGTTGTTTGAGAAATGCCATGTGACCCAAGAGGACCATATCATTCCTTTTATATGGCACTGACTAGATTTTTTTCCCCAAAAATTTTATCCATGAAGCCTCCACAGTGCCCTGTGAAGTACTGCTGCTGTTGTCCTACTTAATAGCAGTGCTAGGAGAAACAGGAAACTTTTAGACATTATACTCATATTTGTATTAGTTCAGGTAAGGTATGCAGCCTCCTATGTGCCAGAAAGTGGTGAGATAAGGAGAAAAATAAAACCTCGCTTTTGGCCCAAATAACTCCAGTCAGCAGATTTTAATTGAGCAACTATTATACATATTATGCAGAACCCTCCTGATGAAATGTTGAATAAAAGCTAACATGTTCCATGTACTCAGAAGGTCTGCAGTCATAGGATAGCTGGAAATTAATTTAAAAAATACAAAAATGTAAAATTATGTGTCTGATATGTACTTTAAAGAAGGTATATTAGTGCTGGAAGATTTTAACCAAAGAGAAGTTGCCTAACTGGAAAGGCCATAAGACATCTTGTTTGGAAATTGATGATTGAATTGAGATGTGAAAGATGGATAGGTGTTCACTAAGTTGAATCAGAGATGGGGAAGTATTGGGTTGACCAAAAAGTTTGCTCAGATTTCCCCATAACATCTTAGAGAAAGCCCAAACTAACTTTTCGGCCAAGCCAGTAGATAAGGTAGGGGAGCATGTGCAGAGGCCCTGTGGCAAGGGAGAAGGGTTGATACAGTGAGAACATAGGATTAGAGAAGGCCGGAGATGTCAGATGAGACTAAAGACAAGCAGGGCCGATTAAGGTCTTCTGGGTTGTGTGTAGGATCTTCATCTTATCTCACGGACAGTGGGAAACCACTGAGAGGCCAGGAACAGAGGGAATCAGATTACTCCTCAGTATGGTCACTGTAGTGTTTGCTTGGAAAACAGACTGGAAGATATGAGTGGAAAGGAGAGAGTTTAGGAGACAGTCAAGCATTTAGACCGGAGGAACTAAATGGGAGAAATGAAATAGAGTAAGGAAATGACATCGGTGATATATATGATTATATTTTATTACCGTTTAATGTGCCCTTCCTGCATGCTCGGCCCTTTGCTAACTCATTTCATCTGCCCAGTGACCCTTGAAATGGACATAATCTTGCCCATATAACAGATGAGGGAACTGAACCTTAAGGAGTTGACTTAGCTTGCCCACAGTAATAGAACATATGAATAGGGAAATCTAGGAATGAAAAGCCCAGAGCCAACCAAAGACACTGGGCAGATTCCAAGATCCTTTTCTTGGAATTGGTTGATGCACATGTTGTAGAAATAAACATCAGGGCATTCTCTTTGTCTCTTGGTAAACTCTGTCTCAGCTTATTTCCTGCAAGTGAAGCTACATAGAGGAGTGAACCTCCCCAGGTTCCTCAACTGATCGTAGAAGGATGTTAGCCCCAAACAGTTTATAAACCCTTCCAACCATAGATTCCATTGTACCGAAATCACCCCTGGAATCAGGACACTTCAGACAGAGCTGTTCATGCTTTAAGTCTCCAAACACAAGATGATTCTGATTAGAAGGCCTTCCCAGCAAAGATACTAATAGCGGTGCCCCTCTCCCAACTGTGGTCACATATTTAAGAAAAATATCCTTGCTTCTATTAAAGTACCTGCTATCCAAAGATTACCTATTCGCTGTAATTCTTTTTTTAATCTTGGGAAGCTGACTGCTTTCAAATAGGCCTCAGACTGCATGACGGAAATTCATCTCCTTGAACTTTATTTAACAGGGCCACAGAATCATTCTGAGAGAATCATTTAAATTAATATGAAGCATTACAGTGTTAAAGGGGAAAAAAATTCACTCTAATTCCCAATTTCAGAATTGCTCAAGACCTCTGTTCTGGGCTGTGACCCCATGAGTGTGGGCAGCCTAGGTGGCTGAGAAGTCCTCAGGTATCCTAAAGTCACACTTCAGCCTTTGACAGCTAATGTAAAGGGAGAATTACCACCCCCTCACTGCCCACTCCCCCCTACCAAGTCATTCAGTTAGAAATCACTCATTCACCAGTGAACACTGGTTAAATATGGAAAATCTGGAAACAAACAAACAAAAAAAGGCTAGAGTGGAGGTGGAGGTTTTTGTATCCCAAGCGGTTATCCACCCCAAGCTATGTTAGTTTCAGATGAGACAGCTTGTATGAAAATTTAGGAGTCCCGGAGAACAACAATAACAAAAATTAACAAATGGCAGGATGAGTAGCAGAAGGGAAAATCAAGCATATGCTGCTCGTTTGAAATGTAGTTTCACGAAAAATCTTTTCCATTACACCCTAAAACAATCTGTCCTTGCCAGATAACGCATTGGACATGGAAAGCCTGTTCCCTCCACTTGCTTTTTCTAGTTATAAGGCAGCCCTTTAAAAATGAGAGCTCAGCAGCTGGAGACCAAAAAATAAAAAGTCAGCTTGTCTTTGGAAGTAACATAAGCGGGGGTAAGGGGAGCCAGTGCCTCTTCCCACCACTTAACCAGCGGTGGCAAGCGGCACTTGGCTGTTTGTGTTCAGTCAACACTAATCAATAAACATCTGTTGGAATGAGCATTGGTGCCTCTTTACGATTCATTATGCTTCATTAGGAATTGGTTTTGTCTTCAAGGGAAGGGAAAAAAAAAATTTCATGTAATTAAAGAATAGTATGTTATGCTCCCATATTTTTCCCCCTAAAGACCTAAATCCTTTTAAGGCCATTATTTACAGTACATTTATCTGTATTTAAATGTAGCTACTTTTCCTTGAAAAGACCATCTGTTCATAAGGGCCATCCTTTTTCCATCCTCCCAGAGGTACATGTGGCAGAGCAGTGGTATTCGCTGAGGACTGCGGTTAAATGAAAATGTATGAGACATGAATGAGAGGGAGGACAGGGACCCAGCAAAGTGATGTCTGGCCCTATCCTGGGTGGGGGGGGGGGTGAAAGGAAAGGAAACAACAAAATTTGCTGGACAGAGAGGCACATTTGAAATGACAATCTTTGGAAATGGCTTTACCAAAGGGAGGTATAATATCAGAAATTCTCAAGGCTGGTTGACTTCAGTGATCCTTTTGCAGGGTTTATGATAGACAGTTTAAGTGTCCCCTGCAGTATCTGGCAGGCAGAGCATTTTGTTATTTTTCTTTTGAGAAAATATCTTGCAGTGGAGGGAGTATTAGTATAAGTGATGCAGCTATAGTCACGGAAGTCACCTTAAAGTCACCATGAGTTTATCCCTGCTGAGGGCAGTGTCCTCGGGTGAACTTAGCAGAGCTGTATATGCTGCACACAAGTGTACAAGTTAAACCTAAAGTCACCAATGATGACCCCACATCACATAGAACACAGTTCCTGTTCCTGTTAGTTTAACATTTATTTAACCACAGTTCTTGATGAACTGAAAAGCAGTCGAGGACTTTATAAAGAGTACAGCACAGAAGTCAGGGTGAAATTCAAGGGTTAGTGGAATATTAGCATTTACTTCTCCATTTAACGCATACTGGAGTTCCCAAATATAAAGTTTTGGAGGGCTATAAACCTTTCCTTGAAAAACACTCAAGGAATTTCACTTAAAGCCTGCTACCACATACAAGTGAAGGGAAAGAAAGGGTTAGGTGCAATGTGATTAACTTTTTCTATTTTTGAATAATGGAATGAAAATTAGAATTAAAAAAGTAGCCAGGCAGTCTCAAGCAACATCATGCCTATGCATAGAGCAGGTCATATCCCTGTGTATGTAGGTACAAAGGATTTCTTGTTCACAGAAGTGAAGGATAATTACATAATGCATTGGTGCAAAAAGTTAAATGTGCAAGCAATATGTGAAATATGGATTTCTCCTCCCATCTAGCAGACCTGTTCTGTCTCCATATTTCCCAAAATGTGTTTGACAAAACACTTGTCTGTCAGGATGCTTAGCAAAATGAAAAGGTGATGAGACCCCCGTGAAGCATGTTTGGGCAATGTAGCACTCTTAGACATTCACAGGCTCTATTGGCATCTTAAAGGCACTGAGAAATCTAGCAGTAAATAAACAACTTTAGCTTTGTTAAATTCCAGCATCTCTCAAACTTGTTTGACAAGCAAGTCCTTCTGTTCACAGAGCGTGTTTTCGCATCATTCAACACAAGTGTTTGTGGAAACACACTGGCAAATGGTGACCTACAGTGATGTCTTCTAGGCTTGTGTAACTGATGTGCTTGATGGGGAATAATGGATTAAAAGTGCAGAGATGCTATTTCTGTGGGTCTCCAGGAGGGCAGAGAACTCTGATAGGAAACTGCAGAGCTATATAACTGGAGGCATTGTGAGGGTGCTGGTATTGGATCTTTGGAATCAGGAATAGCCTGATTCTTGGTGGAATAGCCTTCCTATAAAAGATACCTTGATGATGCATCTCTGATTTTTGTTTTCCTGTAGCCCATTTCCCTGAGTCTCAAATAGGTTGTAAATGCATCTGGACTTCCTGAATTGCTTAGGTTTCTCTTAGGTTTCTGCCTTCTCTCTGGGTAGTTCTTCACTTTGTCAAAAACACTTAGTTTACATTGTGAAATCAGATTGAAACAGTTTGATCTCACCACCTACAGCTGAGAGTCCTGGACACCTGACCTTTGTAGGAAAGTACACAGTTGAGGTTGGCAGTGGGTACCACCTAAAGGAAGTTTGCCTTTCCACAGCCTTCCATATATATTAAAAATGCCTCCTTAGAGAGAGAGGTGGTATTTTTCCTGATTTCAGTGTCTCTCCAAATTGATGAAGGATGAAAATTTCCCACCTACCCTTGATCCTTTAGAATAGCTGTTGTTGTTGTTCAGTTGTAGGTCGTGTCCAACTCTGCGACCCCATGGACTCTAGCCCCCCTGGGTCTTTGTCCTTTACTATCTTCCGGAGTTTCCTCAAATTCATGTTCATTGAATCCGTGATGCTGTCTAACCATCTCATCCTTTGCCACCCACTTCTCCTTTGACTTCAGTCTTTCCCAGCATCAGGGTCTTTTTGTTGCTTATGTTCTGCCCTGTTCAATTGAAGTGACATTCTTTGCAATGCTATTGTGAGAGATGGGGTTATAGATCTTGTTTCTTTGTTCTTTACTCCATTTTCCTTTTTTTATTTTCCTAAGTATCTTATTTTTTCCATTCTATTTCTTCTATTTTTCTTTTTATGCCCCTCCACCCCTTCCTTCTCCTTTTCCACTCTTTTTCTTATTTTTTTTTTTAAGTCTTCTCTCCCTGTCCTTCCCTAATAAAGAATTATGGTGGCTCTAAATACCTTATGTAATATTATGTCACATTCCTTAGATCTACCAAGCTTATCTGGCACACGTAGAAACTGAGGTACATCTGGGAACCATGCTCATTCTTAGTGATCACCTTTGCCAAACTCTGCCAAAACTTTGACCATCTTTGCCAAAACACAATTTATAAGCAATGTGTTTTAGACTTGTACATAGCTCTTGTCAGGTTTTTAGGCTGTAGTTGGTTTTTTTAGATCAAGGTCAAAGTGTGTGGTTTGCACAGGTTATGCTTGCTTGACAGTTCCTGGCCAAAGTGGAAGTGAGGATGCAGGGCAATTGAGGCTTCCACTGTAAGCCCCAGACCTGGGGGCCAAAAAAGGGCACTTTCTCCCTTCTCTGCCACCTTGGTATTAACCCAGTAGAAGGTTGAGTGCTATAGTCATCCCTGTTTGTAGACCTCTGCTTATGACATTGGTTCATCACAGGCTCCCAACGCAGTTTAGCAATTTTATCTGCCAGTTCTAGGGTTTTCCTTTCTTGGACACATTTGCACATGGTGACATTTTCTTAGAGACCCTCACATCAGTTCAGCAGTTTCATCTGCACATTCTTTCCATTCATCCAGTCTAGAAAGGCGTTTAAACATGACATGTTCCTTTGTGGTCTCCTTTCCCAGTCTGGCCATTGGTTCTCTGGGTGACCAGTTTGATTTGCTTTTTCTAGCTTGATCATTCTTTTTGGCAGAGCAGAAAGCAGGAAATTAGAAGCTGATTCAATTTTTTTTCTGATGATCTAGTTGTATTTGTAGATCAAAGGATATTTAATATGTATAGTTTTGAATATCAACTTTAATATAAAGTTAGTTATAATCCTGGATATTGTATTGTGTGTGCAAGAAATTGGATGTACTTAATCTTCTTTAAAAAGTTGCTTTAAGAATCACTTAGAGATACGAATTTGTCTAATAAACCCCACTGTTTCGTTTGACTTGAAAGTTCTACCCCTCTCTTGTTGAGGATGGAAGAAAGTTGATGACTCATAGGTGTGTTAATGTAAACTCTAGGAGTTTACATTAGGTTATGCTACCAAGAAGTTTTATTCTCCAGCTCAAAGAGAACACAATTCTGCAAGAGGCAAAATAGACAGTAAATACTGTCATCTCTCAAATAATATTCTCTTATAGTAAATGCATAAAGCAAGCAGGGAGATGTTTTCTGTAGCTCTGTGAGATTCAGTATACCATTATATATATTCTCACATATATATGCATGTGTATGTCTCAGATACATCTCCTAATGGAGTCTGTATTTTCTATCAGCACAGATACCTGTGTCCGTGTGTTGTATTTCATGGTGTATTCTGCTGGACAAGTTAAGGCCTTACAAATTTAGGACGTAATGTTTAATGAAAATGCACACTATCAATTTCTGTCATGATGTAAGCCTTGTTTTGCTAACTGTATGATCTACTTGCCTTAAAATCTTCCTATAATTAGATATTTCCCAAGATCAGAGATTAATAGAGCAGTGTCGCACAAACCATCTTCCGTGCCCCAACTCCGAGAACATCCTTTTCCCCTGAATAAGACTGTTTGCTCTGATAGATTTTATCCTGATGGTAATTTGATTTATGGGACTGATGTTGAATTTCTTCCTTTCAAATTTATGGTCTGGTAGATTTCATGCTGAGTTCAAGATGCTGAGCCTAATAATATTCACATTGGTGGCATTATATTGATTTGTTTTGGTATGATGTATAGGGCTTTTAAAA
This sequence comes from Cervus canadensis, assembly GCF_019320065.1. Lineage (NCBI taxonomy): Eukaryota > Metazoa > Chordata > Mammalia > Artiodactyla > Cervidae > Cervus > Cervus canadensis. The sequence goes on along the minus strand of NC_057407.1, from coordinate 18,970,736 downwards.
ATAATAACACAGAATAATTATACATATACAATATACTTTTTTATGCTTATGCACACTGAAATTAAGATTTATGCTCAATATCTTGTGATTCATTTTATAAATGTCTAAATCCAGAACTCTGAATTGATGACATTTTTAATTGGGAATAGGTAGTGATGTGTGTCTTCTCTTGTTATTTCCTAAAGGTTCAGTATTTGAGTGCTGCTGTTATTTGTTATAATTTATTTTGTGGGCTTTGTTGGGGCATTTTAGAATTCACACATATGTATGCAAGAGACTTCTGTTCTAGTTAATCAAGCCCTAAAGAAAAATTAGATAACTAGCATTAATATGTGAAGTATAGGATTTCTCAGGTGGGCGCTAATGGTAAAGAACTCCCTGCCAATGCAGAAAACATAAGAGACACGGGTTTGATACCTGAGTTGGGAAGATCCCCTGGATCTTCTTATATTTATCACTCAAGTATTCTTGCCTGAGAATCCCATGGACAGAGGAGCCTGGTGGGCTGCAGTCCATAGGGTTGCAGAGAGTTGGGCATGACTAAAGTAACTTAGCACACACACACACACACACATGTGAAGTATAAACCCTTATAGTTTTATGTTACACTCTGAAATGAATTAAATGCCCACCATATGGGATAATGGATGTGAACATACTTTTGTATACTAATGTCAGTTGGTAAAGTAGTGGGTTAAAGATGATGAACATTGGTCCACACAGCCCATTGTTCATGGAGAATGGAAGAACATGTGAGCATGAATAGCATGTTATTCATGCTATTTCAAATATTCAAAGCTAATTTCAAATATTCTAGTTTCATACCTCTGTGAAAAGGAATTTTCCTGGGTCTAAAATCAATTTTAGTATATGGTATTTGTGCTTTTACCATGAATAATATACAGTCTATTAGTAAAGACCTTGACCAAAAAATTAGTCATTAAGTACAAAAAAAAAAAAGACAAAAAACCAAAAACACAAATTATTACGGGTCAGTTTACTTATGGATTGCTTTATTTAAAAAAAAAATTCATATAGATACTTGACGTTAAATGAATTGAAAACTTTAGTTGGTTGACCAGATTTATTCCTTTTTCAGCCAGCTGTGCTGTTGTTGTATGAAAACAGCTTTGCTGAGGTCTTTGCCAACAGACAGCAAACTATTATGATGAAAAATGTGACTTTTTAGTGTCATACATCTGTTAACCAATTCACATCCAACATTCTAAACTGTGTTCTCCTTCATTTCCTTGCCTATATTCCCATGAAAACTTCATTTATTTATTCACAAGTTATTTTAAGATGAGCCATTTCCCCCAGTTTGTAGTGCAGCTTTATGGAAAGAGACATCATCATGGAATCTGACAGATCTATCCTTGAAATAATAATACTCCTTCATGAATAATCTCTGGGAAATCTACCTTTCAAAAACTCAATTTTTAGGAATAAATAACTTTGTAAAACTTCCGGCAATGCGGGAGACCTGGGTTTGATCCCTGGGTTGGGAAGATCCCCTGGAGGAGGGCGTGACAGCTCAGTTCAGTTCAGTTGCTCAGTCGTGTCCGACTCTTTGCAACCCCATGAACTGCAGCATGCCAGGCCTCCCTGTCCATCACCAACTCCCAGAATGTACCCAAACTCATGTCCATTGAGTTGGTCATGCCATCCAACCATCTCATCCTCTGTCATCCCCTTCTCCTGCCCTCAGTCTTTCCCATCATCAGGGTCTTTTCCAATGAGTCAGCTCTTTGCATCAGCTGGCCAAAGTATTGGAGTTTCAGCTTCAACATCGTGACAACCCAGTCCAATATTCTTTCCTGGGGAATCCCCATGGAGAGAGGAGCCTGGCAGCTATATCCATGGAGTTGCAGAGTCCGACACGACTGAGTGGCTAGGCACAGCACAGCTCAGCACAAGAATGTAAAAAAGAGAACTCCTCACATGGTGCATGTGTGCACGCTCGGTAGTTTCACTCGTGTCCGACTCTTTGCGATGCTATGGACAGTAGCCCATTAGGTTCCTCTGTCCATTGAATTCTCCAGGCGAGAATACTGGAGTGGGTTGCCATGCCCTCCTCCAGGGATCTTCCTGACCCAGTGGTCCAGCTTGATTTCTTACATCTCCTGCTTTGACAGGAGAGTTCTTTACCACTAGCACCACCATACATAAGGTTGTAAAATAGAAAGTACTTGGGTATGATAGATGCTCAGTGAAACCTGATAGATACTCAATGAAGGTTTGTTCTAATTCTACTAGTATTTGACTCATAGAATATAGATTTGGACTTTGGATGACTGCGCATGAGCTTTAGTTTTTTGATGCAGTCCAACACCAGAAAACATTTAACACTAGCAATACTTGTATGCTTTTTCTACTGTGTACCTGGCTTGTTAGAAATAAAACATTGGCAGTCCTGAGTTCTTTGTATAATGCAAAATGCATGCTTAACGTATATGAGAAAAATGTGTGCATCAAGCTATTCTTTTGTTATTTTCTGTATGTGACTCTCATCCCCGCCATGAGATGTTGGTGATTTTGACCCAGCCAACACATATGTGAATAATTGCTTTAAGTTGGATTTTAATATTTAACTAAAAATTTAAAGGAAAATAAAATTGTACTGAGAAAAGAGTCACCAGTTTCTATCAGTTTGCTTGCAAGGTTAGAAAAGACATTCACGTTTAAATATCTCTTTAATGATGGAAATGAAGAGAGCTCTATAACCTTGTAGTCAATAAGCCTGGGGATTAAACTCTGTAATTTAGGAGCTCATTAGCCATCCTTTCACTTAGGACAATAATAATTTAATACCTTAACACCCCTTCACTCCAATGACATGCATATCATATTTCCTTTCCAGAGCCTTCTCCTTTTCAGAACTGTTGATTGACACTTGTAATTAGCTGAAATACAGTAAGGTAATCCTGTGGAGTATTGGTTTACTGTAAATAGATTATGCTTTCTTTTATTTTGACTAAACTTTGGACAAAGTAGGTCTTAAGGAAAGCGAGACAGAGAGAATGCGCAACACCAAGTATTTTCTAAATTCCCCATCTCTAGTTGGTGGAGTTTTTGTTCAAAAACAGAGGGCTAACTCTATTCATTATTTTCATATATTTTTGGAAACAGTTTGCTATATGAGTTGGGTTTTAAGATGAAAATACGAATAATAAAGTTCCTTTTATTTGAGATGTGATCAGGGCTGCTGAATTAAACATTTTGGTTCAAAAAGTGTTAATGGAACACCTGTATTAGTTTTATTAATGGATTATTTTGTGGTATATTTCTGCTGTGTATCGAGAACAATTGCTCAAGTAGCATTAATTCAGTTGCTGTGTCCCAGACACTGCTAGGCCTGGGAAATTAAAAAAAAAAAAAAAAAAGGAACCACATCCTGTCTCTCAGAAAACTCATAGCCTAGCTTCAGAAAAATGTGGAAAAGTGAGCTTTAAGATATTGTGAAAGGCATAATAGAGGGCTATGAGAACACGGAAATTGAGTGATTTTATTCTTGAGGTACCAGGAGTTGATTAAATGTGAGTGCTTAATATCTAATAAAGTGATTAAACTCATTACTTGGTACAGGTATCATGTTTACATGTTTCTAGGATTTTTCCCCCCCTCTTCTGGGGACTGCTTTATCTTTTAATTTCCATTTCTCTAACTATCAGTTTGAGCTATAAATCAATCAAGCAGTAAGCTCGAAGATGAGGAAAATGGCTGTAATAGCTAGTATGTCCTAACATCTTTGAATTTTCTTTGAATTAGTCATGGTGAATTGAATCCACCCGAAAACCAAACACTGGAGAATCACTTAGGCATCAAATTCTGAATCCAGTTCCCCCTCTCCACCACTTTCAAACATTTTGGTGTTCATGATAGGAAGGCATCAAAGATCATCTCAAAGACAATTTCTTTGAATGTACTATTAGTGAGGGAATTTAAACTATTGCCTGCTGTGTTAGCTGTCAGGGTAATCTGACTCTTAGAGTCTCATCTGGATATACTGATGGCTAGTGATTGATCCTTTCTCTATCTTCTCATTTCTCAAAAGCTACAGTAGCTGTGTGGATCCATAGTATAAAAGGAATGTGCAAAAAAATTTTAAAACTTAAAATCAGTGGGAAAGGTAAATGACAATTGAAAGGTCTGTTAATGTGAAAGTGAAAGAGAGATGCAAGTACTCGTAACAAAAGGAAAAGTAATTAGAAGAATACAGTTAATTGGAAATTGTGTTTTACCCAGTTTTCCATGAACATTGTTCTCCATAGTAACCTTCCTATTCCCAGAGGCCTCAACAACCATCTGTCTCTGTATATAGTGAACTCTCAAGTTAATATGACCATCCCAGACTTTTTTGCTCCCTCCTGACCTCTGTCACCTAACAGCCTATTAGCCCTCTCTACTAGAGACCCTAAAACGTACCTCAGAGTCAGTGGGACTGCTTTCTGGAGTTTCTTACCAGTGAATGCTACAACCTAAGTATCAAGTAGAAATCTAGGGATGACTGTTGATTCCTCCTACTTTCTCATCTTCCCCAAACCAACTGATCAAAAGATTCTTTATATTTTACCTCCTCGCGTTTCTTAAATCTATCCATTTCTGCTCATTACCACTGCCACCACTTAGTCAAAGCTGCCAGCTTCTCTTATCTGAACCACTGGGTGGCCTATTCATTGATCACTGGAATATGGTCCCTGCTATGCGTCTATATTACCTATGCCCCCTGAGATTTGACTGACTATGAAAATGTACCACTGCCAACTTCTTTCTCCCTCCCTCTCTATCTCTCATGCTCTTAAATCTTCCTATTATCTCCCACTGCAACCCATGCACCTTAACTTCATCTGATCACACTTATTTCAACAGACTTTTCTCTTATCACACTTCCCCACTCTTATCACTGTTCCCCTCACTGACTTGTTCCAGCCACACACTCCATCAGCTCCTTGAACACTGCATGTCACTTCCTTCCCAAGGCCTTTGCATATACTATTCTCCCCTCTGCAGTGCTCTACTTTTATTCTATCACCTTTCTTCGATCTAATTAATGCTGACTCACTTTACTTCTCATCTTAGGCCTCATTTCTTCAGACCTGACTCCCAGACTAAGTCTACCTTCTTTGTCATAGGCTCTCATTGAACTGTATTCCTTTCCCTAAAGAAAGAAGTTAATTTGTGATTATACATTCATACCATCAATGAATGTCTGCTCTTTCATTAGACTGGGACTCTATGAGGTCAGGGGTCTTGTCTGTTCTACTCACCACTGTGTCCCAGCGCCAAATACATGAATAGGTGCGTGTAAATATCTCTTGAGGCAATAATGAATGGAGAGATGGATGGATGGATGGATGAATGGATAAATAGATTACTTCCTGCGAGATTTTTCACCTCTCTCAGTGCCTTGCCACATATTTTATGCATTGAGATGAGAAATGGTATCCCAAATATTTAGGAAATTGGGTTCCAAGTCAGAACACTTCATTAGAATCTTTTACTTGTATGTTACTTACACCATCTCCCTACACCTCATTTTTTCTGTAAGACAAAAGCAGTACTGTCTTATAGGTTCAGTGGTTGAAGGGATTAAATGAAATAGTCTGTGCTTAGTTCTTGGCATACTGATTATTTATAGTAAGAAGTCATTAAAGTAGTACCTATGACAATGATTAGACAGTATATTAAAAGGCAGAGACGTCACTTTGCCAAAGGTCTGGATAATCAAAGCTATGGTTTTTCCAGTAGTCATGTAAAGATGTGAAAGTTGGACCATAAAGAAGGCTGAGCACGAAAGAATTGATGCTTTCAACTTATGTTGATGAAGAAGACTCTTGAGAGAAAGGAGATCAAACCAGTCAATCCTAAAGGAAATCAACCCTGAATATTCATCAGAAGGACTGTTGCCAAAATTGAAGCTTCAGTACTTTGGCCCCCCTGATGAAAAGAACCAACTCATTAGAAAAGACCCTGATGCTGGGAAAGATTGAAGGCAGGAGAAGGATGCAACAGAGGATGAGATGGTTAGATAGCATTACTGATTCAATGGACATGAATTTGAATGAACTCTGGAAGATAGTGGAGGGCAGAGGAGCCTGGTGTGCTACTGTCCATGGAATCACAAAGAGTAGGACACAACTTAGTGACTGAACAAACAGCAGTGATAACGATTGAGAGGAGTCAGAGAAGTGGAGGAGGAATCCCATAGCTTTGGTGGTGGTGATGTTCTCTATCAGCTCTCCATCCACAGAGCAGAGCATGGACCCATCCTCACTGCATTGCATTATTGTAACCACACGTGCATGCACCATGTATACTGTATTCTTGGTGCTTCATCTGCCTGCCTCCTGCCACAGGAGAGGACCCTGGAGGTCATTCACAAATCTGAATCTCCAGCAGTTACCTCACTTTGTCTAATATAGGTTACTCTGATTATTTAAATGATAGTCAACACATTGGTACTGATCTTTAGTGCATATACCAAAGCCACACATGATTAGAATGACACCAGATGGAAGGTAGAGGTTGCTATTTTGAGTCCTGAGGTTGAAGACTGAGCCTGACCTGACTTTCCACTGGAGGAGTAAGTTGGGATTCTCAGGAGATTCTGACTTGTTCTTCTCAACCGTAAGAGCAAGAGTGAGGAAAGAGCAGAAAAGAGGAGAGGATCATAGAAAGTTAACACTGGAAAGGACTTGGAGACGTTTGATTCAGGACAGCAAATATAAAACAGGTGTCTTCTCCTCTCCATTTGACACCCGTGGTAGACATCCTCATTCCTCACAGGTGATTTTTCCTCTCAGGTTCAGACTTATTGATCTAACTCTCTAGGTAGCACCAGTTCATTGTACATGGTTGACACTTGGCTTCAAAACCTCTTTGCTACTCCCGATCTTGTTTATCTCTCTTTGTTTATATATGAGATACATAGTTATATTAGTTCACTATATTTTTTCTTCTTCAGTAGAAAATCAGTCTGTAAGAGGAGAGCTTTCTTCAAAAGAGAATCCACCTACCTTTCCCCCACAGCCTAAACTATGTCCATCAGTTCTCACTGTGGAGTGATCACCTTGGTGATTCTTTACAGTTCTTTGAAAGGGATCATGTGTTTTATTTGCAAGATCTAGTTAAAGAATCAGTGTATGTGCTGTTTCTTACTGTGAGCCAATACCTTGCTGTGTTAGACACATATGAAGCTCTGGTGCAAGGGACTCCCATACGAGAGGTGGTGCTACTGTCAAAAACTGTGCCGAGTCTTGCAATTTTGTTATGATTTTTAAATACTTCCTCCTTTTTAGTACTTTCTTGTGATAAATACTTGTCTCAGATATAGAAGGGCTTTATTTTTAAGGTAGTTTGGTAAATGTAGGTCATATAGCTACCTATGCTGTCTGTCTTGAGAACTTATGATGACATATAATGTAGTTATAATCAATGGGAAAATTACATACATGCATGCACACACACATATATACATCTCACATGTGTGTACCCAAACACTCACACACACACACACATCCATGTTGAAGGATATATTTTTAAAAATCACTGGAGTCTAAATATTAGAAGTACGATATTCTTTCTACTCATTATTATATCTCGAGTCTGAGAATTTTTTTTTTTATTGAGTATAAAATGCCTGCTCTTCCTTGTTATATATCCAATAGTTTGTCATAAAACTGATCAAGTTCTGACATTGTGCACTTGATATAAACAGAGGTCCTAAGACTACTATTTGGCCATAAAGGAAAGCCTCAGATTTTCCTCACTAATCACATTCTACTTTGGTGTCACAGTTGAGAAGCACTGTCACTCAGATTTTTTTTTTTCTGTTTTTTGGGCAATGTGCATTGGGTAGATTTGCTACTGAGTCATAAATACATTCATTGTATTGTCAAAACATCATATTGTCATTTATTGTTTCACGTTATGTAGGTAGTGTTTTCAGGGCTGTACGTATTTAATGTAATATTCACAATGATATAAGTTAGATACTGTTGTCCCCATTTACAGATGATGAAAAATAAGGCACAGAGATACTAAGAGCCTGTCCTCAGCCACACAACCAGTAAGACAGTTTGACCTGGGGCTCTCAGGAACTAGGTTAAGGGAGAAGAATTTGCTGGATAAGGAATAAACAGCACATGTGGAGGTCTTGACTCAAGAAAGTGTAATTTATTCTAGGAATAGGAAATAGGCAAGCAGGGATGTAACAAAATTGTCAAAGAGAGTGTTGATAGATGAGTTTTGTGAGTCATTCGTAGAGAACTCTGAAGATGTATTTTAGGTTTTGTCCTTTATTCTAAGAGCAGGAAGAGACCGTAGAAAGGTGTAGAACAAGAGAGTACTGGGATCCAAATCCCACTTGTTAAAAGTCACGCCAGCTGCTGTGTGCAGAAGTGACTGTGGAGGAACAAGAGTGGGGTCAGAGGCCACTTAGGGCCCTGCGGTCAGGGAGAGAGGGGAGGGGAGAGGAGGAATAGTACACGGAGTTCACCTGTGTTCTGGAAGTGGAATCCTTATGAACTGGTGACAGATATAGAGAGGGAGTAACGGAGAGATCATTAATGACTTTTAGGTTCTGGCTTGAACAGTGGTTGAATAGAGGTACCATTTATTAAGACGGGGAAGAGCAAAGTGTAGGGATGGGGCAGTGGAAAGTTCAGTCATTGACATGTTGGCCTGAGACCTTTCTATGACTTTCACACAGAGCTCCCAAGGAGATAGTTTGACGTTTGAGCCTGGAAATCATTGGAACCAGTCTATTGTTCTATGTCCAGTTCTAACTGTTGCTTCTTGACCTGAATACAGGTTTCTCAGGAGGCAGGTCAGGTGGTCTGGTATTCCCAACTCTTGAAGAATTTTCCACAGTTTGTTGTGATCCACACAGTCAAAAGATTTGGCGTAGTCAACAAAGCAGAAGGAGATGTTTTTCTGGAACTTTCTTGCTTTTTCGATGATGCAGCGGATGTTGGCAGTTTGATCTCTGGTTCCTCTGCCTTTTCTAAATCCAGCTTGAACATCTGGAAGTTCATGGTTTACATACTGTTTATGTATGTACATACTGTTTATGGAAGTAGGCTTCAACAGTACATACTCCTTTTTTGTACATCTACAATAAGCCAAAGCACAATGCTTTTCTCAAATGATCTTTGTTGAATTGAATAGTTTGTAAATTATGCAAACCCTAGGTCTGCATTTTGAAAACCACAGGTCTTTCAGAGGATTCATTCAGGTGAGCTGAAGGAATTAGAATGAATGTGAGCTATATTTTAACAGGGAAGCACAGACATTTGGAAAAGCAAAATGCAGCAACAGCAATGACTAAATCCTCTAAAAATGTTAGGTTCCCTCCCTGGATTACTGAGACTATCACCAATTGTTGGAGTACCCACGAAGGCTGCTGATTTGCTTCTGGCGTTTGGTTTCCCACTTATTTCTCTCTTCTCCATTCTTCACTTAACTGCTGTTCTCTTGCTCAGGCCATTTCCTAACTTGAGTGTTAAGACCAGAATACAGCACCCTCACAGAGACTTGCCCCTTGGGCACAAAGAGGGCAAAAAGACAGACAACACTTCTGCAGTTTGACCATAAAAGCTGAAGCAGAGCACTCGTTTCACACACTCACTGGGCTCTTATTACAGGTGCTGGGACCTTTCACTGTGAAGGTGCATCAGCAAATGTGCAAACACTCAGAGACCAGAATGCCGCTGGTTGGCACATGGGCTTGACTCAGGAGCTTTCTATGTTCTCTGATACACAGAAAAGCAGAGGATTTGCAGAGGCTGCAGAGGTTCCAGTGGTGGTTTGGGGACTCATTTGGTCTCTGTCTGCAGGGTGTTGAGGGGAGGTCGAGCATGGCTCTGGCCCCACCATCCTCACCTTAGTTACCTGCTGAAGTTCACACCCTTCCCTTTTTTACGTGAAAATTCCTTCAGTATGAATTTTTGGGGAAGTGTACCTTGCTAAAAATATATTTGCTAAGCCAGATTGTGGCATCCGTGTGGTGATGCAGAATATGGGGCGGGCACACCTGATGGGGACAGGTTGTGGAGGGCCTGGTAAGTCACGCTAAAGAATTCGACCTGACCCTGCAGCCTGGGGAACCCTTGAGGCTGTGAGGACAGAACAGGACTGAGTGTGGCTCAGAATTGTGTGCCGTTAACATATGTGAAATCAGTCAATTCAAAGTGCTGGGCAGGCACCTTCATCCTGAGAAACGTATGCACAGGGAGACATTGACACAGAGAAAGAGATGCGTACACAGACACAGGGAGATGCAGATGAAGACACACAAAGGTGCACACATAGAGACTAACGCATGCCAGACATCAGGAAGGGAGCCCTGAAGGGCAGACGGAGAAGGACAAAGGGGAAACAGAGACACACACACTTGAAAAACAGAAATGGTGATGAAAAGCCAGATGCAATGATGATGAATAGAGGCAAACACATAGGGAGAAAGGAAGTGAACATCTGAATGTCAGTCATGGAACACCTGCTCCAAAGTGGCCACTGTCGCCTTCACTGGCTGCAGTCCTGGTCCCACACATCTCTCATGGGTGAGCATCTTGCAGTGGGCGTGTGATCCTGGTGGTTAAGGGTGTTTTCTTGGCTTCCTCTTGCTCCCTCAGCCCAAACCAGGACTCTATCTGGTGCTCAATTATAGAAGCAGTGCTTGGTTCCAATGAGAGAAAAATGGGAATTTTCGGACTTGTTGAGGGGAAATCCATTCATGGAATGCGTGTTGATTTAAGGGATCTTTGGGCTTCCATGGTAGCTCAGTTGGTAAAGAATCTGCCTGCAGTGCCGGGGACCCAGGTTCAATTCCTGGGTTGGGAAGATCCCCTGGAGAAGGAAATGGCAAACCACTCCAGGATCCTTGCCTGGAAAATCCCATGGACAGAGGAACCTGGTGGGCTGAAGTCCATGGCATCAAAAGGAGTCAGACATGACTGAGTGACTAACACTTTCAGTTTCACACTTAAGGGATCTTTTCAGGGCAGCCTAACCATCCATGATTTTCACCTTGCTGCTACTTTCAGAACCTCATGTTATACACGTGAAGAGTAGCTTGAAATGATTACACATATTATTGAGCAAGACTGTGGTCTCTATGGGGTGAAACCAGAAACGGGAATCATCAAAAGACCATGCCTCTATCTGGTCAGGAAAATCAGCACCTGGAGATGGTCTGTCACACCGGATGTGGCTGGAGGAATGGTCATGCGCAGGAGGATACTCCACGGAGCCTCGTATTTTAGCTGACTGGCTGGGGGAGAGCAGGGATTGATCAGTGTGACCCAAGGGTCTCTAACCTGGTGTGTCTGGAACACTGGCTTTGGTGATGAAATGACAACCTAAGTGTTATGCCTGGTGAACTTAATGTGCAGTCTGGCTGTTCTTATAGAGATACTCAGCAGGTTGTTTCAGAAAGGGCTGTTAAGGAGTTTTCAACTGGGGAGGTAGAGCAGTTTGGATGATGAGAAAAAACCAAAGTGTGTCCATAGGTGTCTCCCATGTCTTTTATTTACTTTTTATTGTTATGCTTCTCGTGCAATTTACTCGAGGCATTTTTATTAATGTGTTTTCTGTGCTTCAGTGCCCTCATCTCAGAAATAAGATAGTAAAGACTTTAGTACCTATTTTGTAGGGGTGTTAATAGAAATTGAGTCAGAGCAGAACCTGAGTCCAAGTAAGTGCTCAATAAACATCATATTAAGTACATCACTGAAGTCACGTATTAATTATCTACTGGACATAAACATGCAATGAAAGACTCTTCAAGACACAAAGTGAGCACATGTCTTTTAGTTTTGAATGTATTGTATTTCTGATGCTTTAACCTCTGGAACTTCAATGACCCTGGAGGGACTGTTCATCCAGGGCAAGCCAGTTTCTAGAGACAGAGAAAGAGTAGCCTGTGTGTAAGCCTTTCATATTAAAATAAAGCAATCCAGAGCCCTTGCACCCCAACCACCTTTTTTTTAATGAGGCTGTCACATGGCTCTTACATCCTAGACCACCATCCACCTGCTCTGGTTACCCTAGAACCAGGCACCAGATAGCTAGGGGCAGCCCCTGCCCTATAGCCTGCTGAAATTATTCACACTAGCCAATCCTAAACCTGCTTATCCTGCCTTACCCCTATTCCCTTCCATGGAAACCTGAGAAAGGCTCTTACTCTTGGTTTCCCATCCCCCTGCCTCCTGACCAATCTGTTTTTCCCCATGTGGCTGCCATGACATGGCTTGTCCCCCACCCTCCTTTGGAGTATAATGAACTGTCTTTTTTTTTTTTCTTCCTCCATGTTTTATTATTTTGCTTCTCACCTATATTTTATATTTTCTTTCATTTATTTTGAATTGGATGATTATTGCTTTACAATGTTGTGTTCCTCTCTTCCGTACAACATCAATCAGCCAGAAATATCCATGTGTCCCCTCTCTCTTGAATTGTCTTTTCTTTTTCTTTTTTTTAAAATTAATTTATTTATTTTTTCAGTGGGTTTTGTCATACATTGACATGAATCAGCAATAGATTTACACGTATTCCCCATCCCGATCCCCCCTCCCCCCTCCCTCTCCACCCGATTCCTCTGGGTCTTCCCAGTGCACCAGGTTCGAGCACTTGTCTCATGCATCCCACCTGGGCTGGTGACCTGTTTCACCATAGATAATAAACATGCTGTTCTTTTGAATAGTCTTTTCATTTCAATGACAATCATCTTCTGATCTGTTGGTTCCACCACACTTAAATAATAATGAAGCCAATGTTAAAACACCATGAGGATAGTAGCTAAATGGAGGTGTCAGGCGAGTGTATTCTCCTCGGTTCTGTCTCGTCTCAACAAAAATTTGAAGCAACGGATGTTAGAGACCTCAGCATGTCGTAGCTCTCAGACAGACCATGTTATAGCTCTTGGGTCTTGGACAGACTGTGTTATAGCTCTCAGGTCTCGAACAGACTGTGTTATAGCTCTTAGACAGATCAGTGCTACAGCTCCGTGTTACAGCTCAATTTGATTTAAAAAATAGCAGGAAAATACATCCTCGAGACGTGAGGGCATGCCGACCCAAAGATGCGAAGAGAAGAGAAGGGAGCCCTGGTCCTTTGGCTCCTCTTTTTATATGTTTTTTCCTCCCCCTGGGCCTGCCCTTTGAAATTGGGCTAGCCAGGAGTGCTGTTTGTTCTACCTGAGTTCCTCACTCTGGTCCTCAGACTTTCCTTTGTTCTGTTTTCATGGGCTTTTCCCTTCCTTGTCTTTTAGCCACCGCCATTCTGGACTCCTTTTTCCTATTCTAACTACCTAACAGAGGGTAGTGAGATCACTGCATATCAAGGGACCCATTAGCTTCTAGGTGATGCTATAATAGCCACACTATGGATGCCCTGTGTGAGATCCTGGACCATACAAGATGAGGACTGTGGGAGGCCCCATGAGAAGAATTTGGGGAAAGCTATTGGAGGCCAATGGTCACATCAGCAAGACTGAAAAGGGTTCTGCAGACCCAACAGTGCACGTTTAAAGGAGGTGACTATTGAGTGAAGGTTGTAGATCAGTGTTCTCAGGGACATTATAGGCAAGAGAAGATCTGTCCCAATTCTTAGCTTTGAGATGCCAAGGTTGTGGTTGGGTAAGGTGAGCTATTTGAAGAACTGGATAAGGAGGGGTGGTGGAACTGGGGATTGCTGGGTGCAGGGGCTTTCCGGGGGGATAGTGGTTGTGGATCCAGGGAGGGAGGGAGGCAGAAGGTTAGGAGGTCTGCATGGGGTTCGGAAACCTTAAAGTTCTGGTGGGAGCTTAGATGCAACATGGGACAGGAAGAGTCACCTTCCCAAGGTGAGAGGCCTTAGGTCTTTCTCCTGGAATGAGGGTCTAGAGGTGACTGAAGGGTTGCGAGTGTTCAAGGGTGCAGAGGTGACTGAGGCATTGCCAGCTAGTATCAGCCTCATCTTCAGAGTTCTTCTCTGTCTTAAGGACCATCAACAGGAAGTGCTAATATATATTTCTATACCATTTTATCAACAGTTTCTGTTCCTTTTGGAAGCAGATTCTGTGGTCATGAAACCTGTCAACTCATATAATTCTGGGGGTTGGTGTAGTTTAGGGGTTCCCACTCTGTAATCTGATGGTGCCGTATCTTCTCTGGGAAAATCTCTTAACCTCCACAAACCTTGGCGTTCTCTTCTGTAACTTATGAATGATAGTAATAGGTTATAGGACTGTGGCAAGAAGTGTACAAGCTGAGATGGTGTGGACAGAGAACGTCTCCTGCCATATCAGTAAACAAAGGATGTTTGCTGATGTTTAGCGGCTCTAAAGCTACCAGTCATTGCAGCCGCACCTGACTGTGGACCCTGACAGGATTCAGGATGGATAAAAACAGGATACTGGCCCTGGATGGTTAAGTGGCATATCAAAGGAATGATTTCAGTGAGCCCAGACTCTCGAGTCTTTCCATACAAAGAAAAGTGGTAAATTGATTAACTTGAGTTGTCTGCTTTTTATGGACTTCCCAGGTGGTACTAGTAGTAAAGAACCTGCCTGCCAATGCAGGAGATGTCAGAGACTTGGGTTCAATCCTTGGGTCACACACACATGTCTGCTTTTTCTTTAGTTGGCAGAAATCTTTTGATATTCAGCAAACTAGTTTTTTTTCTTTTGCAAAACTCCTATACATCCTGACTCCCCACCCGCCGCCTTTCCTCTTCAGAACAGTCCCTCAGAGCTATCTGAGAGACTGTCTCCTGGACTTAAATCTTCAGCATGTTTGCAGAATAAAACATAATTATCAACTTTTAGGTTGTGAATTTTTTTCAGTGAACATTGATATTAAACTCTTATTACAAGGCCTGACGCATAGCAAGTGCTCCTGCTGCTATTTTTGTTAGTGTGGAACTGTATGGACATATTTGGGTCAAAACAGTGAATCTCATCCATTTCATATGATTCAAAATAATACTATTACTTTGAATGCTGCTGTTTACTCATATGAAGTTATCTCATTTATGGGCTGCAAGATTCTTAGATCTATTGAGAACTCAACAGGAAAATAGTGGCTATAAATGATATTTTCCAAAGTCAAGTAGAGAAAAGGGAAGATTTCTGCCCAGTGCCTATAAGGTCTGTCCTGGAGAACAGGATATGCCTTCCCTTTCTGGAGACGCCAGTGAACTCATTGGAGGTCTTAGCATAAAAGTAACACCAAGCCATCAAGTTTGTTCTTGCACATGCTGGTGGAAGGTGGAGGGTGGGGAGCTGAAAAGAAAGCAAGTAAGCAAAGAAACAGTGCTTTTATTATTTTTTTAACTAAAAAATCTTTTTTTAATTGGAAGATAATTGCTTTACAGTGTTGGGTTAGCTTCTGCCTTAAAACAATGTGAATCAGTCATAATGCTTCTAGATAGTCATAAGAACTGTGAAGACATTTAAATAGGCAGTGTAAAAGGAGGGGGTGTGATAGTTTTGAATAGAGAGTGAGTCAGGGGAAGGTTCCCTGTGGAAGGGCGTTTGCAGGTGTGGAACCCCCAAGGACAGAATGTGCTTGGTGTTATGGGGAAGACAGGAAGGTGAAGGTGGCTGAACAAGGGGAGGAAGAACAGGAGATGAGGTTGGGAGGGAGTTGAGGGGGTGGGCATGGAGAGCCTCCTTGAATGGCAATTGTTTCTTGTCTGCCATGTAAAACAAAATTAATGCAATTCACGTAACTAATTGCAGTGATATCTCTGGTGTTTTATATTGTGCCTTTCTTTTAACAAAGAAATGTGCCTGTTATTACACTTGATCCTTAGAACACCCACAGCAGAGAAAGGGGGAAAGGATTTTATTTGTTTCTTCATTTTACAACTAGTGACAACGCTGAGACCCAGGGAGGCCAGAAAACAGGCTAGATTCTATCTACTCCACCCCCATGTTTTCTTACATGCCTTCTGCAACTCCCCCTGTGACCTAGTCTTCTTTGGAGCTTTAATTCCTTTGGAAGAAAGACTACAAAGTTCAGGTATCTCATTATTTAATTATGTATTGTTGCAATTTGTAAGGAAGATAGCTGTTTATTTAATTCAAAGCCATCCCCTGCATTCCCCTCAGCAACTCTTCCTCATTAAATATAAGAAATGTAATTAAATATAAGGCTTGAAATAGGTTAGAGGTGTGAAACAATTGCCTGGGTATCGAATATGGTGTTCATATGTAAACACAGCCCACAGATCACAACTTCTGAAATGCCTGTGTGCTTAATTAGCCAAATGTGAGCTCCAGGTTGGCATAAATAGATACTCCTCAATAGACGGCCGTGTGTCGCCGTGTTAGCTAGAAGTGAGGTAGCCGAGAAGAAATTAATCGCTAACACATCTGGGTCTGTGTATTTCTTCTTGTAATTAGTTATCCTTTCCAAGGCATTAAATGATTTACATTCCTCCCAAGCTGTGTATCCATAGTAACCATGTTGGGTTTTTTTCTTTTTTAATTTGGGTTGAAGTCTTATAGTGACTGAATGAAAAGCCAGGTGTGCTTGATTCAGTCACTTGGCGGACATCAGTGGAAAGCTAGATAAATGCCCAAGTCTTCGCAAAGTGCTGAGGGGAAGACAGCCATGGTGTTATAGCCACACTTTCCGGGAAACAAACTCACTCAGAAGGACAATACAGATAGTGGAGTGCAGTTTATTACACTGGTGGGCCCAAGGCAGAGTCTCCTCTTAGCCAAGGGCCCCGGCCAGCATTTGTGAAAATCTTTTATACCCCATGTGTACGTGTCCAAACCCACCACCCCAATATCTTGATGCTTACAAAGGAAGGGTAAATACAATCACAATAACCCCATCATTCACATGTTATGTGTTCAAACAGTTAATAATCAATAAGCCTGTGGTTACATTCCAACCAGTTAATAACTGATAAGCGTGTGCTTACATTCTGATAGATAGTGTCCAGAGGCAGGGGTGATTAGTGTCTGTTTTCTCTTAGGTGATGAGTAACCTGGATATGATCTTCAAGGTTCCCCTGTCCGGAGGGGGTCTTATCCTTCCATTGTCGTTCCCACAGGCACTAAGCAGAGAGTTCAGAGTCCACTGGAGAGGCGGCCTAGCACGATCAGCATGGACAGGCCTGAGATGGAGTCCAGGCCCTATGAATTCCTTCTTCAATGGATTCTGCTTATAGGTTAGTGAGGCAGCTAGGAGTGTTATCTCTGGAAGAGTCAAGGTAGACAGCAATAAAGATCCTGAGTGAAAAAGAAACTTCTCTAAAGACATTAGAGAAAGAAGAGGTTAGCTGAAGAGGGACCAAGGAAGGATTCCTAAAATTTAAAAAGTTACCAATAAGGAACTCCTATCTAGAATATTAAAAGAACTCTCAAAACTGTAGTAGAAAAACATGAAAAATCCAATTAGAAAATAGACAAAAGGTGTAAGGAAACATTTCCCTGATGTGGACACATGATGGCAAATAAGCATACGAAAAGATGCTCAGCATCACTAGGTCTTGGGGAAATGTGAAGTAAAACTACATGAGATATCACTACACACAGATTAAAACAGATACAATAAAGTGACAACACCAAATGCTGGCAAAGTTGTAGAGAAACTGAATCTCTCTGGTGGGGATAAAAAAAAAAAAATGCTATTCTCAGTCTGACAGTTTATAGTTTCTTAAAAAAACAAATGCTAACCATAAGACCCATTAGTTTTACTCCTGGGCATTTATCCAGAGAATAAAAATGTAAGTGCACACAAACACATGTATCAGTACATGAGTATTCCTAGTAGAATATTTGGAGTAACCCCAAATTGGACACAACCAGACAGTCCTTCCATGGGTGAATGGTTTAACACAATATGCTACATCTTTACCTTGGATGCACTGCATGCAGTGAAAAAGCATGAGCTGTTGGTATAGACAACAGCTTGGATCTCAAGGGCATTATACTAAGTGAAAAAAAAACCAACAACAACAGGTCAAACAAAGTACGGTTCCAATATAGCATTCTTAAAATGACAAAATTATACTGTTGGAGAACAGATTATTGATTGCCAGGGGTTAGGAGCCATAAGGGGAGGGGTGGAAATGTGAATATAAGGGGCATTGACTTAAAAAATGGACATAACCGGAAGAGTCATGTTTTATTTGGTGGAGTATTTAGAACTTCAAGCCCAGGAGACAGCATCTTAAGTAACCCTGAGAAAACTGCTCTGAGGATGCTAGAGGAGGAACCAGCTTGTAGAGAAATTTTGCCACGGAGGGCTGGTAGTTTGAATATCGAAAGATTATTGCTAAGATGGTTGGGGGGCATCACTGACTTGATGGGCATGAGTTTGAGCAAGCTCCAGGAGTTGGTGATGGACAGGGAAGCCTGGCGTGCTACAGTCCAAGGGGTCGCAAAGAGTCAGACGCGACTGAGCATATGAACTGAACTGAACTGAACTGAACTGAATTAAGAAAACCAGGTATACCAAGTTAAGGAACTCATTGCTTTTCTATATATGGGAAGGTACAAGAGTCCAGGCTCCTGAAATCATTCCTTGCATATGTGTGTCAGCTATCCTGGGGCCAATATCCTGTGCTTTTTATATCCTGAGCGCCCCTGGGCTTCCCTGTAGGAGTGGCTAAACAACTTGATTGCTGTTAGATTACAGGTCTTCTTCTCCTGCCCTTAGGGCTCAGGAACCCACTTTGGAGGGCTGGAATTCCTGAAGACTGTGACATCTTTGTTTACTGCTATGGCAGGAAATATTCCATTCCTCAGTTCTCAAGGGCCCCTCTTCTCATACTCACTATAGAGAAGGGCTGGGAGGACAAGGGCATTTCAAATAAAGTAGGTGTGAGTGTTCTTCTTCCTCTTCCATCCCTGAGATAGAAATCCTCTTCCAATTTCCATACTGATTTATTTGTGATGGAACATAGTTCTTTGTCCACTCCCTATCTAGCTGGCCTAATCTCGCTTTCATCCTGGCTTAAAAAAAAAAAAAAAAAAAAAAATCATTGACTTCTGTCAACCTGAAAATTCTTGCTTGTCAGCCTTCTCCTTGCCTCCCTCTGATCCCCATGTTCTGCTTTGTTACCTGTATCATCTGTGTGTGTGGGATGCCAGGAGTACAGCTGAGCAAAGCTATGTGATCTCCAGTACACACCCACAGATTTATTGCAGTGCCTTGGTTTTTCTTCTTACTAGTGTAATAGGAGAGCAGGTCTGTGCTCAGAGTAGTGGGGCTTAGCTTTCTGGTTGAAACCAGTTCAACTATCATAGTCTCTCAGGCAGAACTGCTTAGCTAGAATCCTAGCAGAGAGCTGAGTTGCTGAGGGGGAGAGAGGGAGGAGGTCCACTGCAGGAATGTGCTCCTGAGGCCACCTGGGAAAAGGCGGGTGGCTATTTTGTTCTGTTCAAGGGAAAGCCTTTGTTTCTGTCTTGTAAATGAGATTTCCTCGTCCACCCCTATTCTTGGTGGAATATTTAGCCAGCAATCTGATAGAAAACATCTGTGGACATGTTAGGCTGTGGAAATGAGATGTGGCCTCAAGCCGGGTTTGGAGCATCAAACTAAGCCACAGGAGTGTTCTGAAGAAGATGGTTCCTACAAGAGGCACAGGGTGCAGGTTCTACAGATCTCTGAAAAGATGGGGTCTGGGATTGGGTTTGCCTGAGAACTAAGAGGCCACCTGTAGGAAGGGCCACGTATAAAAGATTCAGGCTGAGGCTTTGTTGATAAATATGGATGTACAGCATGGAGGCTGACAGTGGGAGAGCAATAGGGGGGATTGGAGCCACCAGAGCCAGCATAGAGGCTTCAACAGGACAACTGGAGACCCTCTGTCAGGGGCCTACAGCCTGCCTGATGCTAGTCATGCCAAGTCATTCCCCCAGAACCCATCATCCCTAGTTTCTGAGGCCACTTTGAAGTCAACAGAAGAGTCCAGACCCTAGGATCTTAGGATGATTCATTGCCCATGGTGTGGGGCCAGGCAGTTGAGGGAAGAGAGTCATTCCCAAGAGTGAGGGCCCCTCAAAGGTAACGCGACTTTCCACACATGATCAGGCTCCCATTCCGAACCCTTCCCAGATCACCTGTCCTCTCTGCATTGCAACACTCTCACCTTAACAAACCAAGTGTTTGAGATAGTTGTCAGGAAAGACTGGGGGCGTCTGCCCTCGCAGGATCTGACGGTGCCCCGTGCCTCCATCTCCTGGGTCTCCTGCAGCCCCGCAGCAGTACCCGCCTCTCACGGTCCTCATGATAGCCTGGCGGCTCCCCCGCGGCTCTGGGTCTCATGTGCTCTTTCCAGCGTCTGATAGCATGTTTTGAATCCTAACACATCACAGATTCTCAAAGTAGACATAAAGCCAGTGAAGATTCCCAACTTTAATTGTATACACAGAACCCACAACAGGCAGCTATACAATATTTTAGGACAAAATAAAATATGTGACATCACAGGAGTCCTTTTGCTTGGACACAATAAAGCCAAGTATGAGTGAAACAGAGAGACAGAGACCGAGAGAAAGAGAGGTCTCTGTCTGTCTCCTGCTATTTTCAGAAAAAAAGGGTGAGAGGCTGCTGGGAACACTGGTGTTTTGTTTCCTTGCTGTTTTGACTGGACTCTGATTTTGGCAAACCTCTAAGTTAGTTTGATTTCCCCACTGCCTACGCTTCACCGCAGAGAGCACTGTTAAGCGTAGTTGAGTTTGAACACAATCATCTTTTCCTACTGTATACACAAAAGTACATGCCATCACATTTATTTTTGCTATTTCTATAAAGAATTGCACCCCCTGGTTTCAAGTCCAATAATGATTCAAGATGAAGAGATTCATTCCGGTGATCTCTTGAATGTTGAGCGGGAATGCCTCCTTTGTGTTCCTCCTCCTCCTCCTATTTCACTTCACTGGTTCATTCTATGCTTATCTACCGAGTGCCACACATCACTTCAGGGGCTGGAGTCACCACCATGAATATGTCAGAAAATTTAAAAAGTAAACAAATGCAGACCGTGATTACAAGAAGGGGAAGGGGATTGTGTCATGGAGACTCTGTTATGATGGGGGACCCTTTCGTATTAAGGAATGAGGGGAGTGCTTGTCAGGGAGGTGTCTTAGTTCAGATTACTATAGCAGGACACCATTGGCTGGCTGGGTGCATTAAACAACAGCATGTGCCAAGGTTGTGGAGGCTGGGAAGTCTATGCTGGAGGCCCTCGCAAAGCTGGTGTCTGGTGAGAGCCTGCTTCCTGGTGTGCAGATGGCACCCTTCTTGTGTCCTCACATGTGGGGACAAACTTCATGTGTCTTTCATAAGATCCCTGATCCTATTCATGAGAGCTCCACTCTCTTGACCTAATTACCTCTCACAGGCCCTACCTCCTGATATGGCTACATGAAGGGTTAGGGTTTCAGCATGTGAATTTTAGGGGCACACAAGTTTATAGCAAAAGGTAAGAGTAGAACAGAGATGTCAGTGACAGTAACCAGAAAAGCCGCTCAGATTGGCTGTGCATTTCCTTATGGCGGCAGGAGCTGTGCGGAGGCCTCTTTGTGCATTATCGCATCCTCTCGGCAGCCCTTTGAAGAAGGTACGTTATTATCCGCATTTTATATGTGTGGAACCCAAGGCTTACAGGTACCAAACTGTATCCCCCTGTGTCACTCAGACAGTGAGAGTGGGAATGTCATCCTAGGTCATGTGACCTTGGGCCTTAGCTGTCCTAACCATCAAGCTCCGCTGCCTGAGGCTTTGTATCCCTAAGGGAGGGGCCCCCAGGTCTCTGCATTCAGTGTCCTTCCCCAGGGGGTTGAAAGCAAAGGTTTTCATGTGGTGCTTTCTGGGAGCCCCAGGGCTTCTAGGGGCCAGGATATGTAGCACAGGGGTCTCGAATGTGTTTCTAGGAATACTTCTGTTTGCAGGTAACCTGTTTACAGGTTAGGATTCAAGTGAAGACATTTTTTTAAATAATGAGTTGAACTCCTCAAAAGAAAGTTGGAAGCTGACTTGTTTCATAGTTTTTATTTAACATTTTATTTTAAAATTTAGCGCTTTTGGTGATAGGGCAGCTGTGGTAGAGGTGGGGGCTGCAGCAGCAGCAGTGATGGCCGCAGACACCAAGGTTGATGCTGACTCAGCTCCAGGCACGAGATGAGTCTAAGCAGGTTACAGTACTCGCCCGTTCAGTCCTCCAGCCTCCCCATGGGGTAGGTTCGTCTTACGGAAGAGGAATCTGAGGCTCTGAGATGGGTGACTGCCCACAACTTGTACTAACCAGGACCAGGTGTTGAGCTCAGGTGGTCCTACTGCAGAATCTCTCTATTGTGATCCCGTGAAGCAGGGTTTGGGACCTGTCAGAGACTTCACGTCCCCCATCGCTCGGTTTAAAGTGAATGCTATGCCTGCCGTGCTCTAGATTTGGTGGCTGTGTGTCCGTAGTGAGCACTTGACAACGTGCACTGTATGTGGGGCTTTTCATTTATTCAGTGTAACCTGTGATGCTCTCTGTCTAGACTTCTTGATGGTGTATGTATGATGTTCCTTAGAAACAGAATATGACCCCCAACTTTCACATCCTTGAGGCTGAAGATGGCCTGCTCTTGCAACTCATTTTAAGAGATGGATTGCTAGTAAATCACCTTCATGAATTAAGCCAATGCTGGTAGTAACCAGGGCCAGACAGTGTCCTAAACCAAGGCAAGGAAACATTTTAATTTTTGTACAGTAACACACAGTCAGCCATTGGATGGTCCTCTTGACCAAAAATTAATTCCAAAGTTTAAGAGGCACAGGAAAGTCATCATAAACACTTCCTCTGACCTCACCTCCTACATAGGCAATCCTGACCTGTGCCATGAGGGAGCATTCATGCTAAATGTTCCTAAAAGGTCTCCATCACTGTAAATCCTGGGTCTGTGGCCAGAGTTCTGGCAAATTTAAGATGTTATTAAAATTCTACTGCAATTCCTTTTGTAAAGGAAGATTCAGACTGTAAAGGAGGATTCAGACATGAGGCAGCGTGTCTTCCATGAATGGTGAACCAGGGAGACTGAAGTTAGCAAGTGTTCCATTCTGGATGAAAGAATTAAAGTTTAGTCAACAGAAATCCCAGGCCTCAGTCACCGAAATCATTCAGCAAAAGAAACATTATCAATGTCTCATATTATCTAATTTCTGGGCTCTGTCTGTAGAATCATTCTGTCTCATTGAACAGTAAAGTATATTAGGAGAAAAATGAGGGATGGTTCCAGGGCTTCCCCACTGCCTATTTCCTTTTTTATTATTATTGCCTTGGTAGTATTCATCGCTTGTGCCTCCAAGCTACCAGTCAGGGTCCCACAAATCTCCCTGGCTCCATGTGTGGGAGCCAGGCTGAGATGATATGCAGCCCCCTGGATGCTCCCAGCAGCGTTCCTTCTAAACCCAAACCAAGATGTGATTTAGGAGGGCCCTATAAAACTAGGGATCATTGGCCTAATTGGAGTCATTCATCCTGTCTTGAGCTATCAAGTCATGCTCATGGGTTGCAGGGAGTAGGGTGGGGGCGGTTTTCCTGGTATATTTTACAATGACTACTTTGAAAAGAATCTCATTTATGAAGTTAATGCTCTCTGTAGCGTATCTGGGTAGAACCCTTCCAGGAAGTAGCAGCTCCATTTAGCAGTTCTGTAGGCTGAGATTTACTCCATCCTCAAAGAGGATGTCACTTCTAAAGCATGACTCCGAAATAAATACCTGCTCACTTGAGTGAGGGGGAAAATGTCATGCTCTAAAAGATGGTTCTGCCTAATTCTTTCTAATTCAGGAGCATTAGAGAACAAGACAGCATATGGATCAATAGAAAAGCAGGATGTGAATAACAAAAAAAGCAATCCAAGGGAGAAATATGATAAAATTTAGATCACACTAAATTCTATTTATGCCGAATGTCTTATTTCGTTGAAGTCTTGTGTGAAAATAACCGTATTGAAATGGCAGAAAGCTTGAATTCAACTCATGTGAAGGAAAGATAATGTTCGTTGGTAAAATTTTGCAGTAACAGTGAAAGGAGCATATAGCAAAGGAGCTTAGAGCAAATGATAAAACCTTAGGAGAGGGTACATCTCCTTTTAGGAACTTTTAGTTTCTTGCTGTAGTTCCTACTACAAATAACAACACAGTCTCATGATGTAGCATGCAGGTCCAGCAATAGTTATTCAAAAGTTATTCAAAGTGTGTAAATGAGTGCCTCCTAAGTTCAAATAAATTGTCCTGACCTGCCAAAGCAGGCTAATATGTCCTGAAGTGACAGTTGTTGCTTTAACACTTTTCATCACCTCTCAGGAGAGGACCAGTATCTGGATCTTAGCACACTGTCAAGGATCTTTGTTTCTTGATTTTTCCTGGTAACTTTTTTTCTCCTAAACAAGCCAGTCTTAACTTTTGGACAAAGAACCAATAAATAGATCTATCATTAAGCTTTGGTGATTTTTAAAAGCTCCTGCTTTTAAGAACAGTTTACAAAAGTCTTGAATTTTTAACCATTTGAAATGATAACACCATTAAATTATATTGTCATTTTCCTAAATAATAGCTCACACTGATAGTAATGTGTGACACCATCAACTTGAAGCCCAACGTACGATCTTGCCTGGATTCCGTTACTTCAGCGTGACCATTTGATATTCAAGTCCTGTGACTGTTTCCATACTCAGAAGTGTCCAGTCTATGGTATCCTGTTGTTGTTGTTCAGTTGCTAAGTGATGTCTGACCCTTAGCGACCCCATGAACTGCAGCATGCCAGGTTTCCCTGTCCTTTACTATCTCCCAAAATTTGTTCAAACTCACGTCTCTTGAGTCGGTGATGCCATCCAACCATCTCATCCTCTGTCACCCCCTTCTCCTCCTGCCCTCAGTCTTTCCCAGCATCAGGGTTTCTTCCAATGAATCAGCTCTTCGCATCAGGTGGCAAAATTATTGGAGCTTCAGCTCCAGCATCAGTCCTCCCAGTGAGTATTCAGGGTTGATTTCTTGTAAGTTTGACTGGTTTGATCCTTGCCATCCAAGGAACTCTCAAGAGTCTTCAACAGCACCACAATTTGAAAGCATCAGTTCCTTGGTGCTTAGCCTTCTGTATGGTCCAACTCTCACATCTGTACATGACTACTGGAAAAACCATAGCTTTGACTATATGGACCTTTGTCAGCAAAGCAACACCTCTGCTTTTTAATAGGCTGTCTAGGTTTGTCATAGTTTTTCTTCCAAGGAGCGAAGATCTTTTAATTTCATAGCTGTAGTCACTGAATGGTATCCTAGCCTTCTCTCAATTTACAGGTCTACCTTCTGGTCCCTTCTTTAGCAGTAGAAAAGGAATTAGCACAAGCTTGCCCTTCATGACTGACCTTTCTGAGTTCCTCATTCCTTTTATTTAAACCAGATATTAAAGGCAAAAACTATACCAGTGATACACTTGCCTAGTGAGATAATGAGGAAGCACCATCTCCGTAATTACCGTGTCAGTATCTCTGGAGGGACATGAAAGCTTGTCCTGTCCCTCTAACAGGACAAGTTGCTAATCCCCTTCACATTTTTCCCCCTTTGGATGGATAATATTTCATAAAAATTTTGGCTTTGTAAAATATTCCTAAAGGGAGGCTTAAGCAATAATGCACAGATTATGGAAATGATGCTCATTAAGTAGAGGGTGAGATTCTGGAGAGCCACAGAACTGCTTCAAAACATGTAACCTCCATTAGAGGCTTCATTTGAATGTTTATTCATGGAGCAGTAAATGTTTATTATTATACATTTTATTGAAACATAAATTAAAGAACTGTAATTATGTGTACGGCAAACAGTAAAGCAGTGTGCATTTGTCATGAAATGAGTAAGACAAGGAAAAATGCCATCACTCTTTCATTTGCATCCAAATCCTTTATTGTATACCTGACAGAAAGGCACCCAGAGGGAACAGCTCTGCAGATTAATGTTCTGATATGGTGTGTAAATAGAGACTACATATTCTAGGTATGCTTGCTAGCGAATAATGCATCCTGGAATTAATTTGTGAAGGTCAGAAGGTATCCAAAGGAAGGGTGGGTTTCTGCTTCTCTCTTGAGAGAGTCACAATGACTCTTATCACAGTTAATGCTGAACAAAGAATCTGTCCTCTTGACAGTCAGCCAGTCCTGATTGTTTTCAGGATAAGCTATTTGCTTCAGACACTCAAGCATATTTGAGCAGTTTTTTAAAAGGAAGTTGGGAGGATAAGGCCTTCAAACTTACATTTTGATAAAAAGAAACTTCTCAATGGGGAAGAAAGGCATATGCCATGCAGTCAGAATGGCTCTGCGTAGAGCACAGTCTTACATGAGCAGGAACTCCTAAGCAGAGGAGGAAGACCAGAGTGGTGAAGAGGATCTGAGTGTATGAGGTTACTTTTTTCCCCCTCTTCTTTCTTTCTTTTAAAAGCAAGTGAACAGGTTAAGAATACAGTCATCTTTCCACCCACCTATCTGTCCATCCATCCTTGCATCCATCCATTCATTTGTCCATCCATCTGCTCATCTCCTTATCCTTCCAATAATTAAATAATGTATTCTCAAAGCTAAGAATCTGGGAGGAGGGGGAAATAAATAATCAGAAGGAAAATATGGTAAAGACTCACCTAGAGGTCCAGACTAATGAAACAGAACTATAATTCTGGATATTTTGTGCTGAAAGCAGTTACTGAGGTCGATAGAAAGAATCAGAGGAGCCCTGGAGAATCTGAACATCACACAGAAGATGTGGCATCTGAACTGGCCCTTAGAAAGTGATAGGAAGATAGGAGGGAAGGGAACTCCACGTGGAGGGAAGACCAATTTCTAATTTTTCCTACCAAGAATATGTAAATGCAACAGCTACAATGGTAGCTCATAAAATACAAGGATGACAAATCCTGAAACATTTTTATATCTCTTGAAAGTTGTTTTGCTGGAAACCTCATTAAGGTGCTTTCCCTGTAAGACAGCAAACAGAATCAGTTTCACAGAGAACCTCTGACCTCCTGCCTGTGTGTGTCAACTTGCGTGTGTGCTAAGTTACTTTCAGTCATGTCTGACTCTGAGCAACCCCATGAAGTGTAGCCTGCCAGGCTTCTCTGTCTGTGAGATTCTTCAGGCAAGAATAGTGTGGGTTAACAGGAACTCTTACCCCTGGAAGTATCTACCTGGAATTCCACCTGTCTTGTTGCAGGAGCATAACCTAATGTTGTAGAAATGACCCGATTTGAAGAATATCATGGTTTTGCAGATCTTGCATGAGTTGGTCAACTTTTTTGAGTGATAATTACAAGTTCTGCTTTCTTTTTGTTAAATAGTTTTAGGAATTTGAAGCTATTATGCCACTTTGAAAATCAATTAGGAGACAGAAGATAATATGGAATGTTTTACAAGATTGATCCCAAATTTGTAAGAGAGCTAGTCTCTCATGGACCTCCCCACACTCGTGCTGAGTAGCCTGAGAATGAGTAATATTTGGGGTAGCAGGGTGATGCCTTCTGCTGGGCCGTGTGTCACTATACCACAGTGCCAATAGAAGATGTTGGACTTGGACTTTGGAGTGGAGAAAATCTATCCACTCTGCCTCCCAAGGCCTCCATTTCTTCATCTATAACTTCCTCCATTTGGCCTCATCTTTCAAGTGGAGATAAAACCAGTATTCTAATGTATAATGTTGTGTGTGTGTACTGAGTCGCTTCGGTCATGTCCAACTCTTTGCAGCCCCATGGAGAGAGGAGCCTGGTGGGCTACAGTCCCTGGGATTTCCTGAGCAAAAATACTGGAGTGGGTAGCCACTTCCTCCTCCAGGGGATCTTCCCAACCCAGGAATCGAACTCAGGTCTCCTGCATTGGCAGGCAGATTGTTTACCATCTGAGTCACCAGGGAAGAAAATGCTTAAGGTTATTGTGGATTATATGAAATATATTGATAAAATATATAGACTAATTTTGGCATATTCCAAAGATTCAGTAAATTTTATTATTACTTTATTATACAAGTAGTAGTTTTGAAAATATTGTGGGCAAACCTGCTTCTCTCAATCAGAAGGCTTGGTTCTGCAGGGACCCTTGCTAAGAAGATTCCATTCCAGGACATCACCAGTCCCAAAGCTTGTGTTTTCTTCCTGGCTGGATTCTTCCTTAGTCGGTTTGAGAAGGCCTCACCTTCTACTGCTAAGCTTAGGGTCAGCATGAAAACACTACCAGCTCCTTAGTTCCAAAAGAAATGTCCCTGGAAGTGCTTCTGCTCAAGGGCCTTGTGGACACCTTGACACTATCAACTCAAGAGTAAAAATAGTCATCTGTCAAAAGGCATGGGCATGGTGATGGTTTCTGGTCCTTGTGTTGGCAAGCTCCTTCCTGTAGCAGATGCAGTTGGTGTACCTGTCATGACATGGAGGAGACGCACGGTGTTCCAGTGCCCCAGTTGTCCCAGTCAAGCTGAGAAATTTGAAGAAAAAACTAAAAGATAAAGAACAAATCCAATTTCCAAAAAAAAAAATAAAACCCTGAGTTTGTCGAGTCCCTGTGGAGTCTCATGGCTTAATGATTGTGTTTTTCAGCCATACATCACTGGCGGTGTTCCAATTGTGAGTTGTAATAATATATCATGAGAGGGATGGCGCTCCAATGATGTATGGGAGCAGTACATCATCTGAGCATCCCGGCTTTGATGATGCATGGCTCCAAACCACAGTGACAGTTTAAAGGAGCTTCTCCTGACCAGATAACTTTAAATTTCAGATTTTTTACAAATTAAGGTTTTTTCAAGTCAAATAAAAGCAAGATGATGAAATTTGATGCTGTTGAGAGGGTCACCGAACTCTGAAAAGCTGGGTATGTGACTTTTCCTTTAGCTTTTAAGCTCATGAGGTGGAAATAATTGGCAGGCTCTTCTTCAATTCCTACTCCATGAGAAGAGAAGCCCAGAAAACTGAACAAACATGAGCTAGTGTCAGTGCATCTATTTTGCCAACCAATTTCCCCCATATTCCACACTGCAAGCAAGACTAGCTTTATCTTTATCACAAAGGTCTGGATCACCTGAGATGTTGCAATAGGCAGTAGGTAAACCCAGGAGAAATTTGTTTTCTGTTTTAAGACTTTCCTCCTCTGAAATGTAGAACGAATAGGACAGATAAAAAGTAGATCACATTCCTTACTCACTGCTCAGAAATTCAAAACAGGACATAGGGGAAGAAAACAGCTTTTCTCTCATTTGTCTTTGTAAAGCGAAAGAAGTACTGATTACAAGCGAGAAGAAAAAAAAAAGGTGAGTGACATACAGACCACTGACCTTGAGCAGGAAATGGAACCTCTTGTCATGGTTCCAGCCCCTCTCCTGCTGTAACAATATGTTAATAAGATGGCAGTGTCACTTATGAGAATGTGTCTGCTTTGTTTAAAAACCACTCACTTTTGGGAGCAAGGAAATCATTGACAATTAAGAAAGCAGGTGTTGAAAGGACTGCCCCTCCTCTTTTTTGTTTTTTCTTAAACCCTACTCCGGTAAACAGAACAAAATGAGAAATCTCCCTACTGTTTGCATAACAGACTCAAACAGGAACAGCGAGAGAGACAATTACATTTCAAGTGGCTTCTCCCATTTTCCTTTACTAAGTGAATTAAAGGGAAGAGTGATGGACGAGTTACCGCCACGTGAAGAGAAGAATCTGGGCATGATGCATTAACACAGGCTCCCTCCCTATTATCTTGCCTCTAGTTTTTTCACTCCTCTGGCTTCCTCCAGGAGATTCTAAGTCTCAAATTACTATAGATTCTTGGTGTCTTACCTCCTACCTCTCCATGACTTCCAAAGGGCAGAACATCCTCTTTTCATCAAATAGAACCACTTACTGTCTCAGAAGGAAGTCCCAAGCATATTTTCTCCTGTTCTAGAGGCTTAAGTGTATAATCTACGTAATGTAAGCATTCAGCACAGATTTCCCCAAGATGGGCACTTTGGCAAGTGGATTATTTTGAGATAAAGGCAGTGGAGACCTCATGGGCTCAAGAGAGACCACTTCCCCTCCTTTAACTACCTAGAAGAATTTCATTTGGGGACTTTTCCCAGAAAAAGAGTTATTACCAGAGACAAATTTTATCTAAATGCCCATTCTAGATGGCAAGGAAGACATCTAATTACCAAACTTTGCTCTTCTTCTTATTGTCCTGTGGATGACCCTCCTTTCCTTGAAGTTCTTGATCCCATTCCTTAGCTCATGATAGCATATGTACCTCATTTTACTTTTCTGTTGCTGAGCCTCTCGTGTATCTGGGGTGCCCATAGGTATAATATTACATTTAATTTTCTTCTATTAATCTATCTGTCTTATGTCCAGTTAATTCTTAGACCAGTCAGAAAAACCTAGAAGGGTGGAGGAAAGTTTTCTTCCTCACTGACAGTAGCACAGAAAATAAATGCATCACCCACTACTCTGAATGAGTAACTGTGCATAGTACTATATATGCATTACCATATCCTCACCAAAAAATTAAGACGTAGGAACTCTTACTGTCTCCCTTGTACTAGATGAGGAAACTAAGGCTTACAGAGAGCAGGTAAACTGTCAAAGGTCACCAAACTGGTCAAGGTGGTGGATCTGGGATTCTAAGCCTGGTAGCATGCATCTTAGTGGTTAGTCTCTCAGTTGTGTCTGACTCTTTGCAACCCCATGGACTGTAGCCCACCAGACTCTTCTGTCCATGGAATTTCTCAGGCACGAATACTGGAGTAGGTAGTCATTCCCTTCTCCAGGGGATCTTCTAGACCCAAGGATCGAACCTGGGTCTCCTGCATTGCAAGTGGGTTCTTTACCACAAGCACCACCTGGGAAGCCCCTAAGCCAGGTTGAGAGGATCTCAAATGCCAATTTAATTATGCTATCATCCTTCCCAAGTAAACAACTAGTATCTGGGTGAATGTGTGCCCTGGTTTATTTGAAGAAGTCTGACTCTAGACCTGTACATATCTTGTTTGACTTATGACACAGTTACATCCCAATAAGCCCACTGTAAGTTGAAAATATCATTAAGGTGAAAATACATTTAATACACCCCTACAGAATATCATAGCTTAGCCAGCCTACCTTAAATATGCTCAGAACACTTACATTCAACTACAGTTGGGAAGAATCATCTAACATAAAGCATATTTTATAACAAAGTGTGAAATAGCTCAAGGATCTTATTGAATACTACACTGAAAGTGAAAAACAGAATGGCTGCCTAGTACAGATGGATGCCAATGTACCTCTTGTTTATCCCCTTGTGGCCAAGTGGCTGACTGGGAGCTGTGGTGAATGCCACTGCCCAGCATCACAAGAGAATATGGAACCACATATTGATTGCTAACCCAGGAAAAGATCAAAGTATGGTTTCTACTGAATGCTTATTGTAAAGTAAAATGCTTATTGTACTCACACCATCATAAAGTTAGAAAATTTTAAGTAGAACCATCGAAAGTCGGGGTGCATCTGTAGTTATAAACAGGCCAATGCAGTGATAAACAATGACCCTTTCAGTCTCAGAAGTTCCCCTTTGGACAACAAGCTATATCACCCTTAACCAACAGTATGTTTCATGTTGGGAAACCTGATTTTTGCTGGTTTTAAGCAGTCTTATCTGCCTCTAAAGAGGTGAAACAAAGGAGAAAAGGAGAAGGCCGGAAGGCAGTTTTGAAGGGATAGCCTTCACATTCTGGTCCTCTGCATACTCATGTGAGTATGGGGTACACTGACCATTTTTATGAATCTTCTTTGGAGAAATGCCTATTCATCCTTTGCTCATTTTTTATAGTTGGGATTTGTGTCTTTACTCCTGAGTTGGAACAGTTATGTACATGTTGTAGATAAAAGTCTCTTTCAGATGGATGATTTGCAGAATTTTCTTTCTCTCATTCCATGGTTTACCTTTTCACTTTCTTAACTGTATCCTTTGAAGCACAAAGTTTTAAATTTTGGTGATGTTCACCTTCTTCCGATTTTAAGGACCCCTGTGATTACACTGGGTTGTTGTTCAGTCGCTAACTCATCTCCAACTCTTTGTAACCCCAGGGACTGTAGCCTGCCATGCTCCCCTGTCCTCTACTGTCTCCTCGAGTTGTTCATCACACGGGGTATAGATGGATAATTCAGGGTCATTCATACTCTTCCTGCTTTAAGATCAGCTGGTTGGAATGCTAATCCTTCTGCAACCATAATTCTCCTTTGCTATACAACTTGGTATATTCACCAGCCCTGGGATTAGCATACTGAAGGGCCCACAGTCTGCCTCCCACAGCAGTTTTTGTTTTGATTCTTTAGAATCAGACTTGCCTTCTGTGATTATTCATTGATCTGAGGGAGAGGTGTTCACACTGGGGTGATTGGTGGAGGTTGCTGGTCTCCAGTTATGGAACAGGGTATCTCTCTGTCTCTAGTCTTGCCTGCCCTTTCCCGCACCATGATTTTATCCTTTATAACCAAATTAGAGTGTATTCTGAAAAGGACAAAACGCATCCATGTGACTACACTAACCATCCTCACGTGAGTATGGGGTAGACTGCTGCTGCTGCTAAGTCGTTCAGTCATGTCCGACTCTTAGCGACTCCATGGACTGCAGCCTACCAGGCTCCTCCATCCATGGGATTTTCCAGGCAAGAGTACTGGAGTGGGGTGCCATTGCCTTCTCCGATGGGGTAAACTAGATACGTTCAAAAGCATGGAAGGCGACACACAGGTTGTGCAAAAGAGGCAGGACCTATAAAAATGTTGTTATGGTATTAATGATCAGAGAGAGCCTACATTTGGAAGAAAAGATAACAGGAAGGGCTTTTAAAGCTAAAATTTTCTCAAACAGATGAGCCAGGAAAGGGTGGGTCTACTGCTTGGTGCAAACTATATATAGTTAATAGATTAGGGGTAAAAGACTTGACATTGACCAACTTGGCTGATCTATATTATACCTGGCATGGCTTTGAACTAGGAAGACGTAAGGTGAAAGTGGAATTTAAGAGGTAACATCCTTGCTTTAAGTGATCTGAAGTCTCAGGGCAAAGGCAGGTTCCATCCCCCAGGGGATGTGAGTCTGAGAGAACTTAGAGATGTAATCAAAGACATGACTGAGAAGTCATGGAATTGGCAGAGGCATCAAGAGCCCACGTTGAAGAGGGGTCCTTATATTTAGAATCGGGAGAGAAGGGTAGCCTCCTGAGATATGGTGTCACTCATGGTAAGAGCAAATGTTCTGGCCTCTGAAGACAGACTCAGAGTCAGATATCAGCTACTGGCCACTCCCTGCAGGGTTTGACCTCATTGCTTAACCTCTTTGGCCTACTTTATCTCTTGGGAATGGTGATGCATTTATTAACAACCTCTGGGCAATATTGTAAGGATTGATTGAAGTAATGATGTGAATCAACCCAGGGACTGGTATGTAGTGATCTTTCAATAAATATTAACAAAAAAATTACTACTACTAAGGATAATAATAATAATTGTAGAGACTTAAAGATTCAGGAAACTTAAAGATTCAGGAAACTTAAATCTGTATTTCCTTCCTCCTCTACATCCACTGCCACGGATTTCTCTGCAAAACTCCCTTTCCTTAGAAAAGTCATCCATGCTTATTTATCTCCTTTTCTTCACCTTCTACTCTCTCTTAAACCCACTTCAGTTTTTTAAATAACAACTTTATGAGAATAAAATTCACATACCATAAAATTCACCCTCTTGATACAGTTTCGTGTTTTTCTAGTATGTTCACAAAGTTGTGCAACCATCACGACTATATAATTTCAGAATATACTCATCCTCTCCAAAACAAATGACATGTCTATTAGCAGTCACTCCCCATTCCGCCTGACAGCTGCTAATTTTTCTTTTCTCTCTCTGCTAATTTGCCTGTTTTGGACATTTCAGATAAACATAATGATACTCTATCTGGCCTTTTGTGTCTGGCTTCTTTCACTTAGCATAACTCACTTATTGTAATTCTTTCATGTAGCAGTACTTCATTCCTCTTTATGGCCAAATCATATTCCACTGTCTGGCTATACCACATTTCATTTATAAATTCACTACTTGATGGACACTTGGGTTCTTTTCCCTGTTTGGCTATTATGAATACTACTATAAATATTCATGTACAAGTTTTTCTGTGGACATGCTTTCAGATCTTTGGGATAGGTACATAGGAGTAGAATCCTGAGTCCTGGTCACTCTATCTTTAACTTTTTGTTGTTGTTCAGTCGCTAAGTTGTGTCCTACTCTTTGTGACCCCACGGACTTCAGCACACCTGGCTTACCTGTCCTTCACTATTCCTGGAGTTTGCCAAAGTTAACTTTTTGAGGAAGTGCCAAACTATTTTCCAAAACAGTGGCATCATTTTACAGTCCCAACAACAGCCTATGGATGTTCTAATTGTCCACATTCTCATACACACTTGTTATTTTCTATTTTATTTTATATTGCCATCCTGTTGACTGCTAAGTGATATCTCAGTGTGGTTTTATTTTCATTTTACTAATGGCTGATGATATTGAACATCTTATGTGCTTTTTAGTTAAATTTTTATTTTACCAGTTTCATCAAAATCAACATAGGCTTTCAACAGTGCTGACTCTATTGATTATACTCTCCATGAAATTCCTCCTTTCATCAATTTTCGAACTTACCCTCTCTTGATTGGCCTCATTCTTTGCTGTATCCTTAGTCTTAGTCCTACTACTTCTCTTCCCAAACTTCAAATGTTGAAGTGTTCCAGTTCTGTAGCTGTGCACACTACATCTTTTGCATGACATTTATATCCCCCTGAAATTAAGTTGTATGTTCATTTGCTTGTTTATTTTTGGCATCACCCATTGCAGTATAGTTCTAAGGAGGCAGTGACTTTGTCTTGTTCATTACTATATCCCTGGTTTCTGGAATAACACCTGGTTCTAAATATTTTTGCACGAATAAATGTATTTAAAAAAGTAGACAGATGTTATCTGAATAAAGAACAAAGATCTCCATAATTAAATAAGCTTCTGGATTGCTAATTGAACAAATTTAACCATGTGTCTTTTGGGTACATCTTCTCTGACAGTATACTAGTGAGCATTGTGAAATTGTAGTTGACCATGAAAAATTTTTTGGTATGTAGAGCATCATAGATTTTTAAAAATACTCTTATACTGCAACATTTAATTAGAGGTTTTATTAGCACTTAAAAAAGTCAGTTGTGATCACCAAAGCTCAACATGAATTCACTAAGAACAAATTAGGTCAAATTATCCCTGTATGTGCTGTTTGTGGGTGCTTTATCACGCCATTCTATTGAAAGGCGGTGGCAATGGTGTTCCTTCACAACAGCAAGGTTTTGAGCTGGTTTTATCATCAGTTCCCTTTTCTGAGAAGTTGAGTGGGTTGTCAGGATCTTGTGATCAATCTGTCACTTAAGGATTTAAGTCAAGCCATCAGGCTGGGTTGAGATCTATGCCCTTTGGGGAAATCATCTGTATGGTGAGCTGTTGGCTTTCATCAGTGTCACGGTGAATTTAAGGTGGTTACCGGTCATCAGGAGTGGCATTCCAGGACTGGGTGGTAACTGAGCCTATAGAGATAGCCCTGAACTAAACCCAGGAGAGCAAGGTAAAGGAGCAGAGGTGTGGAATGGGCCTGGACCCAGGAAGTTTCCCTAATGTAAGTTCACAACTACCTGTATGACCTTGGTGAATGAAGACGGGCATATTCCTAAGGACGAGGCACAGAGGGTGACCAGTGAGAAGGAAGTCAGGCAAGCATTCAGTAATATGACTCCCAGAATGCAATAGGGGCAGGCAAAGTAGTGAGTGACTCTGATGCCCATGTTAGCATGTTTTCAGGAGAGGAGGTCAGGAACCAGATGGATCGTCTGAACCAATAAGGTTCTCAAGGTATGGCCCTGGACCAGCAACACTGATATCACTGGGAGTTTGTTAGAAACGCAAAATTTAAGGGTCTGGTGATCAGTGTTTCACCAAGCCGCAGATGCATGCTCAGATTTGAAAACTGCTAGTCAAAGCAACAGAAATAAGCTTTAGCAACAGGATAACTTTAACCATGTTCCATTCAAGGAGCTTCATAAGTATTTTCCCTTCTGGTATGGGAACCAACCCCTGAATGTGATTTCTACTCTATCTTCCCTTCTAGTATGGGAACCAACCCCTGAATGTGATTTCTACTCTATCTGCCAGTTAGAAAAATAATAAACATAACTAAAAAGTAAGAGTCATGCTACTGCAGTTATGTGTGCTGAGTATTACCTATGTACTATGTACTATGTGCTAAGCAGCCAGCTGAGGACATGGTTAGCTGATTTGTTCCCCTCAACAGCTCTGTGCGGTTGAAATGCTTGCAGCCCCTATTATCTGTAATGGTTCTGAGATTCAGGACTTACGAGGCAAGACCACAGAAGCTAGTAAGGGGAAGTTCCAGGAGTTGCATTAGGCCCTTTGGCTGCAGAACACTGGTCTGGGATACCTGATTGTTATAAAGTCCGAGGTAGATGGTGGGTGGGTGGATGGATGGAAGAAAGGAAGGAAAAAAGGCAAGGAGGACAGGAAGAAAGAAGTATAAAAGGAAGGAAAGAGGAAAGAAGATGGAAAGGGTAGCTGCAGGCTTAGGAAGTGAAGATGGAGTGAAGGATAGGCTATTTCCATGTACTATGGCATTTTTCCAGTCTTGCTATTAAGTCAACTAGCCCATGTGCGTCAATCAGTTTCAGTGTGGGCTTATCCAGCACTGGTTCTTTCTAAGAATTTGGTTCCATGGATAGTCAGTGATAGGTTTTTCCCCCCCTGTTATTTTTTCCTCCCTGTCTCTCACTGCTCACCTTGTCTTTATGACTTAGGCATGAGCTCGTCCCAGGTGCTAAGCAATCCATAAATGGCTTTCTCATTAACTGGAGAATATTCTGGGAAAAACATGTGACTCTTTGGGGACTATGTGCTCAGGGGCTGTTGTGAAGCTCCTCTCTGCTTCTTTCACCTTGGGTGGTCTTGCTCCCTGCCTCTGCTTTAATAGCGTATCATTTCCCCCTCCTTATGCAGCAAAGCCACAGGGACACTTAATCTCACAGTCTCCAGAGGCTGTTGGGAGGCTTGGAGCCTGATCGCTGTAATCAAGAAGGGGTGGGTGTGATCAGAGACTAGGTCTGATTCTTTGTCTGCCTCTCCACATTTAGGCTTTTCCTTTTTCCATTCCTCCCCCTGATTTGTAATAAAGGAGGAGACAGAGCTCAAGGGCAGGCGTGAGGTTTAACTTCAGCTGAGGTACAATAGAGGCTATTTGGAAAATAAAACTTTCAAATGGCAAGTTAGCCTTGAAGGATATATTGAATTAGATATGCAGTACTCCTTGATTCATGATCTCTGCATAATAGCATTGCTAAGTATATTACCTGGGTGCTTTAGTATACTAGAGAAATGGGCTGTTTAAAAGATTAACTTCACAGAATCGGTGTTAACAGGCTGATGAAGAACGTGGGAGTAAAAGCCAGATGGGTGAGCTTCCTGCGCTGACCCTACCACTTCCAGTGGGCCCTTGACCTCTCTGAGTATAGAGGCCCTCATCTGTAAAATGGAGATCAAAGTAGAAGTTTGTAAGGGGTTATTCAGATCATTAAATGAGACAAAAGCCAAGCACAGTGCTTTCTTACAGTAATTCAACACCTAATAAGTGAGAACTGTTTACGTTACTATTATATGATTATTATTTGAAGTCCTGGCTCTGTAATTTGCTTCATAGTCCTTTTTACTCTCACTCATCTGCTCTTTGTTTATGCAGTTCTCTGTTAGCCAGTTCTTATTTCTCAGTTTCAGAGTCGCCATGGTCACCTTTGAAGACGTGCTGTCATTTCAAAGCACTGGCTAAATACAACCGAGACTGACAACTATGAATAATTCCTCAGAGCCCCTAAAACACTGGCATTTCACTCAAACTCTCGTATATGCCACCACGTTGTCCTGTCTTGTTTTTTGCCTCTCTCCTCTCTGCAGATTTCAGATATGGTTAGTGGAGATGATAATCATCTTCCTCTGAAAAATAATCCAGCAGGAACCCGTGTGGAGTAATTGGACTTCACGAGAGCATCGCTGTCAAGTCTCGAAATACATGAGGAAATAATCACATTTTATTCTTTCTTTTACTTTTTCAGCATGTTCACATCCACATTCTTCCAAGGAAGGCTGGAGACTTTGACCGGAATGACAGCATCTATGATGAGGTAGGTCTGCTCTCTCTGATCTTGTCGTTTGATCACTGGTGCTATCAGTGTAATGAAATCAATCTGATGAATCAGGAACACTGGAGGTGTGGTCTTCAATGGTATTCTACCCAGTAAGACTTGAAAGTGGCAGTAGAGGCCAAGAAGCCAAGAAGGCCCTCTACAGAAACTGAAGGCAAATGAATTATAATGACATTCTTTTTCAAATGAAATCTGGCAGAAGCCAGGTGTCCTTGTGATTTCTGCCCTGTCATTTACCAGGGCACTAAACACTTGCATGGAGATACAGCCCAGAGGTTCCATGGGAGGTAATTTAGAGTGCCACCAATGGAAACCAAGCAGATTGATGTGTGACTTTTTTTTTAGTAGAATATTACATTTGATTTAAAAACCACTTTGAAATCCAGTTTGTCTTTCCTAATAGCATTTATTCAGAGTGGAACTTTGAATTGTGGTCAGCAGAAACTAGGTTGGTTTGAACGATAATGTTGCAGGAAAGCTGACCCCTTCCAGGGCCTGTGAGTGTGCTCTTGTCTCACAATCAGAAATGAATTGTCCAAGGAAACACACATAAAGCAAGACACTTTATTGGGAAGAGGCACCTGGTCAGAGAGCAGGAGGGTGAGGGAACCCGGGAGGACTGTTCTGCCATGTGACTCACAGCCTCGGCTTATATGGTGATGGGATTAGTTTCCGGGTTGTCTCTGGCCAATCATTCTGACTCAAGAGTCCTTCTGGGTGGCCCACCCATTGCTCAGCCAAGATGGATTCCAGCAAGGAGGATTCTGGAAGGTTGGTAAGACATATGAACTGGCGTCTCCTCTCTCCTTTTGACCTTTCCTGATTTCTTTGGGTTTATGGTAGTTTGTTAGTTCCGCGTCCCTTACCAGGACCTCCTGTTGTAAGGTAACTCGTGCAAGTGACTCATGCAAGTGTCTCGCCTGGCCAGGGCAGGCAGTTTCAGTCAGTGTTTCCCCTCACAATAAGAGTGTAACCCCTGTGTCATAAACAGTTAGTGGTTAACTTATGACTTCCCTTCATAGATATAAATGTGACACCAAAGATGAATAGCAAGAGCCAGGTGATCTGCTCCTAGGGCCTCGTCTACATGAGAACCTTGTCATGTCTGTCTGTGCTATGTGAACTATGCTGTCTGTAGTAGATGTGTTGGTGTGAAGGAAAAAAAAAATGATTTCAGCGTGACTACTTCTTTTAGCTAGGAAAGGGCACATATGTTCCTCACATGTGAGAGCTGATCCGATGGTAGTGGGGGCCTGGAGTGCTTGCCTGGGAAGGGTTCTGAGGCTGTTCTGGATGCATCCGAATGTGCTGTGATAGATGAGCAATGTCTGCCATGGGTATCAAATATGAGAGAGGAGCCATTTATTTGCCATTCCTGTTCTACCCCTTTGAGAATGATGTTTAAAGTACATTTTATAATTTTAATTATTTGTCATGGTACTTGACCTCTATGATGATTCCCACCTGGTTCCTAGCAGTCAGAAACTTTTTTATTTTAATTTATAGGGGTTTTTATGCATCTTTTAAAAAATATATTTGTATTTATTTGTAGTAACTAGGTATTAAAATGGCTACCCAAACCCTGAAAATGAAGATCAAGAGGTCAACAGTTAGTAATGGGACTTATAAAGCATTTATCTGGGAGTCACTGAATTCTCTGAGGTGACGAGTGAGCATGTCTAGGGCATCCCTCACTGTCTTAGCTATCCTGTTTTTTCGAAGGGCTGCAGTCCGCCTGTGTAGGGTAGACACATTCTAATCGCTCGTCCCTAAGTGCTGCTCTGTGGACCAATTGCTGCAAATCTCAGTTCTCAAGGGGTCCTATTCCCAGAGATACTGATCCAGTATATTATAGAGCCACATTAGAGTCAGTAATTGTGTGTGCATAAGAAAATCCCCAGGAGATTCTGGTTCTTGGCTAGGTTTGGGAATGCACTTTTCTCCCAAATTTGTGCTTTCTCAAAGCTATGTCCTATAATATTTTAAACTGAACTCATTCTCATTGGATGTGGAATGTATTTTGGTGGTTAGTAAGGGCTTAGTTTGAGTTGGAAGAAAATTAGAATTATGGAGTAATTATGAAAGAGATGCATTTTGAAAAAATCCAAGTAATGATCTTATTAGCATAAACTAAGGTTAATAAAATGTTGCCAAGTACAGGCTATTTTAATGAATAAATTAACACATGATTTATATACAAGTGAATACTGCTAAAGCAGTATTAAAAGTACTTAAAAACACTGTTTTCTTAGACTGAACTGTCACCTTGAAATCTTGTTTGTATTCCAAATGTGCTTGTGACAAAAGCTGCAGGGGCTACATTTCAACCCTATTGGAGACACAGTGTCCAAGGTCAAGGTTGGCATGTGGCCTTTCTCTCCTCTCTCACGCTTTTGCTCTCATATGCACCCTCTCCCAGGGTCTCCAGCCCCACAGGTGAAGCAACACATGTCCCTACCTCCTACCTATTAGGAGAAGCTTCTCAGGAGAAGTAATTGCTAGAAGAGTTTTACTTGGTGAGTTCCCAGTAAGGGAAACTGTGCTAAGAAACTTGAAGAGATTGAACTTTGCAGACAGCCAGAGTTAGGTTCCAATTCCAGTGCCACCTACTGCTTGTGTGACATCGGACAAGTCACTTAATCCCCTTTTCTTTAAAATGCAGGTACATGTATAAAACATACACTTCAAAAGGTTGTTGCATGTAACATATGACGTGACTGCAGGGGTCCTCAGCCTCTAGACTGCAAACCTGTAACTCCTGTCAGATCAGTGGCAACATTAGATTAGAAATGAAGTGCACGACAAATGGAACACGCTTGAGTCATCCCGAAACCATCCCCTCCACCCATGGTCTGTGGGAAAATGGCCTTCCATGAAGTTGATCCCTGATGCCAAAAAGGCAGGGGACTGCATGAAAAGCTTACTGCAGAGACTGGTGCATACTAAGCATTTATTAGTAAGTAACTGTTTCTCTTCTTATTAATGTTATTAGTTTTGTTTTGTTTTTCAAAAACAAAAACAGCCACAGTGGGTCAATGGAGAACCTGGATTTGAAGCCAGGTCATTGCATGCCCCCATTGAGCACTTCTTTCAAGGGTCAGAGTTCCAATTTTCCCTCTGTTTTAAATCACTCATTCTGAGATTTGTCTTCCTCTTTGTATAAAAATACATCTCCAGTTTGAGTACATAATAAGATAATGTCTAGAAAGCAGCATGAGAAACATGAGGCATTACACAGATGTTATTGGTACAAGACATAACGGACATTAGACTGAGTGATCTTAATCAGAAGTGATGGAGTGATGAGGGGCAGCATTCTTTATCCTGATGGGAGCACTGGCTGCATCTCCCCATGAAATACAACAAACAGACTGCCTGGGAGGGCCGGGAGTGGAGTGGGGACAGCAGGAGACTGAGCTCCATAAAACGTAATTGTATTCCTACTGCTGCAGAAATAGAAAATGATGCCTGCAGAAGCTCTGGATTATAAATGGGCTAGGAATGCTGTGTTCTCCCCAGGCGCTATTTGCAGAAGGATGGTGACAAATCCGAGAAGGTTCACAGAAAGGTGATGGGATGACAGAGCCTGAAAACAGTTACCTGGGGAGTCACTGAAGGTGAAGATGTGTTGTCTGAAGAACATGTGTGGTTCGTAGAGGGAAGGCAGTGACAGGTTACCATTTCTAAATATCTGAAGGGCTGGCAGGTAGCAAAGGTATTGAAGCTGTTTTAAATGGTTCCAGAGAGCAGATATAGAACTCTTAGGCATCAAGAAGGCAGTTACCAGTTCCACAGACCAGCAGGTCAAATTGATAGAAACTTCTGAAGGCTTAGAGTGACTTGCGAGGGGGTGAGCTTCCCATCACTGGACCTATGCAAGCATGGAGAAGATGGCTGTGTTTCTTTGGGAGGACTTCTCAATCCAGTTCTTGGATGGGCCACATGGTTCTGTGTTTCCTGTTTTTACATATCTGGCTATTTGATGATTACTTCCATTTTTAGGTTACATAAGTTCTGTAACAAATAGTGTAGGGTTTTTGTTGTTGTTAGTATTACAGCATTTGGGTTGCTTCCTAATAAAAAATAGTCTGTCTTGTTCAGTTCATGGAAATATAAGCAATAACTCTTCCTTGACTTACATGAGATTACTTGAATGATTAATCTTCTTCCCAGCCTCCTTCCTGGTTTTCCTCTAGCTCGGCATTGCCTTTGATGTTCCATGGGCTTTGTTTGCCTCCTCATGTGTGTTTTATTTTGCTTGTGAAGAATTTTTTAATGACAGGCTCTATTTTGCCTGCAACACATTTTTTAATGAGTCCGGATGCTATTAGGCATGTCACTCATTCTCTGGGTCACTACCACTGTTGGTGTCTTACCCGACTTGCCTCATTTGTTTTTACCTGCTTGGCCCTTGAAGGCATTTGAGTTTGAAATCTCTATGTCATGGCTTACTCCTCAAATATTACTAGTCCCCAGTATCCTCCATCCAGTCTGCATGCCACTTACCTGTTACATCTGCTTCACCTCCTTGCTCCCTTGTTTACAATGCCCTGGGTGAGTCCTTTTGCTTCAGCAGTGGGTCTGCCCATGTCCCCAGTTCCTCTTAGTCTCATTCTCTCTCACCACTTGCTTTTGTCAATTTCTTGTTCCCACCTCAGGAACTTTGTATATATTGTTTTCTTCACCTGTGACTTCTTCCATTTTCTCTTCCCCTTCATGCGGCTCCCATATCTTCTACCAAATCCAAGTACAAATATAACTTCCTCCAAAAGTCCTTTTTATTGATCCTCTTCCACCTCATCTAAAATAGCTAATCTCCTCTCCACTCTGTGGTAAGACTATTGTATTTCCATGCTTGTTTCTTCATAACACTACACTCAAAATAATGTAGTGTGTTATTCACTGCCCACATCCCCAACTGTGCTGTCAAGCCATGAGAACAGGGACCTAATCTGATACAGAACAGGTAAATAAATATTTGTTAAATGAATGAAAACCTGAAAGAACAGGGCGTTGAAATAGGGGAACTTGAAATTCCCTACTACTCCTTACATAATTTAAAAGAAGAGAACATCTTGCTTTTCAGAAGGTCAGTTTATTAATTCATAGCTACATTAGGTGAGATTCTGACATGGTGTTATCAGCCGTCTGAGGTTAATGTAATGGGGCATTGATGGAACGAAGTCTGTTGACCAGAAATCAGCGTACTGCTGCGGCTGCTGCTAAGTCGCTTCAGTCGTGTCCAACTCTGTGTGACCCCATAGACGGCAGCTCACCAGGCTCCTCCATCCCTGGGATTCTCCAGGCAAGAACACTGGAGTGGGTTGCCATTTCCTTCTCCAATGCGTGAAAGTGAAAAGTGAAAGTGAAGTCACTCAGTCGTGTCCAACTCTTAGCGACCCCATGGACTGCAGCCTACCAGGCTCCTCCATCCATGGGATTTTCCAGGCAAGAGTATTGGAGTGGGTTGCCATTACCTTCTCTGAATCAGCGTACAGAGGGCTGCAGATTGCGGCACATCAGAAGTGCTTGGTGAAGTAGTTATAAACCTTGTCTGATTGCTAAGCAATGTCAAAGCTGATAAGAAACCCCCTCTCAAGCCCAAACTTGCTTGTCTGTAACAAACACATTTGTGGGATTTGCTGACAACAAGCACAAAACTTTCTCCTCCTTTCTTTCCAACCTTGATTACCATTTCTGAGTTTATCTTCATCTGCTCTTCCTCCAGCTCTCTGTCCTGAGTTTTCCCTTATGCATTTTGTTCAGTAATTTATAATCCTTATTTCAGAAGATTAGTCTCTCTTCTCTGCCTCAAAACAGTTCAAGCTCCATCCTTTCCAAGGCAAGATCTCTGGTAAAGCCCTGTCTTTCCAGTTCTCCATGCAGATCTTATTTATATGGTGCTCCTTTCTAGTTATTTAAATTTCCATGAAATTCATGAGACTTTCTCTGAAGTCAGTGGACCCTCCATTATCTTGACAAGTTGATGAAGATTATGATAATGACATAAATGTGTCC
The DNA here is from genome assembly GCF_019320065.1 of Cervus canadensis. Classification (NCBI taxonomy): domain Eukaryota; kingdom Metazoa; phylum Chordata; class Mammalia; order Artiodactyla; family Cervidae; genus Cervus; species Cervus canadensis. The sequence continues at coordinate 18,926,472 of NC_057407.1, read as the reverse complement.
TTGGATAAGAGATCATGTACAGCAAATGTGGGGAATGGAAACACCCCTTGCTTAATGCTGTGCTACATCATCTCATTAACCCAGTAAGGCTTGCCCTAGCTGTGTCCCAAATAAGCAACTCTCATAACTGTATTAGACAATTCATTAAATGTTTATGGATGACATTGAATGGTTGTGATTGTGCACTGTGTATAAAACCCATTACTGACTAAGCAAGTGACTATTATTAAAGCCAATGAGACTAGCAATCAGCAATTGGAAAAACTCAACCATGAATTTCATAGACAGAGCAACTGTGGGTTCAAGCATATCATGGGAAACAATTGCTTGGCTAAACACAATGCATGAACAAAATCAATTTGCTAAAATGCAGGTCATTTGGCCCTGAGAGCTGCAGAAAACTATTATATTGCTGATAATATTTATTGTTGAACTTGGATCTCTTTCACACACCATTTGACAATGGGCTCAAAGTCCATGGGTCCCCAGTTGACTCTTCAAAAGGGAAGAAATGTTTCATTGAGACAGTTAATTAGCTTTTTTCCTCTGGGTTCAATGATGTCCTCATACTGATAAACGCGTTTTTCAGTGTTTGAGAATTTCGGCTTGAAAACTTTGTTACCTCTTGTTAAGGATATGCCTTTGCTTCCTCTTCAGCTCATGAGAACTTTTAACTCAAAGAAGCTGGGTATGATGTAACCAACAAATAAATACATAATAGTGGTAATTGAATGATCTGTGACCTCAAATTCTCACTGAGTGGATCTCCAAGGGGTCTTTTGATAGCTATTTTAATGATAAAAGAACTTGATAGACATCTGGTTTACGCTTCCCTGTATCAGATTATTATTGAGTTCAATCTGTATGTCCTTTGGATTAGAGAAACACAGTTAGCAGAGTAGACTTTATATGGTTAAAAGTTATTTCCACCTATTTTTCCTAGTAGAGATAAGAATTCAGGGAGGATGTAATTCAGATTATTCACATTTGGTGGAGTCTACACATGTGGAGTGTTGAGAAGCGTGGAAGGATATGATGGTGGGCTGGAGGCCTCCAGAGCAGATCAGGACATCACTGGTCACTTTTTTTTTTTTTTTTTAATTTTTTTTATTAGTTGGAGGCTAATTACTTCACAACATTTCAGTGGGTTTTGTCATACATTGATATGAATCAGCCATAGATTTACACTTATTCCCCATCCCGATCCCCCCTCCCACCTCCCTCTCCACTCGATTCCTCTGGGTCTTCCCAGTGTACCAGGCCGGAGCACTTGTCTCATGCATCCCACCTGGGCTGGTGATCTGTTTCACCATAGATAGTATACATGCTGTTCTTTTGAAATATCCCACCCTCACCTTCTCCCACAGAGTTCAAAAGTCTGTTCTGTATTTCTGTGTCTCTTTTTCTGTTTTGCATATAGGGTTATCGTTACCATCCTTCTAAATTCCATATATATGTGTTAGTATGCTGTAATGTTCTTTATCTTTCTGCTTACTTCACTCTGTATAAGGGGCTCCAGTTTCATCCATCTCATTAGGAACTGGTTCAAATGAATTCTTTTTAACGGCTGAGTAATATTCCATGGTGTATATGTACCACAGCTTCCTTATCCATTCATCTGCTGATGGGCATCTAGGTTGCTTCCATGTCCTGGCTATTATAAACAGTGCTGCGATGAACATTGGGGTGCACGTGTCTCTTTCAGATCTGGTTTCCTCAGTGTGTATGCCCAGAAGTGGGATTGCTGGGTCATATGGCAGTTCTATTTCCAGTTTTTTAAGGAATCTCCACACTGTTTTCCATAGTGGCTGTACTAGTTTGCATTCCCACCAACAGTGTAAGAGGGTTCCCTTTTCTCCACACCCTCTCCAGCATTTATTGCTTGTAGACTTTTGGATAGCAGCCATCCTGACTGGCGTGTAATGGTACCTCATTGTGGTTTTTGATTTGCATTTCTCTAATAATGAGTGATGTTGAGCACCTTTTCATGTGTTTGTTAGCCATCTGTATGTCTTCTTTGGAGAAATGTCTGTTTAGTTCTCTGGCCCATTTTTTGATTGGGTCATTTATTTTTCTGGAATTGAGCTGCAGGAGTTGCTTGTATATTTTTGAGATTAATCCTTTGTCTGTTTCTTCATTTGCTATTATTTTCTCCCAATCTGACGGCTGTCTTTTCACCTTACTTATAGTTTCTTTTGTAGTGCAAAAGCTTTTAAGTTTCATTAGATCCCATTGGTTTAGTTTTGCTTTTATTTCCAATATTCTGGGAGGTGGGTCATAGAGGATCTTGCTGTGATTTATGTCGGAGAGTGTTTTGCCTATGTTCTCCTCTAGGAGTTTTATAGTTTCTGGTCTTACATTTAGATCTTTAATCCATTTTGAGTTTATTTTTGTGTATGGTGTTAGAAAGTGTTCTAGTTTCATTCTTTTACAAGTGGTTGACCAGTTTTCCCAGCACCACTTGTTAAAGAGGTTGTCTTTTGTCCATTGTATATCCTTGCCTCCTTTGTCAAAGATAAGGTGTCCATAGGTCCGTGGATTTATCTCTGGGCTTTCTATTCTGTTCCATTGGTCTATATTTCTGTCTTTGTGCCAGTACCACACTGTCTTGATGACTGTGGCTTTGTAGTAGAGTCTGAAGTCAGGCAGGTTGATTCCTCCAGTTCCATTCTTCTTTCTCAAGATTACTTTGGCTATTCGAGGTTTTTTGTATTTCCATACAAATTATCACTGGTCACTTAAGAGGAGAAAAAGAAGGAAAGAAGGCAGAAGAGTAGCTGATAATGAGAGGACAGGGTCTGCAGGATAAGTTGAAAGGCAAAGGATGCCACCTCTTTGGTTTTTCCTAGAGTCAGTTTCCAGAGGACTGCTACCCTGGGGTTTTCCCAAAGCTGCTCTTCTCTCGCATTTGAATATGCTCAGAGGCATGTTAGTGAGAAATAAGCAAGAGAAAATGAATTACATGTTAGTCTCTCCCTGCTGCTGCTGCTGCTGCTGCTAAGTCGCTTCAGTTGTGTCCGACTCTGTTCGACCCCATAGACGGCAGCCCACCGGGCTCCCCTGTCCCTGGGATTCTCCAGGCAAGAATACTTGAGTGGGTTGCCATTTCCTCCTCCAATGCATGAAAGTGAAAAGTGAAAGTGAAGTCGCTTAGTTATGTCCGACTTGTAGCGACCGCATGGACTGCAGCCCACCAGGCTTCTCCGTCCATGGGATTTTCCAGGCAAGAGTCTTTCCCTAGTACCAAGTAAAACCACTGCGTCAAACTGTTCTACATGGTCCTCCCTCATTATTTCCTAAATAAGGCTTTGTGTGTGCCCTCCACTGTGAATTCTCTCTACAGATGGACACATTCCAGGAGAAACTTATAAGGTACTTGCTAGTTAATGTGGACAGTATCTGCTCTAAGAAGTCTTGTTGCCAGGGTATCTTTCTGTCTGTCTGTCTTTTTCTTGCAATTCTGTTCTTAGTTATTGTTAATTGTGTCAAACCTCAGTTAATATCAAGACTTGAAGACTGAGACATCTGTGTGTTTTCTATAGTCTTAATTAGGTTTATAATTACAATTTTTAGCATAGCTATCAATGAACAGTCTCTTACGAGGAGTGTCTGAAAAAGTTTTGATAACTTTGGAGTTCATGGCCCACTAAAGCCAACTATCAAGATCTCCCATAAGGGGACTTCCCTGTTGGTTCAAGGGCTAAGACTCCTTACTCCCAATGCAGAGAGTTTCAATCTGGTTCCAATCCCTGACCAGGGAACTGGATGCCACATGCCACAACCAAGACCTGGCACAGCCAAATAAATATATAAATAAATATTTTTAATAAAGAAGTTTTTTTTTTTATTTTAAATATTTTGTTTTTAAAAAAAAGGTCACCCATAAGAAATTTTTTAAAAGCCATTTTACTTAGAGAGTTGAGAGTATGGGAAATGGGGATAGGAAAAATGTTATAGGAGGAATAAGTGACGAGCAGAAATGGATAAATACAGCAAGAAGAAGAAAGATATGGATTAAGCACTGATGCATTTCTATCAATATAAATTACAACGGCCTCAAAGAGGAAAGCCCCCAAATATTTTGCTTGATCTCTCTTTTAAAGAAGAAAAGCAAAATAAGCAAGAATTATGGGGGAAAGGAAGATAAAAGCACAGTTTTAAAGCCCCAAAGCATTTGAAAAGGCTTTTGCTGTTTTTCAGTTCTCATCTGTCATTCATTAAACAAAGAAAGATGAACTTATTCAAATAACCTTTATAAATAAAGCCCATTATCCCTTAGATTGGAGCAGGGCTCAGTCTTTGAAACTATCCTGTCTTGTACACAAGCAGAGATGAACAATAGGCCTCTGAGTTGCCAGCTTCAGAGAATGGCACACAGAACCCTGGAAACATAGCCTGGCATTTGAAATTGCAGCTTGGGTGACCACAATGTGGGTGTGCTTTTGTTACCATCGGGTTACATCTGTCTTCAGTGCCCCCAGTCTGTACTTTGTACATTGCATTCTAAAGCAAGACTGCCCATTTAGATAGAATGTGAATTACATACACAATTAAAAATGTTTAATAGCCACATTTGCTGTTGTTCCGTTGCTAAGTTGTGTTTAACTCTTTGTGACTCCATGGACTACAGCAGGCCAGGCCTTGCTGTCCTTCACTATCTCTCAGAGTTTGTTCAATTTCCTGTCCATTAAGTCAGTGATGCCATCCAACCATCTCATCCTCTGCCACCCTCTTCTCCTCCTGCCCTCAATCTTTTCCAGCATCAGGGTCTTTTCCAATGAGTCGGCTCTTTGCACCAGGTGGCCAAAGTATTGGAGCTTCAGCTTCAGCATCAATCCTTCCAATGAATATTCAGGGTTGATTTCCTTCAGGATTGACTGGTTTGATCTCCTTACAGTACAAGGGACTCTCAAGAGTCTACTCCAGCACCACAGTTCAGAAGCATCAGTTCTTTGGCTCTCAGCCTTCTTTATGGTCCAGCTCTCACATTAAAACAAGAGAAAAGAAATAGGTGAAATTAACTGTAATGATATCATTTTTAACCCAGTATAGCACAAATATTATCATTCAATATGTACCTAATATAAGCCATTGTTAGTGAGATAGTTGCATCTCTTTTATCTTTAAGTTCTTGAAATCCAATGTTTTTAGCTTTTCCAGCACAGCTCAACTCAGACTAGCTCCATGTGGTTCAGTTCAGTTCAGTTCAGTTCAGTTCAGTCACTCAGTCATGTCTGACTCTTTGCGACCCCATGAATCGCAGCATGCCAGGCCTCCCTGTCCATCACCAACTCCTGGAGTTTACTCAGACTCATGTCCATCGAGTCTGTGATGCCATCCATGTGGTCAGTGTCTCCCAAACTGGGTGGTGCAGTTCCACAATTTGTTCAATCCAGTTAGCCTCATTAGTTTTCATAAGGTGTGATTTGATATAAAACCTCTCAGTTTGTTCACCCTCGTCCTCCACATCCAGAGGACAGTCATTTCTTTTCCCTGGTCTTGAAAATGATAACATAGGAATTATGTCATGTAACAATTGGGTTAGGTTCCATCATCCTTGATCAAGACTTTGTTGAAGTTTTAAAGGTTGAAAGGACCTCAAAGATAACCAAATGGATCCCGCTACACAGAGTTTATTTATTATTATTGTTAATATTTTATCTTTCTGCTACTAATATCATCAGGGATACTCCAAGAATAATCCATGAATTTTGGAGGACCATTTTAACCACTGTTTCAGAAGGTCATCACTTTTCTATGAGTGGCCCAGTTAAAGATGATTCAGATGGCTGAACTTTCCTGTTCCACTTTCAAAAAGAAACACATTGAATGGCTTTTTGAGTCAGTTTCGTCATCTAGGGGTTGAGACTGGGGCTCTGACTCCAGATCTCCTGGTGTTCATTCTCAACTCTGTTCTTTTACAAGTTGTCCAACTTTTCCTGTATCTCAATTCCCTCATCTATAAGATGGGGAGTGTGATGAGGCTGCTGTGATAATTAAGTGTTATTACATGTAAAGCCCTAAAACAATGCCTGGTGGACAGTTAATGCTCAGTAAATATTAGCTTTTATAATTGGTGTAATTATTGATGTTATCACCATCATCATCCTGAGAGCATGTCAGAAGCATTCTAAGAAGCTGGTGGGAGTGATGAGGAGTCTCATGGGCCCGAGACCACCTTCCCTGGAGACCCCAGAGATTTTTGAAATCCAAAGAACCCATTAAGGGGAGATCATACAGGTTCAGTGTCATTGCTTATGACTCTTATCGTGCATGCCTGTAGGTGAGAAGCCTTCACAGACACAGCAGCTCAGTAATTTGTGAGCACATTAAATTTTTAAGCTGCCCCAAGTATGCAGCCCGCACTATCAAGACATTCAAACACAGTGAGGGACTCCTTTCCAAGAAGAAGAAATTCTGACTTAGGGTTTTATTCTCTCTTTCAAATTGCTTTAGATTTGTGTCAAGCAGTGCTTTATAGAGATTTTTATGACTGCCCCCACCCCCGACTTAAAAGAGAAAGTTGAAAGATGCCTAATTTTCTTTCTAATGAAAAATCTCGAAAAGGCTCCTATACATGCATAGGTCTAGATTCCATGCATTGGATCAATACGGTAATTTATTACAAGTTCTTTAATAGTGAATTGCTATTTAAATTCCAGTGTCTTTCATGTTCCTCATATTGAAATGGGAAGAAAAAATCTAATAGCTTTGGGCTAATGGACAGACAACAGATTAACAGTAATAAATGATTCTAGTTCTTTATCTTTGTTCCTAGGGAGAAGACTAATGAAAAATAATAATAGAATTAGTATTGTTATTTAATGAGAGTCCACAGTGGATTGGAGTCTATGCTGGGTGCTATGCATATATTACTTTAATCTTTATAAACCTTACAGGATAAGTATCATTAATACCATTATATGGAAGCTAAGTCTCACAGAGGGTGGTTGCCTTACCTTTTAACCAGCTTGTGGCAAACTTGTTTATACTAAAATTTGTTTGACTATAAAGCCTTTGGTCTGAGGCAAATATTAACTTCCCTTTCATGGAAAACTCGAGGATAATGAAATAAGTGTTTTTCCTAGAGACTCTACCTTCCAGTGCTAAACTTCCAACAATTTCCAGAATTGTTTTCAACTTTAGAGACATTTGCACATACATACACAGACACATACACCTCACATCCTAGTTTTGCACTAAACCACAAAGGTCTTGACACATGATTGCTAATCAAGTATGCAAGATTTAAAATGTGAGCAATTGACATTTTCCAGAATGAGACATTTTCTCTGCTTTTAGTATATAAGCCCCTAGCCCCCATTTAGAAATTTTATTATAGTTTTTTTTTGTTTGTTTGCATTTTTGTTTAACACGAGGAAGTCATTAACACACTCTAGCCAAGCTTCTACGGTTTCCAAGGTCATCCTTTCTGAGCTGGTTTTGTGCACTGAACCTCTTAAATACTTTTGCATGCCTTATAGTGTATTCATGTCATGGTAGCACACTAAAATATTTAAAAGGAAATTGTTGCCCTTTTTTCTCCCCCCTCAAAAAGAAACAGCCCTTGCTTACAACTCTCAATGGACCATAAATATCTTCTAGGCCAGCTGCCCAAGTACCTGCTGGGAATCCTTCTTACATTAGCAGTAACTAAGGAATGCATAGAATATTCCCTTTGCACTGAAATGACACCCTGCTCCAGCATCTTCTTTTTCCTTTCAAAGAATTTTAGTTCTTCTTAGAAAACCCTTCAGGTCTTAAAGAGAAATTTGCATGTTTGGGTCAAATTCATGTATGAACTTTGAGCTGGCTTCTCCAGTAATTTTGACCATACTAGTTTGTTACAGGATGGGGAATTGCTTCCAGGGCCCAAGAGTGGGCTCTTGTTGAACTTTCCGAAATGAATTGTCCGAGGAGACACATGTGCTGACAAAGCAAGAGACTTTATTGAGAAGGGGCGCCTGGGCAAAGAGCAGCAGGTAAGGGAGCCCAGGAGAACTGCTCTGGCTCACAGTCTCAGGCTTTATGATAATGGAGCTAATTTCTGGGTTATGTCTGGCCGATCGTCTTGCTTGGCCCATAGTCTCACTCAGAGTCCTTCCTGGTGGCACATGCGTCTCTCAGCCAAAATGGGCCGTGAGAAGGAGTCTGGAAAGTTGCTCTTCTCCTCCCTCTTTTGGCCCGTCCTCAGTCCTCCCAGTTACTTTGCAGCGGCAGCACCCTGCTCCTTACCAGGATCTCCTGCTGCAAGACAACTCAGGCAAGCGGGCCTGGCCAAGGTGGGTGGGTGGTTTCTATCAACAGTTCCCTAACACAGCCGCCCTCCACCTTCCCTGATTCAGGCAGTAATGAGAGTGATGGGGAGTGGCGGATGCAGCTTAGCTTGCTTGCCAGCCGCTCACCTCCTGCTGTGGGGCTCAGTTCTTAACAGGCTGCAGACTGGTTAGAGGGTTGGGGACCCCTACCCTAACAAGCTGTTGTCAAATCAGAGGCTGAATATTTCTAGCAACCTGAAATGACATGATGAGCAATCTGACCTGTCTTATTAGATCATTTCCCATCTACATAACGTGTCTACTGTTTACCTTCTTTCCTTGGGGCCCTGGAATAGTCGCTTCTTTCAGAAGTCATCTCAGAATCAAGAGCTTAAGGAGCTTGAAGGGATTTCATCTACTGGTGATCTGGTCTAGGGCTGAATTAAACTTGTTAATTTAATTGCAAGGTTAGAGGTTAGATGTCCTTGGTTGGTTACCCCCATTCAGTGGAGAGGGAGAATGTGGTGTGATTATGACTGAGCATGCTGGTGAATTAGTGCATCCAGTAAAATGCAAGGTGGAGCAGGGAGTCACATTTCCCTCCAACAGATAAATAATAATAGCACTGAGGTATATGAAGACCTAGTGACTTTTCCAAAGTCATAGAAATAATAAGAAACAGATGTGGGATTCATAGTAAGTCTTTCTCTTTCCAGAGTCTGAGTTCTTGTTTACTCTGAGGCCTCTGAGAATGCCCAGAGGTGTTCACTTCTGTCCTTTCTTCTACCTCTTCATACCCAGTTAATCCCACTGTCTAATGGAAGAGGCTTTCAAGAGATACTTGTTCTGCTGAAGCCCCAGCCCTCTGAATTCAGAGCCCAGACCTCACATTCCTCAGCTCTATTGCTATCTTTTATCAGCTGCACCCTTCCTTCTTTTGGGGGTGGAGGGAACTGCCTTCCTTTCTATTGAAACCTCCTTTCTACCATGATGTATGTCAATCATTGCTGAGTAAAACTGAGGGAAAACAAACAAACCACAAAAAGAGCCTGTGCCATCATAATGAGGACAGTAGTACACATTATTACATTTCCTGAGATGTGAAAATATTTTTCAAGCTAGCAAAGCCTGATGGGAAAAGAATGAGAATTTTTAAGCTGAGATCAGGCCTTAGTCTGGAAGTAAGGCTTTGCTGGTAACTCCAGAATCAAATCACAAAGACTAGCTCTAGACCTTGTACTGGTTTCTGGAATCTACTGGAAATTACTTTGGTAAATGGCCAATGAGGGCTCCATTAGCTCTCTAAGATAGACCAACCCAAGATGGAACAGTAAACATACACCTTCATATTGTGGAAATGTGTAACACCCTGCCAAGAGAATGATAGATATTTATATTTTCTCCTGTCTGGGCTCAGAAATGTTCTTGTCTGTGTCATAGTGTCCATATTACCTTGGAGCATGGGTCTGTAAAGCTTGTATAACTTCTCTATTTAATTTGAATAATCTTCACTTGGGAAATAATTTAAATGCCAAATAATAGAAGAGTATACCTTAATGGTATATATGTTCATATATACAAATGAGTGTTTTGAAATATAAAAGATTGGAATATAATATTGAGGGGGAAAGTGGCATGTAAATCAATAATTGAATGGAAGCAGATGCACCTAGTAATTGCAAGGGATCATGGCTAGAAAATGGAATCATAAATCACTCTTCTTTCTTTCTTCATACTCTTTGGCATTTCCCAAACTTTATATAATAAATGAGTAATAATTCTGTAATGTAAAGAAAACACTGAATGATTTTTTAAGGCAGACAGTCTTATGTTCCTTTTTACTCATTGGCAGCAACCAAGTGGTGAACAGAAAGACATAGACTTTAGTTTTGGAAAGGATCTCATGGGAGATAGTTGTTTGTGACCTACCACTTAATTTGAAATACCCAGACGGATGGCCTTTTGGGGGCTTCCATTCTCAGACTTTTTGGAAAAAAAAAAAAAAAAATTTTTTTTTCAGGATAACATTTTTCCTGACTTCCTGATCTGAGAGGCAGGGGAAAGGATACCTTAATATAAGCTCTCATACTGCTGTGATGCCCTGTGGTCTCATGTTCCCCATCCATTTGATCTTGTCTTGGGTTTCTCCTCCATTACTGAGTCATCTCTTCTCTCTCTGAGGGTCATTTGAGTGTTCAGTTCAGTTCAGTCGTTTAGTTGTGTCTGACTCTTTGCAACCCCATGGACTGCAGCACGCCAGGCTTCCCTGTCCATCACAAACTCCCAGAGCTTACTCAAACTCATGTCCATCGAGTTGGTGATGCCATCCAACCATCTCATCCTGTGTCATCTCCTTCTCCTCCTGTGTCATCTCCTTCTCCTCCTGCCTTCAGTCTTTCCCAGCATCAGAGTCTTTTCAAATGAGTCAGTCCTTCGCATCAGGTGGCCAAAGAATTGGAGTTTCAGCTTCAGCAACAGTCCTTCAAATGAATATTCAGGACTGATTTCCTTTAGGATGGACTGGTTGGATCTCCTTGCAGTCGATGGACTATTTGGATCTCCTTGCAGTCCAAGGGACTCTCAAGAGTCTTCTCCAACACCATATTTCAAAAGCATCAATTCTTTGGTGCTCAGCTTTCTTTATTTTGAGTGTAACAATCATTAATTTCACAATCACCGGCATGATTACAAAAATGAAATGCTCTTTATTCCCCAAATTTAGTTTATGTCTGGGCTGTGACAACAACCATTTCATCATCCCAGAATCAGGTTTTCCAATTCAGGTTCTCAGTCTGTGCAAGCCTGTAATTACACCCCATTCTGGTGTATAATCTCTCTATTCAGCATTCTGGTCCTTAAAGCTTTTGTAAACATCCTGTCACACGAGGTGGACAGGGATTATGTGCTCTTTGGCATTTGGTGTCCAAGTAATCTGCCTTTCCTGGTCCTTGGGCATATCCCTGGTCCATGCCAACACCCATAAAGAAAACAGTCATCTTTTGAGGGTGGCAATTATTGGTCTCCTGCATCCCTGAGGTGCCCATGGTCCTGATATGGCCTCTGGTCTAAGCACATGAAGGACACCTACTCTGTACCCTTAGCCATCTTTTCAGTATTATTCTCATGAACACACACAAAGAAATATTGTTCTGTTCTTCCAAACTTTCCTGAGTTCTGCAGATCAAGGAATCCCCAGCAGCCACTCATACTATCACCATAGCCCGTCATCACTTTCTTTACAGAGCTGTTTACTATCAGTGTTCTAGATGGGGAAAGCAGAGTCAAGTCCACTCTACTCTTGGATCCCCAAATCCAAAGGGAAGATTTTGTAGGGGGAGCAAAATTTGACTTTCTGAAACCTGTCTCTTTGGCATGAAGATTAATTTAGGTTGATCATGTTTAACCAACAGAAGACTCAGGATATCTTTCTTTTTATCTCCCCCTTAGCTGCCTGGAGAATTTAGATAAAGGATCAGTTCCTAGAATAGAGCTATCATTGGAGATATCTGCAAAGGTTATGGGCTAGGTGTGGTGAGGGAATATTGAGGCAGAGCCTAGAGATCAGGGACTCTCTGTGTCTAGTTGTCTCTTGCTAAGTCACCCTAGTCGTGTCCGACTCTGTGCAACCCTGCAGACTGTAGCCCACCAGGCTCCTCTGTTCATGGGATTTTCTAGGCAAGAATACTAGAGTGGGTCACCATGCCCTCCTCCAGGGGATCCTCCAGACCCAAGGATTGAACCTGCGTCTTTTACATCTACCTGCATTGGCAAGTGGGTTCTTTACCACTAGTGTCACCTGGGAAGTCTGTCCCTGACCCAAAAAATATCTCTTTACCGAACACTTGCTTTCCCATGTTTGTGTGAATTGCCTTCCTCCCTTTTGAAATCTCAAATCATTAGCCCAAGTATCCCCTTTTGTTTTTAGTTGAAGATGGTATTGAAGGTGAGTATTTGGGCCATTATGGCAAGTTCCTCAGTTTCCTGGGGTCTCTCCCAAGTATACATGTTATTAAACTCTTGTTCAATATTTTCCTGTTCATCTGTCTCATGCCAGTTTAATTCTTAGGCCAGACAAAAGAACCTAGAAGGGCACAAGAAAATTTCTTTCTTCACAATAGTTTCCAGCTAGTCACCTGGAAGGCAGAATCTTGGCCTCTCAAGGTTGTCTGCATCGTAATCTCCAAAGCCTGTAAATATGTTACGTGAGAAAGAAGAGTTAAGGTAACAGGTCATATTAACTTACATCAGCTGACCTGAAGATGGGAAGATCGCCCTGGATTATCCAGTGGACCTAGTATAATCACACAGTGCTTAACTATTGAAGTGGACAGGAGAAGAGTTGGTATCAGGAGTAATATACCATGAGAAATAAGCTCCTGGTCATTGCTGGCCTTGAAGATGGAAGAGGCCATGAACCAAGGGATGCAGACAGTCCCTGAAAACTGGGAAGGGCAAGAAAACAGATTTTCCCCTCGACTTCCAGAGAGGAACACAGACCTGATGACACCTTAATTTTAACTGGTTAAGACTCATTTCAGACTTCTGGCCTCCAAAACTATTAGATGTTAAATCTGTAATGTTTTAAGCCACTAAGTTGGTGGAAATGAGTTACAGCAGCAAACAGAAAACTAATATAAGTGAGTCCCCTACCTACAAACCTTCAAGTTTCGAACTTTCAAAGACAGAAACATGTGTTCACATGTCCAGGCACGTTAGTTAGTTCACGTGTCTGGTGTACACTGTCACATATGTGCATCGTCTGCAAGTGCTTGCGCTTTGTGTACAATCCCACTGCATGGAGTACAGCAGCATAGCATCTTTAATTCAAGCCCAGGATGTCCAAAAGCGAGCGTAAAAGCAGCAGGGATGTAGCTGGTACTGTTGTACTTTCCAAAGTACTGTACTGTAAGATTAAAAATGTCTTCTTTATTTTTGTGTTTGTTTTTTATGTATTATTTGTGCTGAAAATTATTATAAACCTATTACAGTAGAGTATTATACAGCCAACTGTGTTTGTTGGGTACCTAGGCTAACTTTTTTGGATTTACAAACAAATTGGACTTAGGAACACGCTCTCAGAGCTTGTTCAAGCATAGGGGACTTATTGTATCAGGAAAACTCAGGATTTAGCCTGGAGTTCAGGGTAAGGGGAAGAGTAGAGTGGGTTGCCCTAGTACACTTGCTTTCTCTCTTTCTGGGTTTCTCTCTCTTAAAACTCTGATCCTGCTCCAGTTTGAAACTCCTATTTTGTTTTGTTTTTTTCAAGTCTGGGCACGGGCAGATAGAGCTATCCCATCTCTTTATTCCTGCATGAATTATTTCTCTCTCACACTGGGACAGTGCCTTTTGCACTTAGAAGCCAAGTTGGTCAGGGCAGGAGACTACCATTACCCAGTAAAGATGCCTCCACTCAGCCAGCAGAGAGTCAAGAACGAAAGGACACGTCAGTGAGCACTTTGAAATACTAACTTGCCTCCTCTGGCTAAGAAATGAGCGGCAGCAACTATGGAGAGAAGGAACCCCTGAGTACTGCAGGGCGGTGCGCTGTGACAGAGGTCCAGTCGCAAAATGACCACCGCCCCTCCCGCCTGTAGAGGCCCATGTCATGGCTCCACTGCTAATGAGACCCTGGTCAGTTCCCTCTGTCTGGGTTCAGTTTCCCTGTCGTCAAACTGAGAGGCATTCATCTCATCCAGGTCACCTCTAAGCATACCTTCTGCTCTGACACTGCAATTCCATGACACTAACTAGTTCAACTGAGAAAGAACCACTGACCCTGAGGACTCCTTCCCTTTGATTTCCGCATGGAGGCCGCATTAGCATAGCGGAAAGGATATTGACACCGCAGTTGACTTTTAAAATTCACTGAGAAGGAGAGATGAAATGAAACACAGCAGATGGAATGTGAACTCCCTACTATTTCAAAACTTAGACATTTCCACTAAATGCTGGCACAAAGGAAAAATTAAATGTCATCTTGAATGCTATTTACAGTTTTTAAAGTGACAACAATAGTCTTTTTCGAAAGGAGGAAAGACTGTTCTAAGATTGATTCTAAAGCCCTTGGAATTTTATTTTATGGTTGGAAATACGATAATGATTCATTGGATATGAGAATAATAGGGAGGGAAAATCAAACAAGTGGGGCTTCCCAGGAGGCTGAGCGGAAAAGAACCCACCTGCCAATGCAGGAGATGCAAGAGATGCAAGTTCGATCCCTGGGTTGGGAAGATCCCCTGGAAAAGAGAATGGCAAGCCACTCCAGTATTCTTGTCTGGGAAATCTCATGGACAGAGGAGCTTGACGGGGCTACACTTCATGGGGTCGTAAAGAACTGACATGACTAAGCAAATGAGCATGGACACACCATCATGGAGGCAGTTGAGACATAGCTGTGGCCCCACCACTGAGTGATTGGGACTTCTGGGAACCAGTCCCAAGAATCACTGTCAGTTTGGCTCTTTGTCTCAAGCAGTCACTAAATACACTTTCAGTGTCTTTGATTTTTAGGGCTCCCACAGGCTCTGGTTCTCAATCCGTTTGAGTACAGACCCCTTTGAGAATGCTGCTGAAGACTGGGGAGTTCTTAGCTAAGAAACAATTTAAGTATTTACACAGATACCTTAAAGATTTGCATTTAATATTAGTATTTTTTTTAAGTCTCAGGTTAATAATACCCAACTTGAGGTAGAGAGAAGAATGTTCTCAAAGTCTAGGAAACTAATAAGATTGATTTTGTTCCAGAAGTTGTATGCACACACTCACATATACATACATGTATACACACAAGACACAGTCAAGGAATTGTGTTCACATCCTTAAGACTTACTGTGTCCACTCAAGATCCACCTCTCTCCATTTAAGAAGGTTCAACTATTTAATTATTCTCTCTTAGAGCAAGTGTCAGAGACATAGTGTCAGAGTATTTGAAGAGAGAATGGGGTCTTTTGAAAAGGAGATATTCCCTAGATGTGGGGCGGTGAGTTCTATTAGTGAGCCCATGGTTGAACCCACCAACCATCTGGTGGTTGGATCTTTCACCTTCCGTTTAATTAAAAATTCAGTTTCACAATCATACAGTAGCTTTCAAACCACAGGTCATACAGTTTCACAAAGCATTAATATTTGCACTTTTGAGTTTGTGAATTGACTTTATTTCTGATGTCTGAGGATTATAGAATATAATCTAGGTATAGAAAACAATTATCTTAAAATTTACCTATCATATATCTTCCTGAAATGTTGAACAGTCTTTAAATAAGTTGTAAGAATTAGATTTTTTGTCTTTTCTATCAGTGAAGTTACATACTTTATTTTTTAAAATTCTCTGATATGCTTGTCATGGTTATTTGTTAAGTGCAAGATGACTCAGACTGTGGTTCTGTAGTATCTAGAATACAGTTTGAAATTTGAAAATTTTGCAGAGTTGTTGAGCTTGTTGATTTCATAGTGGTTGCAGGAAAAAGTAATTCAAAATATCTAAGTTTGCCACGGCCATCTTTTTTCATTTTCAATTAACATTTTCTATATAGTCACCTCATTTCGAAAAGGCTTACTACTTGGGAGGTTCTAGGTTAGTTTCATTCAGGCATTCAAATTCAAGAGATAAGTTGCTCAAACTTCAAGCATCTGAAAAGAGAACACATCCCCCTTTCCCTTAAAATGCCGCCCTCTTCTGCCCATGCTTATTCTTGGCACCCCCATTCTGAACGATCCAGTCCAGAAAACTTGATGCACCTCCAGCATCAACTTCATCCTTGAATTTTGTCCTTGAGATAGAACTTTTTGTTCACCAAGTTGTATTTGTTCATCAGTGTTTCCTGCAAAACACCCCTCATGATTCTTCCTATGCATGGCTGGACAGAAGTCTTGGGATTCTACTCTCCGAGGATTTTCTGGGGCTTTCCCCAAGTTTCCCAAATCATGTTCTCAGGCTATTTCTGTCCTGATTAAGGGTGAAGTTAGAGAGAAATCTCAATTTGTATTCTTTCCTTAATCTATTATTGAAGATTGGGGTGGGAGGTTTTGATGCAACTCCAAATCACACATTTTCAAGGTTCATAGATTGATGTAACATGAATCCATACTTCATTTCCTTTTATTGTCAAATAATATCCCGTTGTATGACTCTACCATCTTTTCCTTTATCCATGCATCATTTGGTGGCCATTTGCATTGTTTTTACATGTTTGTGAATAACACTGTTTGTGAATGATGCTTATGAATCATGATGCTATAAATGTTCCTATTCATTTATGCATGTCTATGTGGACCTGTGTTTTAATTTCTCTTGGGTATATACCTAGCAGTGTAATTGCTGGATCATATGGTAACTCTATGTATTTGAAGTACTGTCAGATTATTTTCCAAAGCATCTCTACTGTTTTACATTCTTACCAGTAGTGTGTGAAGGTTCTAATTTTTCTGCATCCTCATCAACACTTGTTATTTTCCTTTTGATTATAGGCATCCTAATGGGTGTGAAGTGGTATTTTATTGTAGTGTGATTGGATTGGCCATCCCAGATGGCTAATAATGTTGAGCATCTTTGCACATGCTTATTAGCCACTTGTGTGACTTCATTGGTGAAATGTCTGTTCAGATCCTGTGCCCATTTAAAAAATCAGGTTATATGTTCTTGAAAAATTTTCCTAGTTAACTCATTTAACCCCGAAAAATCTCTCTGGAATTGGCATGTTTACCTTTATTGCTGTAGGTAAAGCAACGGAAGATGTTCACTCATTGGCCCAGGTTTCCAGAGACTACAAGAACAGACTAGGACCAAAGCTCTGGCTTTCTGACTCTGAGACAAGGACATTTCCCAAGAGTGTGCCTCCTCTTATGTTTACCATCATTTCACTTCAAAAGTAAAACAGTGAAGAATAAAATGACAGTAAAACATACGTTAGTATAGTAAAGTTCAAAAGATAGTGTAGAGACAAGCAGACGTAATCCTATAAAAGGAAAGCAAGTCAAATGAGAACAAAACTAAAAGCATAAGGACAGTGAGGGATCAGGTTAGCAGACAAAACAGGATGTGCATTTCTGCTTCTTTGAATCACATTGGTCACACAGTAGGAAGAAAAACAGCGGAGCTCAGGATTATCACATCAAGGGAGGACTACAGAGGCTCCCAACTATTTGACTTAAGGCAGAAGCCATCCCTGGTCTTGGTGTTTGCCTGGCACATACAGAATGAGCAGTTCAAGCACAGGAGGATGGCTCAGCGTGAGGAGGTGCCAGGGTGGAGAGAGTCAACTTCTTGCACTCAAGAAAAGTCATTCAATTTTGTCTAAATCTAAAAAGCATCCTTGTGTGGCAACTTCCTGAGTGCTACTTACGCATCATGTGGTTGAAAGACCGTGTCACCTCACCTGTTTTGCTCTCCAGTCTTCATAGTTCCCGGGAAGAACCATTTACTGGAAGAAAGACAGAGACAAAGTGCCCTCAGCTCTCTGGGCCTAATCAGGGACTGAAGCCACTACGGGCCTGTTGCTTAAGTCGCTGTCACTATCAGGCACCTACCTCAGAGGTTGGGGCTAAACAGAGAGATGAGTCCAGTGGGCACCATCTTATATTGTCCCTGTTACTGTGCTCAATGTTGGTGAAGAGCAGGTGAAATGTCTCTGCTCTGCCTTCCTGGTGCCTAGCTCAGGGGTTAGCAAACAATGGCGAGTGGCCCCTTGACCTAGTTTTGTAAAGGGAGTTTTATTGGCACACTGCCATGGTTGTTTGTTCACAAATGGCCTGCAAAGCCTAAATTGTTACTTTCTGGATCTTTACAGAAAAAAATTGCTGATTCCTAGTCTGGCAGAGTGCCGGGCCCACAACAGCTGAACCTTCCATTGATTTGCATCTTTTTAATGTTACTTAATTGGCACAAAGCTACAAGTACCCTTTGGGAAGTCAAATCTTTGTTAGATCCACTGAGATATACTCTCCCTGGTGAGGATACCTGATGCTCATGGCTAGGTGCTGGCAGAAGCCACAGGGCCATTGTTTTCTTTTTTTTTTTTTCTTTTCTTTTTTTTTTTTTTTTATTAGTTGGAGGCTAATTACTTCACAACATTTCAGTGGGTTTTGTCATACATTGATATGAATCAGCCATAGATTTACACTTATTCCCCATCCCGATCCCCCCTCCCACCTCCCTCTCCACCCGATTCCTCTGGGTCTTCCCAGTGCACCAGGCCGGAGCACTTGTCTCATGCAAATGATTTAAATCTCTCCTGTCTGCCTAGACCAGGGATGTCAGCCTCCCTGCAGCCATTATCCACCTACTCAGATGAGATCATTTTCCATTTGTTAAAGTGTCTAAGAAGTTCACCATTTTACCTGCATCATATCATGTGCCCACATGCGCCCTTGGTAACCTTAGCTCTTATCTCTGAAGTTCATTACTGGTGGAGAAGCGAAGCACAGAGGGGTTATGTCACTTGCCCAAGGTCTCGCTTTGAATCACACTCAGGGTGTAATCCAGGTCAGGGAAAAGGTGGAGGGATGTGGCTTTATCATGGAGAAATGTCAGCAAGGGCCCTGGTGATAGTCAGACCTGGGGACTGAACTTCCTGCTGATGCCCAGTGTCACCCACTGGAATCTTGGTCTCCTCATTTATAAAATGAGGCTAAGAGTATTTTCTAGGTCCTGGGGTGGTTTGGAAGATTCCATCTGACAATGTTTCTTCATTGCCTAATATTAACAGAATACCTGGCTTGTGATGCTCACTAAATGTTAGCAGCCATTATTATTTTTGCTGTGTTGTTAAGAGTGTTGCTATTCTCATTCTGAAACTTATTTTATTTTTGTAAGCAAGAGGACTATGTCTGAGCTTGAGCCTTGTGGCTCTTCATTCAGTGTCTGAAGTTGAAAGGTAAAATGCACACAGAAGACAGACAGAGACCATGAGTGATTAGAGTTGGCTAGGAGTAAGAAAAGACAATCTATAGGTTGTATTTATTATCTAAAAGACACAGCTGCATGTTCTATTCTGTTTCATTGTCACCAAGCAGGAATGTGGGACTAAGATTGCCAGAGCCAATTATTGTTCCTAGAAATGTTGGAAATCTTAGTTTTTAACACTGAAAAGCAGTTTCCATTAAAAAAAAATACACATTATAAAATACTACCAACTCTGAAGGTCATAACTGGTTTGCAACTTCTTGTATGAAGGCAGTAAAACCTCCTCTGGGGAAGAACTTTCTTGGGAAGCTCTGCTTATATTTGTTCACATCTAAAGATGGTTTCACTGTCTCACTTGAGAATATAACAAATATTTGTCAAAAAATTCTCATGTTCCAAGCACTCAACTAAGTATCTAGAGATGAGCCAGACAGATTCCCCTCCCTCAAGAGATTCTCACCTAGTGGGAGAGAATAAAATAACTGTGATACAGTATGATAAGTATATATTCTGGAGGTCCATACACCTGCTATAGGGGGAACAGGAAGGGCAATCTGAAGGAAGGGGCATTTGAATTGGCTCTTGAGGGATGAGCAGGAGTTTGCTGGACCAGTTAGGGAAGGAAGAAAGGGAGCCATCTAGGCCTGTTTTATGCAACCACCAGAAGTCCCTTGCCACATGTGGCTATTTAAATTTAAATTACATAATAAATAAATAAAATGAAATGTTCAGTTCCTAGGCTGCATAAGCCACATTTCAGGTGCTCAGTGGCCACATATGGTTAGCAGCTACCATATGAGACAATGCAGAAAATTCTAATGGTCGATCGAGAATTATGGTGTCAAAAAAGATACAGATACCCCAAGACACTCTCAAGTTCAAAACACGGTAAGTTTTGGGGTGTAACTGGAGCAATAATACTTGGAGTCAGAAAGGTGGGCAGGAGGCAGTAAGGATGTGTGTGTGGCATTTCAGCCTTGTTCTTCTCAACCTTGATTCTGCTTTATTCAGTATGCAGCCATCTAACCGTCCTCCCAACTATTACCAACATACTGGCAGCATTTTTTTCTTATAGCTGATATATATTCAAATATATCACACGATTCTTAAAAAAAGCAACATTATACCAGGTTTCTGCAAAGGGTGACATGCTTACTCTTGCCTCAGATACTGCCTGTGAATATTAAATATTTTAATGATGTTTTTTACAGAAACAAAAATTAAAAGAGGAAAACACCCAATTTTTTTTTTTTTTTCATTCTATGCTGGTCCTCATTGCTGAACCATATTTGGAAATTTATAAAGTCATTGGTATGGTTATATAGTTAGCATTCTTAAAATCATTGTACTTTCATTATTTCATTGTCTCTTTGCTTCTTGTTCAGTTGCTAAGTTGTGTCCAATTTGTTGTGACCCCATGGACTGCAGCATGCCAGGCTTCCTTGTCCTTCACTGTCTCCTGGAGTTTGCTTAAACTCATGTCCAATGATTCAGTGATGCCATCCAACCATCTCATCCTCTGTTGCCCCCTTTTCTTCCTGCCCTCAATCTTTTCTAGCATCAGGATCTTTTCCAATGAGTCGACCCTTTGCATCAGGTGCCTTAGTATTGGAGCTTCAACTTCAGTAAGAGATTTAAAAATGTAGGATGAATTTTAATTTGGTTCTCATGAAGAGACTGAGAGAGATTTATAATAAAAAATTGTTAATTTTATTTCTGAGTTATATTTGGTATTGATGAACCACTTTCCTTTATTATTTTGATAATCAGTCTGACGTAAGATTGATCTCAGTTAAACAAAGGCTGAGATTTGGGGTTTAATTTAGAAATGCTGGGAAACTCTCCTGCAAGTGACAGTTAACACATATTTCCTTCCAGATGATGTCTTTTTTGCTCTTAGTTTACATACCCATTTACATACCCATCCATTCATTCTTCAGAGCTCTATTCATTCAGTTGGTATCCTTATGTTGTGCCAGGTACTGTGTTTGGATAAAGCAGAGAGCAAGACAGTCAGATTTCCTGTTGTCACTGAGTGGACATTCTAATGGGGGAGGCACGGCTAATGCACAAGTATAACTGGACAAATAAAAAATAAACTCACTAATTGTGCCTCATAATCTGAAAACAATAAAAGAAAGTGATCTGTCTGATAAAGGCAGGGAGAAGGCAGTTCTCGATTCTGTGTTGTCAGGAAATTTCTCCTGGATGAGATGACTCTCAGCTGAGTCCTGAATGATGTGCAAGTACCAGCCACAGAAGCATTTGGAAGATGAGCATTCCAAGCCAAAGCACAGACTCTCGGGGGAGAAGGAGCTGGGTGAACTGATTCCATAGGGAGATGGCTACTCTGCTTAGAACGTGAGGTCAGCAGGTGCCAGACGGTATAAGGTGTTTTAAGCTCTGGTAAGAACTTTAGCTGGAGGAGGAAATGGCAGCCCACTCCAATATTCTTGCCTGGAAGATCCCATGGACAGAGGAGCCTGGCGGGCTACAGTCCATGGGGTCGCAGAGAGTTGGAGACGATTGAGTGACTGAGCATACAGACTTCAGCGGGTCTTAAACACAGGGATGATGTGCCTGATGGGTGCCTGTAAAGGGTTACTGTGTGCAGAATGGAAGTGAGAAGCCGAGATCAAAAGCAGGGTGACCCATTAGACGTGTTGATGATGATGGCTTGGGCATGCCTGGTGGCAGTCACAGTGGACAGAAATGAGTGGGTTCTAGAAATAATTGACACAACTTGCTGATGGGTCTGGATGTGGTACCGGTTGCTGCTGTAGGGAACACAGGCATGTCGGAGAAAGGGGGCGGATTGATTAAAGGTGCCTGGTGTGCTAGATGCCCCAAAATCGCGTTTGCCTGTATCTTCTCTTTTCACCTTATTTTATGTGACTTTGCTATGGAAGCAGTACTTGTTCTGCTGTGGAGAAAAATGGTAACTTGCATTGTTTTTTTTACTGTTATAGTTCATTCACTCTACAAAAATTAATAAAGTCCTTAACAAGCATGAGGCTCCATGCCAAGCACTAAGGATGCAATAATTCCTGCCTATGTAGAGTTTCCAGTCTAGAGAGGGAAACAGTTAGCAAATGAGTTCACACAGATTTGTGGTCCATACTAGAGAGAAGTTTTGCCTCTGCAGTATCAATGTATTGAACCAGATAATTATTTTTTAAGTCAATTTATTTTACTTTTAATGATTTTTATTGAAGCACGGATAATGTAAAATGCATTTGTTTCAGGTGTACAACATAGTGATTCAATATTTTTGTAGATTATATCCTGCTCTAAGTTAATATAAATTACTGACCTTATTTCCCTGTGCTTCTCTTGTGGCTCATATGGTGAAGAACCCACCTGTAATGCGGGAGACTTGGGTTTGATCCCTGGGTTGGGAAGATTCCCTGGAGGAGAGCATGGCAACCCATTCTTGCCTGGAGAATCCCCATGGACAGAGGAGCCTGGTGGGCTACAGTCCACGGGGTCACAAAGAGTCAGACATGACTGAGTGACTAAGTATACATACATATTTCCCCGTGCTATATCTGTGTAGCTTATTAATTCTCTGCATAGTAGTTTCTACCTCTTTCTCCCCTTACCTTCTCTTGCCACCCTTCCCATCTCTCTCCTCACTGATAACAATTAATTTGTTCTCTTTATCTGTGAATCTGTTTCTGTTTTGTTATATTCATCCATTTGTTTTATTTTTTAGATTCCACATATAAGCAATAATGTACAGTATTTGTCTTTCTCTGATTTATTTCTCTAAGCATAAGTCCCTCTATGTCTGTCCATGTTTTTGCAAATGGCAGGATTTCGTTCTTTTTTTTGTTTGGGTAATCTTACACACACGTATACATTTACCACATCTTCTTTATCCGTTCGTATGTCGATGGACACTTAGGTTGATTCCATATCTTGGCTGTAGTCAATAGTTCTGCCATGAACACTGCACTTCATGTATACCTTCTAATTAGTTTTCATTTTCTTCAGATATGTACACAAGTGTGGAATTGCTGGATCATACGATGGATATATTCCCAGTTTTTTGAGGAACTTCCCCTACTTTCTTGCACTGTGGCTGCATCAATTTAAATCCCCACCAACAGTGTACTAGGATTCCTGTCCCTCCACATCCTAGCCAGCATTTGTTATTTGCAGACTTTTTGGTGAGAGTCATTCTGACAGGTGTGAGGTAATAGCTCACTGTGGTTTTGACTTGCATTTCTCTGAAAATTAGTGAAACTGAGCATCTTTGTGTGTGCCTGCTGGTGCATCTCTCTGTCTTCTTTGGAAAAATGTCTATTCATGTCTTCTGCCCATTTTTTAGATTGTCTTTTTTATTTTGAGCTATATGAGTTGTTAATATATTTGAGATATTAACCCCTTATCAGTCATGTCATTTGCTGATACTTCTCCCACTCAGTAGGTTATCTTTTAATTTTAATTTTATCAGTGGTTTCATTTACTGTGCAAAAACTTTTAGATTTAATTACATTCATTTGTTTGTTTTTGCTTTTATTTCCTTTCCCTTAGGAGAGAAATCCAAAAAAGAATGGATGCAATTTATATCAAAGACTGTTCTTTCTATGTTTTCTACTCGAAGTTATATGATTTCAGATTATTTCATTCATTTTGAGTTTATTTTTATATGGTGTGAGAAAATATTCTATTTCATTCTTTCACATGTAGTTGTCCGGCTTTTCTAGCTTCAGTTATTGAAGACACTGTGTTTTATCCATTGTATATTCTTGTCTCGTTTATTGTAGACTGATTGATTTTAAGTGCATGGGTTTGTGTCTGGGCTGACCTAAATAATCCTTAGCTGTAGAAGAGGGGCTGTGCATAGTAGGATGTTTAGAAGCATGTCTGCTTTCTACCAACTAGGTGCCACCAGCACCTTCTTCCGAGTTGTGAGAACCGGAAATCTGCTCAGGCATCATTAAATATGCCCAGTGTGGCAAACTGCGAAGTCGTGCCTTAATTCCAGCTCATGTCGCCTGATGACAGAAAGCAGCAGAAGCCCTGACACAGTAACGTTCAGAAGCCTGTTCTCATCACCTGTCAGGTATGAGAGTGTCCCCTGCCTATTCATAGAAGCAAACTGTCATGAAGGCAATACAATACATGAAGGCAGCTTGTAACACATGAAATGGAACCCATCTCCTTTTGATCCTTTATTCAGTTGGTTGAACATAGGAAATGGGGAATTGCATGCTATTAGTAACCTGGAAGTTTAAATGATTGTTTAAATCAAGATGCATCAATTTTGAGCACTTTGTGGCACCCTGAAAATATGAATCATTGAAAGACATTTTGAACTTTCACAATCTAAAGGTGTCATAACACCACAGTTATAACACGTTGCATTTTGAAGATTAGTTCTACAAAGTTCATGTATTCATTACATCATACAAAGAACTATATTGATTTTATTTATTCCACCCCTCCCCTGCCACCTTGACTTCAGAGGATGGTACTTTGCAGTTCTTACTCTTTGAGTTGAGGAGCAGATTCTAGAACCTAGTCAGCTTTGGGGGCAAAAGACAAATCACAGCGCTACTCTGTGATGTCAGTTACAACAGTGGTGATTAGTTCTGCTGGTGATGATGCTAACATTTATTAAATGGCAGATATGTTCTAGACATTGTAAAAGTTGCTTAAAGTATAATATGTATTCAATGCTCATAGCAATTCTGTAACATCATTGTTGCTATTTTTACCATTCTGCATGTGGTAAATGGAGGTTAAATATCTTGCCCTGTGATAAGTTTTCAGAATGTGTGTCAGTTGTTTAGTCACGTCTGACTCTTTCCGACCCTATGGACTATAGCCTACCAGATTCCTCTGTCTGTGGGATTCCCCAGGCAAGAATACTAGAGTGGTTTGCCATGCCCTCCTCCAGGGGATCTTCCCAACCCAGGGATCGAACCCAGGTCTCCTGCAATGCAGACAAATTCTTTATCATCTGCACCACTGGGGATGCCCAAAGTTTTAGGGCTGGGATTCAAACATCAATGTGTCCTCAGCATCCATGCTCTTAACCTCTGTGTAAAACTGCCTCTTGAGGCACTATTAATTGATCAAGTAATTATTTTTCACTGAGTTCAGATATAGCCTTAGAATCATTTTCAAAACAGGCCACTACTGTTTGATCAGACTTGATATTTGAGGATAAACCTTCTTGCCCATCAGTACCTTAGTTCTATCTCCTCAAGTACTAGGCTTGAATTCTTCTGAGACAGAATGTGGGGTTGCTATAGATACATGTGAGTTAATGTCCAGTAAATTTGTAAGGCCAGGTAAAAATGATTGACATATTTCTCATAGATAACATTTTAGGTTCCTCTGAAATTTAATCAATAGAACTAGTATTTTCCTGCTCTGTTGTCTTATTTCCCTTTTTCATTTTACAAAGGCAGGTAGAATACCCTTTCTACCAAGGTGGCATTCAGCAGACTTGTGATGTTGCTACATTGCTGGTCCCAGCCTTTGACCCTTGAAGATGACCACAAGTGTCTCCATTGGTGGGGGATATCTTTGAGGATCAATTTCAGTAATGTTTGTTCTAGATTAGAGTCTACAAAATCCAGTTTAGCTTCTTGCACTAATTTAGTATATGTTATATTCTTCTTGAGTTAGAAAGAGCTCTGTACAGCAGTATAAATCCTGAAGGCTGTGGGGAGACAGCCTTGCTTCCGATTCTTGCCATGTGACCCTTTATTTCACTCCTGGTAGAGCAAGACTGGGCTTGGTCATCAGTTGGCACTTTGAAGCCTGAGATTGATTCTCTGTGCAACTACTAAGTATAACAGTGGAAGAGTTAGGTATCTTTCCCTGTGGATGATCCATGAACATCAAATGAAACAAGTGGACCAACAGCAAGCACTGGTTATGTAAACTGTAAGGTCATAATTTGGTGGCATGAAGATAATAATGCCACCAACTGGACCTGGACCACACAACTGACTATAAACTTGTGAATTTTATTGATGCAGTTTTAACATGTGTTCAGAGAGTCCAGCTTGGCACTCTGTGATGACAGGGTGGGATGGGGGAAGGGAGAAAGGCTCAAGAAGGAGGGGATATATATATAAAATTATGATTGATTTGTGTTGTTGCATAGCAGAAACCAACACAAACTTGTAAAGCAATTTTCCCCAATTAAAAAAAAAAGAAGCAGCACACCAGTTCCTAGTACTGAGACCTTAGGGAATTCTCTAGCTGACTGAGAAAGTGAGTTGGAATCCTGAATTGATCAAAAGAGAAATTGAGGCATTTTATAACTAGACAGAGGTGTTCTGTAACTATACTGATATGTACAAAGTTTGAATGGTTTATTCATGGTGGAAACATTAAAACTGAATATTAAAAAAATGTAGTGAGCTATAATGACTGTGTCTAATGGTGTCTCATCTTCCAAAATATGATTTTAAGACTAGTTTTCAAAGTTGCTATACCTGTTTTTATGCACAATACAAAAAAATACTTTTCAGGGATCAATGTTTTCAGGATGTCCGGGCATGACAAAGGGGTCTTCCATGATGGCTCAGTGGTAAAGAATCCGCCTGCCAATGCAGGAGATGTGAGTTTGATCCCTAGGTTGGGAAGATCTCCTGGAGGAGGAAATTGCAACCCACTGAAATTGCAACCCACTCCAGTATTCTTGCCTGGGAAATCCCGTGGACAGAGGAGCCTGGAGGGCTACAGTCCAGGGTGTCACAAAAAGTTGGACACAACTGAGTGACTGGACATGAACATGAATATTTTTATGATTCATGGATCAGTGGTTCATTTTTAATACAATCTTGATTTTGGCTCGGTCTGATCTTTAAGGATTTCCAATTCCCACTAAGTTATACAATTGTGGCATAGGGCATGGATTAAGATTCTTTTCCCTTTAAAAAAGTAGTTGAACAGATTTCCTAGCGTTAATCATGCCCTATTTGCATGTAGGTCCACACTACTCTCTGAGAAATAGTGCTCTGTAACTCTTGGTTTTCACATCTGGCTTAATTTTCCAGCTCTTGACTTTGCCTGAGTATCATCTGCTCCCTGACCTCTTCAACGCTGGGACTCAAGAAAGTGATGACTTCAAATTTACAGTTGTTAAATAGATTGTTAATGACCAAAGAACCCATCAATCTTGCTGACCAGAATTATATTTAACAAAGAAGACAGCTAATTACTGGGCTATTTTGTTGATGGTTATTTTAATTGCATGGACGGCCCTTCTTGGCATGGAGAGCCATTAGGCAGGAGAGGCAAGAGACCAGCCATCGTGGCAAAGTGGTGCTGAGGCGGGAAATTGGACTCCAGAGGGCAATTTGTCAGTTTGCTTAAGAGGTTCAAAGCTTACTCTGCTGTGCTCAAACACCACTGCCTGTTTGTCTGTGTCCCTCCCAATGATGTAAAATCTGTTAGTTCCCCTCTTACCATTCTTCAACTTGCAAATTATGAGGTCATTATTTAGAACTGCCTGAGGCAATTCAAGTGTCCCAGAAGATATGAACCTTGCCCACTCAATTTATGGATGGGACTATGATTTCACATCAAATCATTGTCAAATGACATGTGTAGCTTCTAAGTTTACTTTTATCTTTTTCTCTCTAGTTTGGAAACAGTGAATTTTTCATATGTCTACTAAACAGCATTGCTCTAAATTCAATAGTCCCTTAAAAGGAATGTGTTCTATTCAGGAAAATCAGAGTGGATGTGATTTCTTGCTTCCCAGATAATTTAGAACAGGAATTCTTTTCATGGGTCATTCTTCATGGATGTGTAAAATGATTTTGTGTATGACATCCATGAATATCCAGTTTTTAAGAACTCTTTTGTTCCACAGTGTTAGTCACTCAGTCATGTCTGACTCTCTGAAACCCCATGGACTATAACCTCTGTCCATGGAATTCTCCAGGCAAGAATACTGGAGTGGGTAGCTATTCCCTTGTCTAGGGTATCCTCCTGACCCAGGGATTGAACCTGGATCTCCCTCATTGCAGGTAGCTTCTTTACTATCTGAGCCACCAGGGAAGCCCTTTCTTTTATAAGGCAAGGCACAAATGCCTATCCATACGCTGCTGTCCGTCAGAGAGGTGACTCAGATGGAAAGCTCGCTGCTGTGTGACAGACATGGAGAGGCTTGGTGGATCAATATGAGGGGAACACAGAGGCTCACTCCATGTCTGCTGTCTGGCAAGATGTAGTCTAGCAAGATGTGCTGTGGTTTCTTGATCTGAAAGTGTTACTCGCTCAGTCATGTATGACTCTTTGTGATCTCATGGGCTGCAGCCCACCAGGCTTCTCTGTCCGCTGAATTCTCTCTGGGCAAGAATACTGGAGTGGATAGCCATTCCCTTCTCCAGGGGGTCTTCCTGACCCAGGGATCGAATCCAGGTCTCCCACATTGCAGGCAGATTCTTTTCCGTCTCAGCCACCAGGGAAGCCCCTTCCTGGCCTAAAGGAATTAGCTAACATTTGTTCACCCATCATGGAGTTCTTATGATCTAGACCCTGTAAGACTGTTGGCTCCTCTGTGATGTTGGAGTGATGATGAACATCTTGGAAGGACCGCCCATTTCATGTGTATAGCTTTGGTACTGCTCACCATGCTGCTTACTCATTTGTCATCTTCCATCCAGAAAAATCCTTATGTTGAAGTCTAGTCCACTAGACAGTCACTGTCTTTGCCAACTTTCCTCTGCCCTCAAGCAGAATATACCTCCTCTTTTTCTGCATCGTACATCTTATGGTGAGTGGTTTGTGACTGTGTCCCAGTGAACTCCCAAGGGTGGAGGTCATACCATGTTCCTATTCGTCTCCCTGGACCTTGACATTTCCACTACCACAGAGTTGGCCCTTGACCTCTACTGGGCAGCTGGAAGGTTGAATTAATAGTCTTCAGCTCATAGATGTTGAGATTTCTGGCAAGTACATAAGTCCTTGGAGGGGCTGGTGTGTGTCGCACCAGCTTGGGAACTTACCCTTGAAGAGTGCACTGCCTTCGTTCTCACCTTACGTTGGAGGAATGCTGAGTGTGTCTGTGTAATTACATCAAAATTGATGGCAGTCACCTAAGGCAGGGTGCAGGTGCAAGTTACCTTAGACCATCACTTCCCAAAGTGATATTTTCAGCAGTGAAGCAGAGGAGGGAAAATGAAGAGAAGTCTGTGGTAAATAACCTTGTAAAATGCACAGCTAAACAAAATTAAATATGATTCTTAATTGCAGAAATTCTCACACCTTAAGATTTTTCCTGAAACTTTAAAAAGAGATGAAATAAGCAGCATTTCCAAGAGTACTCTGAACCATGGTATTTCTTTTTCTCTTTTTCTTTCTTCCCCCCTCCCTCCCTTCCTTCCAGTTGTGTGGTAATAGTGTTTCAAAGATCATCCTTGGGAACTGCTGATTTAGACTGCTAGGATTCATTAACTGGTTTGGCTGATTTCACAGTAGTAAAGAGAAAGATTGAATTGGTTCTCATTTTGTATATAAAGTAACCATTTTCCGTGTGAAGCTAGCAAATGAACTTCAGAACAGGAAATGAAGTGAGGCAGCCTTGGTTGTTTGGGGACCCTCAGGCCAGCCTCCCCTTGAGTCCCTCCAGTGAAGCAGGAGGCTCATGAGTGGCCATTCTATCCCAGTGGTTGACTCTCTGTTCAATCCAGCAGAGTCCCAGGGTGATTCCCAGGACTGTACTAAAGGCAGTCCTAGCTTGACAAATAGGAAAAGTGGAGAACCAGCCTTAGAAACCTCTAAAAACTCAGGTTTAATTCCCACCTTGGAGTCCCCACAAGGAAATCATCTGCTTGGACAACATGAAGCCTTCAGAAGCCCTATTAGTCTCCCTGCTCTCAAAAATGAAGTTGATTTTGTGCTTGGAAATAGTGAAATCGCTGATGGATCAGGGTGGGCTCTCTGGTATTTAATATTGTCTCCATCTCTGTGCCTTGTGACAATCCTGTTGATTAGCTGTAATGTGGTATTTTGAGCACCGTTTACATATTAATTATTTTTTAATAACCTCTTCATCAAAAGCCTAAAGCTTTGCCTAAGATTCTAATGAAAGTGTTCATATGAAAGAGAGGGATAATGTTAAACAGACACTAATAAACCCTCTGAAGAAAATTCAACACAATATCTGTGACAAAAGAAAGGAAGGCCAGAAAGAATAATACATGTTTCCATCCAATGTGTGTTCTCTCATTAGGATTTTACATTCATTACCGCACCGTCGCTGCAAATTATTCTCAGTTATGTATGTGCTTATGAACCCATAAAGAATTAGTGTCTTCTTAATGAGCACCAAAGAATATATGCATTAAAAATCCTTTAACCCTTATGTTAAAGAGAAGTCATTTGTTAGCAATTATGGTTTGGGATTAGGAAGTGCTTCTCTTCAGAAGCATTCAAAGCACATTTCAGCATCTTCTCTTACCTGACCTTTTACCATCACTTTGAGGAAAAGCAGGGCCAAAGCTGTCGCTTTTTATGTAAGAGAACAGGTTTTTCTGGTGAGTGTAAATGGCTTGGCCATGGTTGCCCATTGTGTCAGGGACTACAGTGAGGGCTTCACTCCCATGGTATAATTCAAGGCTCTGAAGAGTCTTCATGGAGTCAGAATGGTTCTCCTACAGACCTGTGGCACATGTACTAGAGTTATCACCACTGGACATTCATGAATTGTCTTTTTAGGCATCCAGTTAAGAAGACAGGTCCTTGGGAAGGAGCCCACATCATCCTCAGAACCTTTGCACCAGCTGGGGTTGGATGGATACACAGGCCATGTGCACTGGGTAGCCTGGACTGGCTCTTGATTTCCTGGCATCTGGTCCCATTCTGACTGGCCCATGCTCACATATTTTCGAACATTTCTGAGCGTCATTCCAAGCAGTAGGGACACATTAAGGCAAAGGGAGCAGGATGAGAAATACAAACTCTGAGTCCTCTAAAGGCTCATAATGAGCCGGCCAGACCCCTGATCATACAGACTAGGACTCAGTCCATCCCAGTGATATTTACCCAGGTTTCTGGAGGAAAATAAATAAATATGGGCAATATTTTTTTTTCTAGGGTAGAACTGATGGTTTTTGGTTTTTGTTTTGTTTTGTTTTTTAAAAGTCTTGATCTTTTCCTCCACATTGTTCAGGGTACAGTGAGTATTTACCATTAAATGATACATATCCCTTATAATTTTGAAAATGGAATGAATGTAAGAGTGGTTATTGCATAGTTCATTTGGCTCAATTTTTTTTTCTTCAGTTTAGCCCTTTTAACTGTTGTGTATTCCTAAAAGGAAATCACTAAGCTTCAGTTTCACAGGCAATAAAGAGCATGCATGGACATACTTTTCTCCTTATTAAAAAAAGGTTGACATTCTTTTTAAAAAGGTGACTCTCCATATGTGCTGTGTATGGTCATTTATGAATTAATTGGTTAGCCTGGAATAGTCACTTGGCTAAGGTAGATATTTGAGTGCTGTGGATTTCCAAATCTGAGTTACTTGGTCTGAATTTATAAAGAGGCAACTAGTTAAAGAAAGCAGACTCCTTTCTTTGTTCTCACAGATTGCTCTAATGGCAACAGAATCCTTGAAATCCTCAGGGAACAAATTGGGGACAAAAGTTAGAAAGCACTCCTGGCTTATTTTCTAAGCTCTGAGCGGACCCAAGAAGAAAGGCTGAATTTAATCAAAAAAGATTTTATTGATGAAGGTATCTCTCCTTCAGGCTACACTTTGGCCTCTGCATACTAATAAAACCATCTCATTTCTCAGAAGTAGCCCTCTGCATATAATCCAGGGGAGCCCATGGACAGGAATACATCTTGGGGACAGGGACTCGAAGACAATCAATCAGAAGTTGGCAAGGTCCCCCAGCATCCCTTGCTGAGTTCGGAGACGCTTGCCTCTGTCTGGGCTGGCTGATTGTTCATTCTTGGGCCGTCATCTGAAGGTCTCTGGCTTCCTGAATGCTACAGGTGGTGTGGCTGGGGCTGGCTGCCTCCTCCGGCTCGAGCTGCCTGACCCCTGTGAGGTTACTCTCTGCTATTTTACTTCTATGTTATCTGCACACGTGGCACTTTTAGTGCCCAGCTATGAAGATGAGCAATCTGGAGCTTCGAGTTTTTATGAGCACTAATTAGTACCCTGTTTGTACCCTTTTAATCTATTATTATAATAGGATTGCCTGATATGCTATCTTCCTTTTCTTTTTTTTTTTTTTTTGGTTTCCATGCTGCTGTAACCAGAGGGAGCTATATTTTGCACTTTCTCATTGCACCTATGTGCCTGAGGAATATTAATAAAGAGGAGTTTAAAAGGGCAGGCTGTGTTCTGAAACTTTCCAGTGCTCCGCCTTAACTCTGGAATTCAACTCCTCTTCTCACAGCTGTGAAAGAAAGCTCTTGTCCCAGAGATGAGACTCAGGCTCCAGTGCATGAAGTCAGGCCATGGAAAAGGTCCCTCAGCTACTGTTCTTTCTCTCATTATTATTTTTTTAATTTATTCATTTATTTTAATTGGAGGCTAATTACTTTACAATATTGTGGTGGTTTTTGCCATACATTGACATGAATCAGCCACAGGTGTACATGTGTCCCCCATCCTGAACCCCCCCTCCCACCTCCCTCCCCATCCCATCTCTCTAGGTTGTCCTGGCGCACCAGCTGAAGTGCCCTGTCTCATGCATCAAACTTGGACTGGCGATCTGTTTCACATATGGTAATATACACGTTTCAATGCTATTCTCTCAGATCATCCCACCCTCGCCTTCTCCCACAGAGTCCAAAAGTCTTCTTTATACCTGTGTCTCTTTTGCCATCTTGCATATAGGGTTGAAAGCATATGGATTCTCTTTACCATCTTTCTAAATTCCATGTATATGCATCAGTATACTATATTGGTGTTTTCTTTCTGACTTACTTCACTCTGTGTAATAGGCTCCAGTTTCATCCACCTCATTAGAACTCTAGATTCAAATGCATTATTTTTAATAGCTGAGTAATATTCCATTGTGTATATGTACCACTGTGGAGGTTAGCAGGGAAGGGGCAAGGGTGATGGTCCCTGTGGCTATGTGGAAAATGAATAGGCTGGAATATAAAACTGGGGATCTTCCACTTCGAACCTGGGCATCCTTGGACAGTTGCTCTCCTTTCCTTTGTTTTCTCTCTTTTCTTCCATTCCTGTACTGTCCCCCTCCTCCTTACCCCGTCTCCCTGTTATTTACCCAGCCAGCCAGAAGTTTCTTAGTTGCAGAGCTCCACTGGGATGTGAATTCTATAAGGTCAGGGTCCCTTCTTTCTCTTCTTTGCAAACCCTGCAGCAGAGTTTCTGGCAAGAGGTTAATGCTCCATAAATGTATATTTACTTAGTGAAAGAGTCTTACTTTCCTGAGCTGTAAACCAGGGATCCAAATGCCACCTCTACAGGGCTGTGGGGTGAATTGCTTAATGATACAGTGCTCGCGAAGGGCCTGGGCAGTAGTTGATCCTTAAATCATGTGCGTGAGGTTCCTTGTTTCCTCTGAGCTCTTTGGGCTGAGATGCTCAGGTGGAAGTGGCGCTCAGGAGAGGGGAGAATGGGATGGGGAGTGCTTTTGTTTTTTCCCGCTTCAGGGAATAGAGAGTTTCCATGCCGTCATATACAATACGGGTGTGGAGTGCCTTGCTTCTGTTTCTGTCTTCATGTAGCAGAAAACATTAAGTTAACCACAGAGCTAAAGGATACTGGTGTGCAGAGGTAGAAAAAAACTGTCTCAGAACCTACATATTAGAGGAGTATTGCCCAATAGAGAGCTCCCCCCAAATGTTCATCCCATGACCCTCCTATCCTTTACAAGTCAGAATGCCTAACAATGCCTTCTCTTGGGGTCTGAGTTCTGAAAACTTCAAGCCAAATTAGACAATGTCTTCTTGGTCAAGACCCACCTCTGCTGCTTTTACCCATCCTGAATGTGTGGAAGGTCTTAAAAGTCATCACAGGGACCTGGCACATCCTTGTAATTCCCAGTAGAAAGCTGATTTCTTTTGGAAAATGAAGGCAGAGGTCTCATCCTCCTTACATGCAGCTTTCATGGAGGAAAGTCTAAGAGAACCCCACCTGTTGGAAACACAGGCATATGTACTTCAGGGACTGGAAAAGGCAGCATTCAAATAGAAAAGTTTTGCAAGGAGGATGCACTTAGGAGGTGAAACTGGATCTTAGAAAGAGCATAGAACTTTGCTTCCCAGGAGGCACTAGTGGTAAAGAATCCGCCTGCCAATGCAGGAGATGTAAGAGATGCGGGTTTGATCCCTGGGTCAGGAAAATCCCCAGGAGTATAACCCACTCCAATATTCTTGCTTGGAGAATCCCATGGACAGAGTAGCCTAGTGGGCTACAGTCCATGGGGTCCCAAAGAGTCAGACACAACTGAGGCGACCTAGCACACACTTTGCTAAAGCAGACAGATCCCATAGCCTGCAGCTCTTGGTGTTCTCCTTCCATTATAGATACTGAAAGAACTTGGAGCAAGTCAAATTAGAGAGGTAAAGAGTTTAAAAGAAAAAATATAGCACTGTGTTCTTTGCTAGAAGCACTTTGGGTCTCTGTTCCTGAGGGCATTTTTCTTCCTGAGGTTGCTGCATTCTTCGGCCTCTCCTGAGTAGAGGAGACATGTAGCAGGCTGCCTGTGCCCTTTACATTTCTTAGGCAGTATTTATGCAGTTGAAGCTTAGCCTCGACCATGATGGAGCTCTGGTTTTCAGCAGCTGAGCCCAAAGCTTGTCCTGTTTCTTCTCAGGGTTGTTAGTAAATGTACTTCTGGTCCCTCTAAATGACTTTAATGGGTACGCTTCCTTAGGGCACATGAGGATGACAAGGGAAAGAAAGGTTAAATAAAGTCTTTACTTGGAAATATTTTAAAAATTTAGCAAGTATATTTTAGTATCTCATTTTTGTTGCTTTGTTTTTGGTGTGTGTGTTTACTGTTTTCTGAAATATAAAACCACACGCAATAGATGACTTAGGATTTCTTGTCTCCTTGAAATCACATTAATTACAGTTCTAAACTGTTTTGAATATAATAAAAAGCCAAACAGAATCTTTTATAGTATTTCAACACAAAGTACATTTTGTCCCAAGGATTGCACACTCATGACCTTTCCGCTCAGAATTTCCCATCACACCCAGTAGCAACTTTTCCACAGTCTACTGGCAGCTGCAAGACGTTTGACCTCTCTGTTCTTCCCTGCCCGCTCACCATGAATTTACCTACTATACCCCAGCCAGGCCCCTCTGTGAACCCCCAAGGTAAGAGGAAGAGATTTGGGGTCCGTTACCATCTCTTTGGGGAAGTAGCTGTATAGCTGATGTTATGGCCCAATATAACTAACTTTAGAGTTGTAAGAGGACTTCATTGAACTTTAATCATGACCCAGTAAACCTCCAAGCCTCTAGTTTCTAACCATAATAAAATTGTCCCTAGGAAAGTTGAATGATCATCTCTTGCTAAGTATATTTATTGTGTTTGTATCCAGTTGTGTGCCGGTAATTGTTTAACAGCCATCTCTCAGGGAAAGTAAAATGTATGTGAATGTCTATATCTATATCCATCTCCATCCATATGTCCAAGTTTATCTCAAGTTTGACTGATACAAAGTATGTACAGCACACAGTTTGATTCTCACAGAATGCTGTTGTGATGTTGCCTCAACTCTTGTATCTATAGTCAGCCTCTGGTTGCAATTTAGCTTGAGAAATCCAGATGAGGAATATTGCTGGGTCACTATCCAATTCAGCAAAACTTTGACAAACATCATTGACGAACAAGTGTGTTTTGAACATGAATGTTAGGTGATATTTTGGTTACATTAAGACTTAAGACAAAAATGAAACAATGAATATAGATGTCGAAACCTTACTCACACATCAATAACAGGAGTGACATTTTGCTGAATGAGATAGGTTTAAGATACTGGGAGAATATTTTCTCAATTTGTTGTGCTATTTACAATGTAACAGCTAAAGATACAACATGCTTTTTAATTTTAATCTGATTATTAATATTTTGTCTATCACTTCCTCAAGGCTAGATAACCAACAAGGCAATAACTCTATAATGTCTGCCAATCACAATGGCTGATTTCAAACTACAAATTTGACATTACTGCACAAAGCTGAAAAGAGACAGTAGCATGCGATATTACAGTATTTCCATGTACAGATACAATAGACATAAATAACCTAAGAGCCTAGATAATGGTAAAATGTAGTGAAATAATTGAGAAGTAAGAAATTTCCATTATTATCTTTGTTTTATTATTTAGCTGTGTTATAAAATTTGATTTTTAATGATTGTTTAAACAACTAACTTGCAAAATTTCTCAAAATTCTACAAATAGCTCTTTTAAGCCACCAGTTCAAACCAGTTCCAGCACATCACTATAGCCTACAGAAGTAAATGACAAAATAAGCAAGAGACTCAGAAAGTTTGGGAAGAATGGAGCTGATCTAGTAAGAATGCTCCTGAGAAAATAATTTCGACTGAAAACTTGATCATCACCCGCTCCTTAGAAGCACATTCGTGGCCAGTTTCATTTTATCTTTTATGATAATTTTTTGTGATATCTTTTATGAAATTTTCAGGAAAATTTGGATCGACTTTAGACTCATATTTTCAATGTTTGGGGACGATGCCTGTTTCTCTGGTGACATAAGACAACCAGGGCTGTGACAGGAAAGGAGGACCAAAGAGCCAGGATGTCAGGCATTTTAAGGAAGCCGTTTTTTACGACAGCATCTGCCTCTCTCTTCACAGTGTGGCTCGGTTTTCTAGACTTTCTTCCCCTGATCTGAAGTTGTTCGGTGCGCCTAACCTCTCAGCACCTCCATCCTCTCTCCTTCACAGTCTTCTGCAGAAAGAGTTTGCTTTGTGGGAAGGTGAGAGTTATCTCTCCCCTTGACTGAGATAGCATCACTAAGGGGAGACTACACTCTGTTGCCAAGTTTGGAGTTCTCCATTAGGTACCAGCAGAGAAATTTCTAAAAAAAAAAACCTCAATTACTGGCTGCTCTGCTTATTAGTTAAAAAATAATGTGCTATAGTAATCCCAGAGGCTTCCCTGTTGGCTCAGTGGTAAAGAATCAACCTGCATTGGCAGGAGACACAAGAGATTCAGGTTTGATCCCTGGATCAGCAAGATCAGCAAGATCCCCTGGAGAAGGAAATGGCAACCCATTCCCGTATTCTTGCCGGGAGAATCCCATGGACAGAGGAGCCTGGCGGGCTGTACCGTTCATGGGGTCGCAAAGAATCAGACACGACTTAGTGACTAAATCACAATGAAGAAGTTGGCTCATTGATCTAATCATGAATGAATTCAGTTAAATATGTCAGAGTTGCTGCTGTCCTTGCAATCATAACAACTAATGATTTGTAGTAGTTTCCTATGTGTCTGTTACTATCTGAAGATCTTTGCATCAATGGTCTCATTTAGTCTTCACAGGACTGTCGTTAGTAGGCATCACACTTCTCCCCATTTTATAAGAAAGGAAACTGAGGCAGGCAGAAATTGAGGATTTGCACAGAATTACACATCTGCTATGCTCTGGCACCAAGATTCAAAATCGGGCAGTCCCATCTCCCAGAGCCCAAGATCTGAATTGCGCCTAGTCCCTCTCTGTGGCAACCAGTTAGACGTGGCAGTGATCCAGACAGACGTGGTTCCCTCTGCCTCTGAAGAAGAGGCTGTGAGCAAAACTAAAGGGGCTGGCATTTAAGGTTGTTTCGGAACAAATGGACATGGGAGAACCCTGGGAGGGACTTTAAACTGCAGGAAGGGGAGGAGCCAGGGAAGAGACACAGGTCCAACAGAGAGAAGCACAGACACAAGCCCCTGGGAAGGAAGGAACTTGAAGTCATCTAGAGATGGCAGAAGTCAGAATGGCCAAAGAGGAGTGAACAAGTAGGGAAGAGTTAGACTGTATCCATGTGAAACTGTCTTACTCTTAAAACCTAAAAGGACATAGGTATGGGGCAGCTCTTTGGCAGTTTGAAGTCTTATTTCTCTGTCTGAGTGACCCAATGTCATGATCTTCTTATAGAATTTTCCTTTCTTGTGGTTCATTTCCTATTTCTTCTTATTTCCATGTGGATGTCCCCTTCTCTTCTCTGTTTATGTCTTTGTTGGGGCACTTGGCCATAATGCTAGTGGGACAAAAATGATTTCATTAGTTAAACTATTGAATTAAAGGCTCAGAAACAGTGTGGCCCAGAGAGTCCTAAGGAACATAAAAGTACTGGAGGGAGGTCTATTAAACCAAACAGTGAGCCAGAGTCATTATCCGTGTCATATGAGGAACCTTCCGCAAGTTGGTTACTTATGAACCTACCAATTGCTATGATTATCCCATTCCTTCCAGTGTCTAATGTAATGATTGTATCTGGACTTTGTTATTAACTTTATTTTCCACTTATTTGACCCCATAGAATGTTAACTCATTTGTGTTTTATTTGTTGTCATGTGTGTGGTTTTTTTTTCCCCAGGCAGTTCAATTTTGTCACAGCATGCATTACACAGTTAAGATTTCATATCTTTGCTTCATCTACCCCATTATGGCAAATGGCAGTTGATTAGGGCTTTCTTTAGATCATTATCAATTGTTTTCTACCTTGCAGATAGTGCTGTTGGGATGAATCTATCATATCCCAGAGATCTTATATAGCTTGTTATTTCCAGGTGATTTATTACTCTCACTGTGGAAATGTTGTTAGTGAACATTGGGGAAGCAGTGGCTGTATTGAGAAATATCAATGTATCCTCATGTTCTGGCTTGCAGTGACAGTCAGAGATCCATCTCACTGACAGTTACCTTGTTAACATTTTGATCAGATGGCAAATTTGTCATTTTTCATGGTAACAAGGATAAGTTTGCACAAGAACCATAGATAGATGGGGAAGATAAAACAGGCCTCTCTTAGTTTTTCTGTGTGATGTAATCAGTAATCTTGGGGAGAAGTGAAATAATTACTCTGTGAAAAGCTCATCCGCTGGAAAATGTGTTTATTGTAGAAAGCTCAAATTTTTCTTCATTTGAAGAAAATGTGCTCTCTCTCTTTTTCCCCTTTGCTGACAGTTTGATTAACACACCAAGCCTCTGTGAAATAGTGAGACAGAACAAAAGGGTTTACAGTCAGAATAGTTTGGTTTAATCACAGCATAAAATATGAGCAAGGTGGGTAAAAATAACCATGTGCAGGGTGCTCAGATCTAGAGCATTGGCAACCATGGTCACGGAGCTTGAGTTTTCCCTCCTTGTGCACTTGAAACTTGCTACCAAACCATCTCTCATTAGTACCACGTGGTGTATGTTCGTCTCCAAACCCCCATCAGAGACCATGAGGTCAGCCGTCTTGATGCCCCACTTGTGTGGGATCAGACAGTTGATGCTGTTTTTATTGTTTTTCTCCTGTGTTCTCCCAAGCTGTGTTCCTGATGCTGTGAAATCTTTACACTTCTAGCACTTTTGAAAGGTCTATCTTCTGTCTGGTGCTTCAAGGGTGAACGTGTTTGAGACAGAATTTCACTTTTGGAGGCAACATTGCTTTATACTACTTGAGAGTCAGCAATGGGCTTCTAACTTTCCTATGAAGATGACAGTTCTGAGTACAATGGAAAGCTGTCAGTTAGAGCTAGTAAGAATCTCTGACAAACCAATTTTATTGCAACTTGGGTAAGAACAGTGTACATACACCTGAGAAGCCCCTTGAAGCAGGAAAACAGGGCCCTGGTTGTCAAATATGAGTTTCTCCTCTGAACTGTCAGACTACACACGCACACACATGCCTGGACATCCAAAGGAGAGTTTGTTTTCAAATGCTTCTGTCAGATAGCCATGGCCTATGGGAAAATTGTATTATGTTTTTATAATTGCAGTGGAATACAACCACAGAGAGGAGAATATGCCAAGTGCAATCAATCATTCCTTACATTATATTAATAATATTTTTTAACAGGCAGAAAATGCTCCTAGCTGCATTTATATGATCGAGGAGTTCTAATCACGGTAGAGCTATTAACCTGAAATATAGCTTCTCATTCCTTAATAGTTTTGCCTATATGCATGCATTCTAATGAAGAGCTGAAAGTAAACCATTAAAGTGAAAACCATGTTTTTGACCATCTAGTTTTATCTTTTCACACTTTGCCCAGGCCTGAGTGAGGGTGTTTACATTCTTGCTATCATCTGCATCACCAGCATGGTTGCCAAACTCACTGGGGGAAGGGTCTTCCTTTCCATTTGTTTGAGTGTAACAATTTTGATTTGTCATTCTGATGAAAAATATCATTAGAGAATATACAAAGAGAGATGTAGGAAATCAGATCGGAATCTCTCATTTTCTTGAAAGGAAATATTATGAGATTCTTTCCAGCCAATATTATCTGAAAGCCACCAAATGTTCTGCTTCCAGCCTTTACCTTTCTCTTTACTATCTGATGATGGTAACCCTAGTCCCTATTCTGCATGTCTCAGTTCAGTTCAGTCACTCAGTCATGTCCAACTCTTTGTGACCCCATGGACCCCAGCACACTGGCCTCCCTGTCCATCACCAACTCCCGGAGCTTACTCAAACTCATGTCCATTTAGTCATTAATGCCATCTAACCATCTCATCCTCCGTCATCCCCTTCTCCTCCCACTGTCAATCTTTCCCAGCATCAGGATCTTTTCAGATGAATCAGTTCTTCGCATCAGGTGGCCAAAGTATTGGAGCTTCAGCTTCAACATCAGTCCTTCCAAGGACCAATATTCAGGACTGATTTCCTTTAGGATGGACTGGTTGGATCTCCTTGCAATCCAAGGGACTCTCAAGAGTCTTCTCCAACACCACAGTTCAAAAATTTGATGCTCAGCTTTCTTTAGAGTCCAACTCTCACATCCATACGTGACTACTGGAAAAACCATAGCTTTGACTAGATGGACTTTTGTTGACAAAGTAATGTCTCTGCTTTTTAATAAGCTGTCTAGATTGATCATGACTTTTCTTCCAAGGAGCAAATGTCTTTTAATTTCCTGGCTGCAGTCACCATCTGCAGTGATTTTAGAGCCCAAAAAATAAAGTCTGTCACTGTTTCCCCATCTATTTGCCATGAAGTGATGAGACCAGATGCCGTGATCTTAATTTTCTGAATGTTGAGTTTTAAGCCAATTTTTCACTCTCCTCTTTCACTCTCACCAAGAGGCTCTTTAGTTCTTCTTCACTTTCTGCCATAAGGGTGGTGTCATCTGCATATCTGAAGTTATTGATATTTCTCCTGGCAGTCTTGATTCCAACTTGTGCTTCTTCCAGCCCAGCATTCCTCATGATGTACTCTGCATATAAGTTAAATATGCAGGGTGACAATATACAGCCTAGACATACTCCTTTTCCTGTTTGGAACAAGTCTGTTGTTCCATGTCCAGTTCTAACTGTTGCTTCTTGACCTGCATGCAGATTTCTTAGGAGGCAGGTAAGGCGGTCTGGTATTGCCATCTCTTTAAGAATTTTCCACAGTTTGTTGTGATCCACACAGTCAAAGGCTTTGGCATAGTCAATAAAGCAGAAGTAGATGTTTTTCTGGAACTCTCTTGCTTTTTCAATGATCTAATGGATGTTGGTAATTTGACCTCTGGTTCCTCTGCCTTTTCTAAATCCAGCTTGAACATCTGGACGTTCATGGTTCATGTATTGTTGAAGCCTGGCTTGGAGAATTTTGAGCATTACTTTGCTAGCGTGTGAGATGAGTGCAACTGTGCCATAGTTTGTGCATTCTTTGGCGTTGCCTTTCTTTTGGATTGGAATGAAAACTGACCTTTTCTAGTCCTGTGGCCACTGCTGAGTTTTCCAAATTTGCTGGCATATTGAGTCCAGCCCTTTCACAGCATCATCTTTCAGGATTTGAAATAGCTCAACTGGAATTCCATCACCTCCATTAGCTTTGTTTGTAGTGATGCTTCCTAAGGCCCTCTTGACTTCGCATTCCAGGATGTCTTCTCTAAGTGAGTGAACACACCATCGTGATTATCTGGGTCATGAAGATCTTTTTTGTATAGTTCTTTTGTGTATTCTTGCTACCTCTTCTTTTTTTTTAAATTTTAATTGGAGGCTAATTACTTTACAATATTGTGGTGTTTTTTTTCATACATTCACGTGAAACAGCCATGGGTGTACATGTGTTCCCCATCCTGAAATGCCCTCCCACCTCCCTCCCCATCCCATCTCATCCCTCAGGGTCATCCCAGTGCACCAACCCTGAGCACCCTGTCTCATGCATCGAACCTGGACTGGCGATCTGTTTCACATATGAAAATATACATGTTTCAATGTTATTCTCTCAGATCATCCCACCCTCGCCTTCTCCCAGAGTCTAAAAGTCTGTTCTTTACATATTTGTCTCTTTTGCTGTCTCACATATAGAGCCATTGTCACCATCTTTCTAAATTCCATATATATGTATTAATGTACTGTGTTGTTTTTCTTTCTGACTTTCTTTGCTCTGTGTAACAGGCTCCAGTTTCATCCACCTCATTAGAACTGATTCAAATGCATTTTTTTAATAGCTGAGTAATATTCCACTGCGTATATGTATCACAGCTTTCTTATCCATTCATCTGCTTTTGCACATCTAGGTTGTTTCCATGTCCTGGCTATTATAAACAGTGCTGCGATGAACATTGGGGTACACGTGTCTCTTTCAATTCTGGTTTCCTTGGTGTATGCCCAGCAGTGGGATTGCTGGGTCATATGGCAGTTCTATTTCCAGGGTTTTTTTTTCCCATTTATTTTTATTAGCTATTTCCAGTTTTTTAAGGAATCCCCACACTGTTCTCCATAGCGGCTGTACTAGTTTGCATTCCCACCAACAGTGTAAGAGGGTTCCCTTTTCTCCGCACCCTCTCCAGCATTTATTGTTTGTAGACTTTTTGATAGCAGCCATTCTGACCAGCATGAGATGGTCCCCACTGTAGTTTTGATTTGCATTTCTCTGATAGTGAGTGATGTTGAGTATCTTTTCATGTGTTTGTTAGCCATCTGTATGACTTCTTTGGAGAATTGTCTGTTTAGTTCTTTAGCTCATTTTTTGATTGGGTCACTTATTTTTCTGGAATTGAGCTGCAGGAGTTGCTTGTATATTTTTGAGATTAATTCTTTGTCAGTTGCTTCATTTGCTATTATTTTCTCCCATTCTGAAGGCTGTCTTTTCACCTTGCTTATAGTTTCCTTCGTTGATTGCCACCTCTTCTTAAGATCTTCTGCTTCTGTTACGTCCACACCATTTCTATATTTTATTGTGCCCATCTTTGCATGAAAAGTTCTCTTGGCTTCTCTAATTTTCTTGAAGAGATCTCTAGTCTTTCCCACTCTATTGTTTCCCTCTATTTCTTTGCATTAATCACTGAGGAAGGCTTTCTTCTCTCTCCCTGCTATTCTGTACATTTCAATGAGGTCAAGGTCTTAGGTTAATTCCTCTCTGGTCTTATTTCTGAAGATTCCCAAGGCTTGTTTCCATGTCACACAAGTTCATCTCTGATGTCATTTGTCACTTCAGGCTGTGGGTCACTGCTCTGGGTCTCCCTCATCATCACCTCTTGTTTTCCCAAAGCCACTTCATCCTCTCTGTACTCATCAGCATTATAACATTGTTTTCCCAAAGACACTTATCCCATCTGTACTATCAGCTTTCTCTTAATCTTCCAAACGAAAGGACAACAGTAGCCTGCCATTTCCAACAAAACATTTTTTGATGACTCAAGGAATACATGAAGGAATCACAATTCTGAATCAATTAGGCTAAATGTTCTTGATTGCATATTATAAAATTCCTAATTCAAAAAATTCAACCAAGAAATTCAAAGGTAGGGTGTTCGATGGTTGGTTATCTCATTGGCACAAACATTGTCATAAGGAATATAATTTCTTCCCTTCTTTCTACTCTGCGTTCTCTCAGAGTATGACCCATGGATGCTTTAATAAGCCATGTCATGAGCAATCTTTCCATATAGAGTACTTCCAAAACTAGCCCCCCTACCCTTGTGCTGTCAAAACATGGTTAAGTGTCTGTTAATTTAGAGTTAACCCAAAATAACTGTCTCTAAAACACATTTCTAGTTGTAAAGAAAGGCACATTTTCCTTCCCTAAAAATTGAGAGTAAGCAAAACCATCTGGATGCTCCTAATATCGCAATATATAAATATACAAATATATATATATATATATATATATATAGTCATTTTAAAGGCTTCTCCTTCACTGCACTGGAAGGATTACAAATCACAGGATACTTTCTGTATTCCCTGAACAAAGATAGCAGATCCAGAAAGAGCCCAGCATGAGATAAGTGTCTTGATGACTCCAGTGAGAGAGCCTCAGCCCACACTTCCTCTCGCCTACCCAAATGATGATGACAAGGTGAGCCAGAGAAATGTCTTCCCTGGGACATGGAAGCTCTTAAAAAGTAAACAGCGAGGAGTCGTTAAGGAGAAACACTGACACCTCTGGCAGTCACCTCAGAGGTCAACGAGAATGTAGATTGCTTTCCCAGAGGCCTTGGTTACAGTGACAGAAGAAAGGAAACATCCTAAATCATAGCCTGAATTACTGTTCCTTGGAAACAAGTCTGCACTCCAGACTTGATCATCAGTGTGGGGACGAAGCACTGCTCTCCTCAGGACCCCAGACAAATG
This sequence comes from Cervus canadensis, assembly GCF_019320065.1. Lineage (NCBI taxonomy): Eukaryota > Metazoa > Chordata > Mammalia > Artiodactyla > Cervidae > Cervus > Cervus canadensis. The sequence goes on along the minus strand of NC_057407.1, from coordinate 18,881,606 downwards.
AGGAGGAGACTCATGCCCCTCCTGGTCCAGAGCGAACTTAAAGAATGTGACCAGTATGCACAGTGCTGGTAAGGGTTTTCCACAGTATGGTCAGAGTCACAGAAAAAAGAGAGGCACTTGCTAACATAGGAGACAGATGCTTCTAGAAACTCTTGGCTTTCTGTTTCGTTTTGTTATCCTGGCTTCTTTGGCTTTGATTTTGAAAAATGGGACCTGTCTTATGGGGATCTAGAAAGTGATTGAAGGTTCTGACTAGCAGTTGATAAATAGAACACAGTGCTGGGAAGAATGAAATAGCAGGGAAATGATGGAATAGCAGCCCATAAGCAGGGCTTCCATCTCTAAAAGGGGAACCCCCCAGTGATTGGGTGGGCAGGGGACAGTCAGTGCATGGAAGAGGTCCTATCTATCCTGTTTTCCCCACATCCCCAGGGCCTTGAATGTTGTCTGGCACAGGCGTGGATGGGAAAATTTTCTCCTGATTATCTGAAAAGCAAACACTGGGTTGGCCAAAAATGCTTGTTAGGATTTTTCTGTAAGATGTTACAGAAACATCTGTTTGGCCAACCCAATACCCAAACAATCCTGAAGGAAATCAACCCTGAAAATTCATCGGAAGGACTGATGCTGAAGCTGAAGCTCCAGTACTTTAAACCCTGATGCAAAGAGCTGACTCATTGAAAAAGAGCCTGATGCTGGGAAATATTGAGGGCAGGAGGAGAAGGGGGTGACAGAAGATGAGATGGTTGCATGGCATCACAGAATCAATGGACATGAGTTTAAGCAAGCTCTGGGAGATAGTGAAGGATAGGAAAGCCTGGTATGCTGCAGTCCATGGGATCACAAAGAGTTGGACATGATTTAGTGACTGAACAACAACAGCAAATATCTGAACAAGCAATCTGATTGCAATTTCTGTCCTCCCTCCACTCTTCCCCGAATTCACCCCATGAAGGGCCTCTCAGTGTATGAGGAAATAAGCGGAGAAATAAGCATGAGGAATAAGCAGCTGGCATCTTCTAGATCAATGGACCAGCAGTATCAACCTGGGAACTTGTTATAAATGCCGATTATCTGACCCCTCTGACCTCCTGAAGTCTGAGAGTGAGGCTCTTCAGTCTATGGTTTAACAAGACCACGTTAGGGACCACAAGACGGGTCACATTAAAGCTTGAGCAGCTCTGTGCTATTCAAATTTACTGACCCATTTTAAACTTTTTAACAAAGTGCATTGGCTTCTCTCATGAGTAGCGAATGAGCCTTTGGCATTAATGTGCGGAACGAAATCATTTCTTGCCTAGAAAAGAAGATGGTCAGTGAATTTGAGTGCTTTCAACTTTTTGAGGCATTTGAGGTTAGCATAACACTGAAGGGTATCTATGGAATATACAACTTCTTGAGAAAAGTTGTAAACATTTATGTGACTCTGTTTTGAAAGGCAGGGATGGTTTACAATCTTCATATTTTCCTGCAGAAAGGTTTTGGAGGCAGTTTTGCCTCCCAGAACCACATATATGAAGGAAGAAGAATGTCTTGGGAGACAGAAGTTAGGGAGATAGTATAACCTGTCTTCAAAACTTGGACATTTTTGAAAGTGAAGGGCAGGGCTAGTAAATAATTTCTCTGGGACAATAGGTATAAACTGGGCCTCACCCTAGACCAGTGGTTCTCAACTGGATGATTTTGTCATCTCTACCCCCTTAGCCCCTATACCCCCTATTTGCCACTCTCCCTTCCCTGGGGAATTTTGACATTGTCTGCAGGTGTCTGTGGTTGCCACAACTGGTGTGGGGAGCTGTGCTGTTAGCGTCAAGTGAGTGGAGGCTTAGGACGCTGCTCAACATCTTACAATGCACAGGACAGCCTTCCCACAACAGAGTTATCCAGAACCCTGCTTAGGGTTAAGCCAGCCTTGTAATTGTGTATTGACACTGCAATTATTTAACACCAAGGCATTCTTGGGTGGTTTAAATTGATTGGTTCTGCTTTGTTTTAACCTTTATTTCATCTTTCTCAAAGACTTATTTTACAAGTACCTATTTACCACCATCCCACTCACCATCCACCCCAGAAGATATAAATTTATTTAAAAAGTGAATACATTTATATAAATTTATTAAAAAGTGAATACATTTATATAAATTTGTATTTTAAAAAAACCACACTGCCACCCCTTAGTTGTGTCCAACTCCTTGAGATCCCATGGACTGTAGCCTGCCAGGCAACTCTGTGGAATTCTTGTCCAGGCAAGAGTACTGGAGTGGATTGCCATTCCCTTCTCCAGGGGATCTTCCTGAACCAGGGATCGAATCTGGGCCTCCCACATTGCAGGCAGATTCTTTACCATCTGAGCCTCCATACTTCCTGCTAATTCTGTAGAAGCAAGTTATTTTTATTTTGTTCTTACTTTCTGTTGCAGATGACTCTATTGTGTTCTGTTTAACTCCCTCATGCCCTTGGATTGTAGGGGATAATGGTGGCTTTTTAAAACATATTTTGAAGAAGCATTTTGTTTACAGTCCTGATTGATGATGAATATTTGCTTGGTGATGTCTTCAGAACCTTTGGTTAGAGTCTGGGTATAGACTTAAGTGATCAGGGTCAGACAGTTAGATTGGGATTAGGCTAGGATTGTTGAATGCTAGGATGAGCTGTAGATAGTAATTGGCCACTGAAGGCTAAAGAGCAGAAAAGTGTGTTGTTAGAAAATACTTTGTTTCCTGCTTCATCTCTACTGCATAGCCTGATGTCAGGCCTATGGTAAAGAATAAGTGAATATGCTATTTGTCCATCCATCCATCAGCCTAACAATATAAGCTAAATACCCATCCTTTGCCAGGCAAAATGCTGACTGCTGAATGTGGAAGTAGGCTTTACAGAAGTGAATTGGGTACCAGTTTAAAGGGTAGATTGAAATGAGTAGTCAGTGGAGATGAGGAAACAAGTGGAGGAAAGGCAGTGAGTGCATAAACAAGGATATACTCAGAAGATAGAGAGGGGGGAGAGGATATTTCATCAAAAATGAATGTCTAATCCAGCTGCAAGATTTGACATTTGACTTATTTGGGCTGTAAAGGTGATTGGAGGTGTCCAGGACTACTTCTAGATTTTGAATCTAAGAAAGAGCCTGGTGATGTAAAAATAAAGTCTCCTTTGATAAGAAAAAACTGATGTGTTTAACTGTACCTGCTGAGTTCAGTGTACTAGCTAGGTAAGGTGCAGTCACCCAATGGGCAACTTGAAATGTGGGTTTGAAGCCTAGGAACAACAGGATGCTGGAAGCCCCCCTTAGAAGCCACTTCTGACTCTGAGCTGACAGCTAGGAAATATGGGGAGATCTCCTAAGCTCAGAATCTCTAGTCTTCTTGAGAAGCATCTTGAAATCCACAGGTTTCTGTGGGGTTTTATTTATTTTTGCTCTGTATCTATTCTAGATATGTTTCTTATTGTGTGACCTAGTGGACAACTTTGCATTTGGCCCTGAAACTCTTCTGTTACTGATACATAGACATTACTATTCCCCAAAAGAACTGTCCCTCTGGAATTTCAAAGATACATTCATGTAGTGAATTTCACCTTCACTTTTTCTCATTATCAAGCATACATGGGTACACAGCATTTTTGAAGTATTATTGTCTTTGACACTGAGTCACAAGGAGTAAAAGCCAGTCCCCTCACAAGCTTTTATGTGCTGCTGCTGCTGCTTTATGGTAACTTGTTTCTCCCTGTAACTGTCTGAGCTCAGGTGACCTTTTACCTGCTAAGTATGAGGTTGTGTTTGAGTACCATGAACCCCAAGATGAAACCAAATTTCCTAACCTCCTTCTCCATTGCCACTTTTCCTCTCCTTCCCTGGGCCCTTGGAAGAGCCCCGTATATATGGAATCTAGAAAGATGGTACTGATGAACCTATCTACAGGGCAGCAGTGGAGATGCAGACATAGAGAACAGGCTTTTGGACATGATAGGGGAGGGAGAAAAGTGGGATGATTTGATAGAGTAACACTGAAATGTATATATTACCATATGTAAAGTAGATGGCCAGTGGGAATTTTCTGTATGACTCAGGGAACCCAAAACTGGTATTCTGTGATGACCTAGAGGGGCGGGAAGGGGAGGGAGGTGGGGGGGAGGAGACATATATATATATGATATATATGTTATATATACACACACACACACACCCCTAGGGCTAATTCATATTGATGTATGGCAGAAACCATTACAGTATTGCAAAGTAATTATCTTCCAATTAAAAGTAAAAAATTTTAAAGACATATGATGATGACTTACATAGCTTACTTCCTGCTAAGCACAATTTTTGTATTTGACTAATGTAACTGGAGGGTTTCGTCTGAGATAAGTCTAAACATTGGAAACTGTGTACCACTTTTGCTTTCATCTGATAACTTTAGATCAAAGGAAGAATGTACTGTAAGGATGGGTGGGACAATGACTAGTACATGAAAATACAGGCATTCAGCATTGAACACAACAACTTGATAAGGGGTATTTTTTTTTTCCTTAATGTGATATGTAAGTTAAGAAATTTATCAATTACTGAATACCTTGTGAATGAAGTTTGGAATTTGGACAGAAAAGAAAGATTAACCTGAGGGACTCTTATGCATTGTTTATGCTTCTTGATTCATCTACTAGAAGGAACTGAACTCTTTGAGTTTGTTGGCTTATGACAAACCTTTAACTTCTAATTTTGGAATCAAGGGCCCAGATTTTCCTTTCTTAATAAACCTATTAGAAATGGTAGAGGACACCTGTTATTTCTATGTGACAAGCATAAATTTTAAACATTTCTGGTAATACTACCTCATCTTCCTGGATTACCAATTTTCCCCACATTTCACATGGCTTTGGGGGGTCTACTAGTCATAGTATCCCCCTTCCCAAGTTGTAGGATGAGAATGTGACCAGACACACGATGGTAGTAGTTTAGTCATTAAGTCATGTGTGACTCTTTGTGATCCCATGCACTGTAGCCCACCAAGCTCCAGTCTCCTTGGAATTCTCCAGGCAAGAATGTTGATTCCTTACCTCTGAGTCACCAGGGAAGCCCTGACCAGACATATAAAATCAAGTTATTCCATCTCTTGGCCACAATGATTTTGTCAGGAAGTGTGTCATTTTCTCGGTTCTGTCTCACCGCAGCAAAGATTTGAAATGGCGGACCAGTGTTACAGCTCTGTTACAGCTCAGTTTTATTTGGCAAGCAAAGGATATTACACCCTCGAGGTGTGAGGGCAGGCCGACCCAAAAGGAGAGGCCTCAATCGTCTTGGCTTCCTCCTTTTGTACATTTGTCTCCTCCCTTCCTTGAGCCTGCCCTATATAAATTGGGCTGGCCAAGAAGGGGGTGTGTTTTTTCACCTGAAGTTCTCACTCCTGTCCACAGATTTTCTTTTGTTCCATTTTTGCAGGCTTTTCCCTTTCTTTGTCTTTTATCCACCACCATTTTGGACTTCTTTTTCCTATTCTAACTACCTAACAATTGGACTAAGAAGTGAGCATATGATTCAGACAGAATCATCAGACTATTTTCCTGGAATTTTACGTATGAACAGTACGAAAGAGAATTTTTCTTCTCTTTCTCCTTCAATCTAGACTCACTGTCCTGGTACAATTTCAACCTAGAAATGGCAAAAACCATCCACTTCCTCCTGCAGGCTCCTCACCCCAACATGAGTAAGAAATTAGCCCAACACCCATAGAAAATCAGATAGAAGAGATAGTGAATCTGAGGAGAATTCTTCTGAGTTGCCACATGTCATGGAGTTCAGGACTAGAGCTTGCACCTGATGTTGATTGGGCTGGAGGCAAGAGTGATACATGTCTGGGGCCAGAGTTGCTATCAGAGAAATGCATGGCAAACCAAGTGGTACTGGATGGGGGAGAGGCATAAATTGACTTGACTTGTAGCAAAACAATATTGATAGCAAGAAGGTGTAACTCAACTCTTCATATGTGTTTTCTCTATCAAGGGATACCTGAACCAATTTTCTTTTCACAATCCATCAATAAGGAACAATTCCTTGTATTAAACATTCTCCCTTATCATTTTTTAAGCACATACACTGAAAGTCTTATGAAGAAAATAATTTTTTGTGTGGAAATGGCCCAACACTAATCTTACTCCTTCATGCAATACTGTGAGTTGGAAATGGAAGAACATTAATCTCCCTGCTTTCAAATCCAGAAAGTGTGTTTGTAGAGAATGGAGTCTTGCTATATAGCTGTGTAGAGAGAAAAGGGGTCACCTTTTGGATATATTGATTCTTTGAGAAGATTAATTTTTTTAATATTAAAATTAGCTTTTCAAGTAGGGCCATGTTCTTTACAGTGGTGAAACACAATGAAAAGAGACACAAGTTGTTTTCAAAATGTTTCTATAGCAGTTCATTCATTGAGACTAAAAGAGCATTAACAAAGAGTAAAGTGTGTTAGGCCCTAGTTGCCAGATTATTACCAGCATTTTGTGTGACTTCAGTCCTTACTTTTTCCTTGGACTCATTTTTGTCACTACAATAAGAGGCTATTGAAGGAGACACACTTGCACTTAGGGTGGCTCAGATCATGAACTCCTTATTGCCAAATTCAGACTTAAATTGAAGAAAGTAGGGAAAACCACTAGACCATTCAGGTATGACCTAAATCAAACCCCTTATGTTCATACAGAGAAAGTGACAAATAGATTCAAGGGATTAGATCTGATGGGCAGAGTACCTGAAGAACTATGGACGGAGGTTCATGACAGGGTACAGGAGGCAGTGATTGAGACCATCCCCAAGAAAAAGAAATGCAAAAAGGCCAAATGGCTGTCTGACAAGGCCTTACACATAGCTGAGAAAAGAAGAGAAGCTGAAGGCAAAGGAGAAAAGGAAAGAGATACCCATCTGAATGCAGAATTCCAAACAATAGCAGGGAGAGATAAGAAAGCCTTCCTCAGTGATCAATGCAAAGAAATAGAGGAAAACAATAGACTGGGAAAGACTAGAGATCTCTTCAAGAAAATCAGAGATACCAAGGGAACATTTCATGCAAAGATGGGCACAATAAAGGACAGAAATGGTATGGACCTAACAGAAGCAGAAGATATTAAGAAGAGGTGGCAAGAATACACAGAAAAATTGTACAAAAAAGACCTTCATGACCCAGATAAACATGATGGTGTGATCACCAACCTAGAGCCAGACATTCTGGAATGCGAAGTCAAGTGGGCCTTCAGAAGCATCACTATGAACAAAGCTAGTGGAGGTAATGGAATTCCAGTTGAGTTATTTCAAATCCTAAAAGATAATGCTGTGAAAGGGCTGCACTAAATATGTCAGCAAATTTGGAAAACTCAGCAGTGGCCACAGGACTGGAAAAGGTCCGTTTTCATTCCAATCCCAAAGAAAAGCAATGCCAAAGAATGTTCAAACTACCACACAATTGTACTCATCTTACATGCTAGCAAAGTAATGCTCAAAATTCTCCAAGCCAGGCTTCAGCAGTATGTGAACCATGAACTTACAGATGTTCAAGCTGGATTTAGAAAAGGCAGAAGAATCAGAGATCAAATTGCAATATCCATTGGAGCATCGAAAAAGCAAGAAAGTTCCAGAAAAACATCTATTTCTGCTTTGTTGACTCTGCTAAAGCCTTCGACTGTGTGGGTCACAAAAAACTGTGGAAAATTCTTAAACAGATGGGAATACCAGAAAATCTTACCTGCCTTCTGAGAAACCTGTATGCAGATCAAGAAGCAATAGTTAGAACTGGACATGGAACAACAGACTGGCTCCAAATCAGGAAAGGAATACATCAAGGCTGTATGTTGTAAACCTGCTTATTTAACTTTTGTGCAGAATACATCATGCGAAATGCCAGGCTGGATGAAGCACAAGCTGGAATCAAGATTGCTGGGAGAAATATCAATAACCTCAGATATGCAGAGGACATCACCCTTATGGCAGAAAGCGAAGTAGAATTAAGGAGCCTCTTGATGAGAGTGAAAGAAGACAGGGGAAAAGCTGGCTTAAAACTCAACATTCAGAAAACTAAGATCATGGCATCTGGTCCCATCACTTCATGACAAATAGATGGGGAAACAATGGAAACAGTGACAGCCTTTATTTTTTTGAGCTCCAAAATCACTGCAGATGATGACTGCAGCCAGGAAATTAAAAGATGCTTGCTCCTTGGAAGAAAAGCTATGACCAACCGAGACAGCATACTAAAGAGCTTAGACATTACTTTGCCAACAAAGGTCCATCTAGTCAAAGCTATGGTTTTCCCAGTAGTCACGTATTGATGTGAGAGTTGGACTCTAAAGAAAGCTGAGTGCTTAAAAATTGATGCTTTTGATCTGTGGTGTTGGAAAAGACTCTTGAGAGTCCCTTGGACTGCAAAGAGATCCAACCAGTCAGTCCTAAAGGAAATCAGTCCTGAATATTCATTGGAATGACTGCTGTTGAAGCTGAAACTCCAAAACTTTGGCCACCTGATGCAAAAAACAAACTTCTTGGAAAAGACCCTGATGCTGGGAAGGATTGAAGGCAGGAGAAGAAAGGGAGGACAGAGGATGAGATGGTTGGATGGCCTCACTGATTTGATGGAAATGTGTTTGAGTAAGCTCTGGGAGTTGGTGATGTAGAAAGAAGCCTGGCGGGCTGCAGTCCATGGGGTCTCAAAGAGTTGGACAGAACTGAGCAACTGAAATGACCTGATGGGAGAGAGTTTTGTTCATGAATTTCATGTGAAACTATCAGAGTTTTAGAAAGTGTGTAGTGCATGATATTTGGTCCTGAATTTTGGACTAATTTTGAATTACACAGTAGTTTTTCTTCAGCTGAAGAGCAGCTGAAAAAGGTGATTGGAATAGATTTCCCTCTGGTTCTAGATAAAAGGATTAAAGCAATCAGAAAGAAGAAAAGGGAGGGGCGTAAGATACAGTAATCACAAAATAAAAGAACTAGCAGGAAAGCAATGAAGTCACCATTTCAGTGGTATATAGAGGATCAGAAGAATGTCCTTGTTGCCATTTCTCAGTGTGTGGACAATGAGCAATCTTAAAAGGGGAGGCAGTTTCTGTCTTGAGATTTCATTTATAACTTAATTATGTGTTCTACAATAAATTCCTTTTGCGGTAATGTTAATTGAGAATGAATGCAGTTATTACTTACATTTTGATCTTGTATTACTTCAGTAACTTCGCATAAATCAGCCTTTTTAGATGCAAATAGAAAGTACTTCCAAATTTTAACCTGGAAAGGGCAAACTCCATAGCAAAAAGAGAGAAGGTGAGCAATCTTCATAAATTGCCATATATGACTCATTCTCTTATGAGGTTGAGAATGGTCCTGGTGATTATTAAGATAATTAGAGCCATCAGATTTTGCCATACTTTGCTCTGATGGTATAATTTGTAGAGTCTTTTAACTAATTAGATACTATTTATATGGAATGGTTGTGAACTGGGGGAAAAAAAAATTTAGTCCCTACATTACTGAAGTTCACAGACCCCTCATTTGTCATAGGAAGAAGAAAAATGTATTCTGTTTGTGGCCACCTTCAAATGAGGGAAGAGGTAATCTAAACACAAAAAAGAGTTCAAGCTGTGGTGCTATGAAATTGCCTTAATTCTTGTTCAGATTGGGAAGGAAGAATGAACTCGGCGAGAAGAGACAAAGGCGGAACATTCCGGGGTTTCCCTGGTGGTCCAGTGGTTAAGAATCTGTCTGCCAAGGCAGGTGACACAGGTTTGATCCCCGCTTCAGGAAGATCCCACATACCTCAGGGCAGCAAAACCCATCAACTGCTGAAGCGCCTGTGCCTGGAGCCTGTGCTCCAGACAACAAGAGAAGCCACCACAGTGAGAAGTTCCCACACCACAACTAGAGAAAGCCCACACAGTGATGAAGACCCAGCATAGCCAAATAAAAATAAAGAAAAAGAAAGAAATCTTTAAGGAAAAAAAAAGAGGCAGAATATCCCAGTCTCAGCTCAGAGATGTTGTACTGATCCTTAGCAAATCATTTAGCAAGAAGCTGTCTACAGAAGTAGGGCTTCCTGGGTGGCTCAGGCCACAAAGAATCTGCCTGCAATGTATGAGGCCACGGTTCAGCCTCTGGGTTGGGAAGATCCCCTGGAGAAGGGAACGGCAACCCACTCCAATGTCCTTACCTGGAGAATCCCATGGACAGAGGGGCCTGGCAGGCTACAGTCCAAAGCGTTGCCAAGAGTCAGACACAACTGAGCGACTAACATACTTATCTACAGAAGTGGCAATTTTTCTATTCTTTCTGAGCAGTATCCGCCCCCTCCTCCTTTCCCACACACAGCATACACCCACCCCTGCTGAAATTGGGGTCAGTAATTTCAGATTGTCATCACATCCTATCAGAGTTACTGTTACACAAGCCATCTTTATCATCTTCAGTGCTCCTGTCTCTCTCTTCTGGGCCTCATTTTCTCCTGCCTGAATATGTGTAAATTTTCTTGTTGCTCCAAGAGTCTGCCTGTCCCCAAGAGTCTTCTTACCTGTGGCAGAAGTTTTTAAAACTTAGATCTTGCCGTACCCCTTTTTTCAACCTTCCATTGCTTTCCATTCTTTATACAGTGACATCCAGAGTCCTTGTTTGAGTCTACAGGGCCCCGCATGGTCTGTCCTCCTCGTCTTTCCACATCTCCCTTTGTTCACTGACCCTCTTCCTGTTCCTGCAGCACGGAGCCTTTTCCTTCCTGGGGGTCTTTGTACTGGCTGCTTCCTCTGTCTGGAATGTTTCTCTCCTGGATCTCACATGGTGGATAATTTCTACTTACTCATTACTTGCTTGCTTGCTAAGTCACTTCAGTCATGTCCAACTCTTTGTGACCCCCTGTACTGTAACCTGCCAGGCTCCTCTGTCCATGGGATTCTCCAGGCAAGAATACTGGAGTGGGCTTCCACGCCGTCCTCCAGGAGATCTTCCCAACCCAGGACTGAACCGTGTCTCTGACGTCTCCTGCATTGGCAGGCGTGCTCTTTGCCACTGGTGCTACTTGGGAAGCCCCTAGTTATTCATGTCTTCCCTCAAATTCTACCCCTTCAGCTAGGCTTTCTCCACCACCATATATAAAAGTGGTACTTATCCTAGGTTCTCCTTGTCCCATCATCATGATTTCTTGTCTCTGTACCATCTATCACTATCAAATTTTCTCACTTTTTAGGGGTTTACTGTCTGTTTCTCAGAAATGTTTATTGGACTAGTGAATTATCTTAAAGAGTAGAAGCAAATTGCATAGGCCATCATTCACAAAACATTGGTGTCTAGAAAAGATGTAAGCAGAACCTTCGTGGCTGCAGTATGTGGAGGAAAAGGCATTGACCCCACGTGGCCTCTCCCTCCTGCACACCGCCTTGGACTCCATGAACAGAGTTTGAACAGCATAGCAATAGACCACTGGTCACGGTGGGGAAGGGGCGGCCTGGTACATTTCCATTGTTGTCCACTCAGGTCCAAAACTTAGCTGGTCATCCGCCCATGAATCACGTCTGTCTCGCTTGCTTATGCTTTGTAGATGAGCTGTAAGTAGGCGGCATGGGGTAAAAGCATTCTGTTAGCGACTGAATGTGTCTTAACAAGAGACCTGGCTTCTTTCAAGTCCTGCAGAGGCTCTGACCTAGAATCCCATTTGGCATCTCGTTATGTCCCAGGCCCCACTTCCAAGGGGAGGTCATTATTTCAGCCTGTAATCCGACATAAAGGCTTCCCATTTTTCAGTTACATAAAGTAATATGCCACACATCTCAGCATCAGACAACAGGATTAACACTGACAAGGCTTCCACTGAAATGTTCTTCCAGGCAGCATCTCCAAGTGAATAGAATAGCTAACGTGCCTGCACAATGACTCTTGCTTCATGGGGAGAAGGATTTATGTTTAAATACTATTAACATTTTAACTGTGACAGCCATAGTTTAAAAGAATTGTATTTTAATAAAAGATTGAATGCATTTCTCTAATAGTACTAATCCTGTGTTATTAATTTTTTTTATGCTTTTACTTTTGATAACCCAACTAACTAGTTAGGAGAATGTCATTTCTTTCTTGCTTTAATTTTTTTTTTTTTAAGGAAATTGCACTATTAAGATAAAGTGCACAGTTTGGAAATGGCGAACTGTCTATTTGACTTAGAGTGTAGGAGGCAGAAATGGGCAGTTTTCAATTTAAGCTGCACATTGAGCATTAATTAGCAGCAGTAGCAGCACTAGTACAACTAATGATGAGCCCGCAGCCCTGACCCCCTGGGGAGTGGCAGCCTTGATGGTGTAGGAATTGCTCTGGGGATTACAGGAGGATGGAAGAATCAGGACTCCCTTCTAAATGAATAGCGTGTAGAATTTTTTTCTCCATCACATGACTTTAGAAGTGCCTCTCTGAGTGGAAGTTAAGCCCACGCCTCATACCCTGTCTGTCTTCTCCACCTAGAACAGCAATGCTGGTTAGAGGGTTCTCTTGTTTGCAGAGAGGAGATGAATGAGTGCATGAGGGTGTGGTTCCTGGGAGCAGAGAATGTACTAGTCATATTAATCTGTCCAGGGCCACAGAGTATGGGGCTGTAGATTGTCCACTGTATCAGTCAGAATGGGCTACAGGTGCCATAGTAGCAAACAGCCTCAGTATATAAACAGTAGAAGGATATTTTTACTGTATGCCACAAACCCTTTGTAGATTAGTTGGGCATTCTTTAATATGTCTCTTTCACTTTGGGAAGGTAGGCAGAATGATGCTCCCCTATCTGGGAAATTGCTGGTGACTGTGGCAGAGGAAATGACTAGAGTAACTCTTCCTTTTTTGTGGTTGTTGTTAATATTTATTGATTTGGCTGCATTAGGTCTTAGTTGCAGCGTGCAAAATCTTCATTGTCATGTGGGATCTTTCACTGTGGCTCATGGACTCTTCCATTGTGGCTTGTGGGCTCAATAGTTGCAGCATTCAAGCTTAATTGTTCCAAGACATATGGGATCTTAGTTTCCTGAGCAGGGATCAAACCTGCTTCCCCTGCACTGGAAGAATATTCTTAACCACTGGACCACCAGGGAAGTCCCAGGGAAGTTCCCATTATCAGGAAGTTAATGATAACTCTTGAAGATCATACCTCTAAGTAGCTTATTTCTGCTGTTGTTCATTGGACACAGCAAACCGCAGGGCCATACCTGATTTCACGGGAACAGGGAGGTGTGATCCTTTCATTCATAGGAAGAAGGAAAACCTGAAATATCTGAAATATCAGTGTATAACTTTAATGACTATCACTGGCACCCTGCTGATGGGTGGGTACACAGGGGTTGAATTCCATCCACATTCCTTTTGATAAGCAGCAAGTCCTGACTTAGGGTTTGATCTGCATTGAGTAAGGAACACCTTTGTCTAACTTATAGAAAGTTGCCTCATGGGTAGCAGCAGTCCAGCACCTCAGATATATAATCCATTTCTGCCTTATGAATGATGGTGGTAGTCTTCATTTATCCTTATTCTTTATTCATCCCATTCAGAAGAGATTATGGAGTCCTCAGTCTGTGTTAGACACGGGGAATAGGGCTGTGGATAATCAAATGTGGCCTTCAGGCCCATTGAGTTTATGGCTTCTCAGAGAAGACAGATAATGAAAAAAGAAATAATTACAAATGTGATGATGAAGGCTAAAGAAAGGAGATGTGTAGGGGGCTAGGATGTCATCCAACAGTAAATAAGTTATACATAATAAGCATTCTTACTTCTTATGCAGTGTCTTGACTTTTCAAAGTCAACTAACAGTTTTGAGTCCTTTAAGCAGATAATTAGACAAAGGCACGGATAATTGAGACTACTTGGTCTTTAAGACATTGATGAGCACCAGTCTAAGCAGTAATGTGCATCTCAAAGCAGGTCTTTTTGTTTATTTATTTATTTGTAATTGGAGGATAATTGCTTTACAATGTTGTGCTGGTTTCTGTGTACAACATGAAGCACCATGAGTATACATTTGTTGCCTCCCTCTTGAAACTCCCTCCCACCTCCCACCCCATGCCACCCTTCTAGGTTGCCACAGAGCACTGGATTGAGCTCCCTGTATCATATAGCAACTTCCATGACAAGTTGGAAGCTACCATGTTTTACACATGGTATATGTGTCAGTTCTACTCTGGCAATTTGTTCCACGCTCTCCTTCCCTCACTGTGTCCACCAATCTGTTCTCTATGTCTCTATGTTCATGTGTTTCATGAAATGGACATCTGATGGTCTCACTGATGCTCGCTTAGACTTTATCCTGGAAAGAGAAAGAGAAGTGGAGGGGGAGGAGACAGACAGACACTGCATTTATTAGAATGCTATTTATTAGACACTGCTTAGAAGCAAATGTTGACCCAGGCTTCTGAGCATTTCTGCATAAAAGGACCCCTGCCCACAGTGCCTGGACCTTGACATTCCGCTAGACATTGATATTGGCTTCCATCTCGAACCATGCCATTCTGGTTGAGGGCTTCTGTAGCCACTGGTGTCTACTTTATCTGTGTGCAGTACAAAATGGACTGAAAGTGCTGGGAATTTAATTCTCCATCACCCCAGTTCCCCTTGGTAGCAGCTATCACCAGTGGCCAGTGGAATTTGGATAAATACTTAGGTTTCCTCACTTCCTTGGTGAAATAACTGAAACACGTCTATACTGCCTTCCTCTTGGCCAAAGCAGTAACCTACTTGATGACACACACACTTGAAGGATATAATCCTCCAGTCTCACTTTCCCTCTCCCCTACTGGTGTTTTCTGGAATCGCCTTCCTACCCAACTCTTGGCCCTCAATCTCATTTCACGATTTTGCTTTAGAGGAACTCAGCCGAGACAAGCATATGTCGATGTGTAATCAGTAATCCCCAGAGTCAAAGCCTTTGAATTTTTCTTTGGCTGCCCCTCTATAGATGAGATGCTAAGAGGAAAAGAAAAAAGAAAGTTATTTGAGAGAGAAACAGCAAGCAAGTCCTGCTAAGTGACCATTGGTCCTCAGATGCCGGTCTCTACTGTGATAGCACTTTTGATAGTATGTGTGTGCGTGCTAAGTCACTTCAGTCGTGTCCGACTCTGTGCGACCCTATGGTCTGCCAGGCTTCTCTGGCCCTGGGATTCTCCAGGCGAGAATGCTGGAGTGGGTTGCCAGGCAGCACAGCTCTGTTCGTTTAGCAGTCGTATCTGCAGCTGCCAGGGTGCATAGTAGCACCAATTGCAGTTTTTTGCCCAAATACACCTGTAGTAATATGCCATTTTTGTATTCATATTCAGCCTGACTAGGGCAAATTACATCACAAAGTTCTTTTCAGAAAAACACTTTAAAGCCGAATTAAGGCCATAGAAAATGTGTTTGGCTGTTCCAGTTTTTCCCTTCTGAGCAACATGTTTCATGTCCTTCCAGTTCATAACTCCCTCCCTAACTACACTGTTTACTATTTGACTTTAGGGCATAAAAATACATTGATTAGAGAAATAAATTAGGGTCCAATTTATGAAAATAGACTTCTTGTACTTCAAGGAAATTCATGTGGTGCCATTTGGCAAAGGTGATGAATGTAGTTTTCAGTAGAATATCTGCATAAATTATGATTGATTTGCAATTCATCACCTTCCTCTCATTGCTTCCCCTCAGTGAAGAGATCTCATTCGTGCATTATCAAGGAAGGAATATTTTTAGGGATGTGATTATTCCGCAGAAGTGCTAATAATGATGAGGGAAATTTTCAGAAAAAAATCCAAACTGGAAGTTTCTGCAGTTTCAGAAGTAGCACCTTGAAAATTTGCACTTTCAGTCTCTCAGTCTTTGCTTTCCTTAAATGATGTCTGAAAACTAATGTTTCCCTGTGCATTAGTGCTCACGTGGTTTTGACCTGAAGCTTCAGCATGTGGCAGGGGAGTGCAGAGAAATGTCCACAGTGCTGTCTGTTCTGCAGCCCCTCAGTCACATCACTAGTGACTCAGCTTTCCTCACCACCATCGTCCTTGTGTTTCATCCTGTCATCTGTGTTTGCCCCAGAATGGATCATCCTGTATCCTCGCCATCTTTGAAACAGATTTCAGCAGCCCCACTCCCCGATCCAGGCTTCTTTACCTCCATGTGCTTGTGCTTACTTCATCTTCTGCCAGGAGTCCATTCTTCTCATCCCACCAGCCGGTCAAAGGCTATTTTACATTTCTATTCAGTGCCTCTTCCTCCATGAAGCCTTCCCTCCCTTATCAACCTTCTCCAAGCCCAGGCAGAAGGCAGCCTCCAGGGGTGGAAGAAAACTGATCTTTGTGGTCCTATGGACATGGGAGTCACATCTCGGCCCTGCCATTTATTTACAAGCTGGGGGAGCTTGGTCTGTTACTGAAACTCCATGTCTTCCATTTTCTGTATCTAATTTCCATCCCCTAAGAATATTATGAGGAGTAAATGTGACAGCAGGTATAAAGGCCCTAGTTCAGGTTGGGAGCTCAAGGAACTAGAATGTTCCCCTTTATTCCATCCTCTGAAGTCCTCTCACACTGTCTCTGCCCCTCTCTGGCAGCTTGGTCTTAGTCTTCCCTACCTTGTACTAGGGCATTGATGACTATATTTTATCTTCCTCTTTATATGAAACACAAATGTACCTGTGCACTCTGGGCTGCCCTGTGCATGCTCAACACCTGCCCTCCATTCAGCCTCGTACTAGTCATCCAACCAACCCAGCAAACAAAGTTGTACGTTTATGTTCGTCCAAATGATATTGATGAAGCATGTGGTTGTTATTGATGGTGTCTTGGAATAATGGAAGGACTATATTATACACCCCTAATGCATTCAGGAATTGATGCTTTTGAACTGTGGTGTTGGAGAAGACTCTTGAGGGTCCCTTTGACTGCAAGGAGATCCAACCAGTCCATCCTAAAGGAAATCAGTCCTGAATATTCATTGGAAGGACTGATGCTGAAGCTGAAACTCCAATACTTTGGCCACCTGATGTGAAGAACTGACTCATTGGAAAAGACCCTGATGCTGGGAAAGATTGAAGGTGGGAGGAGAAGGGGACAACAGAGGAGGAGATGGTTGGATGGCATCATCAACTCAATGGACATGAGTCTGAGTAAACTCCAGGGGTTGATGATGGACAGGGAGACCTGGCATGCTGCAGTCCATGGGGTCACAAAGTCGGACATGACTGAGTGACTGAACTGATCTGAATGCATTCAACTTTAATGTAACCATCTTCTTTTCCTAGAAGTTCCATTCTCTACTGTGTGTGTGTGTGTGTGTGTGTGTGTGTGTGTGTGTGTGTGTGTCTATCAGTATCTAGCTATCAGTTTTTTTTTCTTAGGCACTCCCAACCACTCTCCTCTCTTTTCCTTATACTGAGCCTTTCCTTTTCTTAAGTCATCTGGCTCACCTTTAAAGGTTCTCATTAGCATCTTACTTATCAGTTATTCCCAACAAAGAGTCTTCTTTAGAGTTATACTTCCTAGAAAGCACAGAAGGGATTCTAGCCATATATAATCTAATTTCCCCCTGAAACATATATTGTTTTCTTCTTTTTAGAGCTCAGCACTTTTACTAGTTATTTTTATTTTGAAACTGTATAAAGCCTATAGAAGAACTGTGAGAACTATCACATCTCTTTCACCCAGATTATTCAACTTCTGACACGGTAATTCATTTATTTTCTCCCTCTTTTTTCACATAGATACAGATTTTTTTTTTCTGATGTGTTGCCCTATTACCCCTAGTTATCAGTGTTTGTCTTGCCCAAATAAGGACTGTCTTCTCATTTCTACTGTAAAAACCATCCTGGTTGGGATATCACTGATAGAACCCTACAGTCCAATCCACAGACCCCATTAAGATCTTGTCAACAGTCTCAACAATGACTCCTTTTCCCTGTTGGTCTAGGATCCTGTCCAGGAAGATGTGTTGCACTGAGTTATTGTTCATCTGTTCCTTTTGATCTGGAACCATCTCTCAGTCTTTCATAGTCTTACATTTCCCTGTAGGATGACCCTCTACATGGATCTTTCAAGACTTCTTCATGATTAGACTCAAGTCATGTATTCTTGGATAAATTCCTAGCAGGAATTGTGCAGAAATGATGCTGAGCTTTTCTCACTGTACGGCATTGGAAGACAGACTACAATTACCAATCCCCTCAGTTCATCATCAAGTGTAGTTGGTGTCTGCCAGATTTCCTCATCATTTCTTAAGCATGTATTTACTTTCTGGTACCAAATGAGAAGTTCCTGGATCATCTTATACTTTCTCTGTCCAGCGTTGGAACACTCATTTCTCTAAGCAGCCTTGGTTCCTTTTAGCGCAAGAGGGTTTTAGAGACTAGAATCTCAGTGCCGAGTGTGCTCACAGCTCCTGGGATGTCATTGCTATAGCACAGACCTAGAAAATATATGCATATATGTTTATCCATACATGTATTATTTATGTATGCGTATGAATATGCATGTGTTTGCACGCACTTCTTGTCATGCTTTTATACCAAATCAAATCTCCTTTCCCATTTCCTTGTTTTCAAATTCCTTCTCAGACAGTGAGAAACCTGGCTCTCATTCTCCACAACATATATACCCGTTTTTTCAGTACAAGGACTCTCCTAAACGTTCTCATTCTTCCCTCTGCTGTCATCCTCTCTACTCTGCTTCCTCAGACACAGCAGACACCTCTGCCCCCCTCTATGTGACATCCCCTCCTTACACTGCCACTTCAGCTACCCATGCAGCCGCTCTCACCAAATACCACCCCTTCCCCACCCACCTCCTAAGATGCTGTTGTCTCTCTCCGGGATGGAAAGGGACAGGAAGGTGGGAAGGGAAGAAGATCACTGGGTCTTTTCACTGATGGATGGATCTGAGAATCTCCCAAATGTTTGCCACAACACGTATGCATTTGTGTTTAATGAACACATCTCTCTTCTCTCTCCACTTACTTTCCTTTACTCTCTCAGCATTACCTGCTTCTCTCCAAGGCTGTGTCTCAGTGTAGTTGAAAACAGAGCTCATTTGAGAATATTCACGGAGCCAACTAGGCATAAAGCTCTTACCCTAGAGAAAATGAAGAGAGCTGGATGGTTTGGGTGGTGGTGTCAGGGGACTAGCAGCGGGGACCGAGGTTTAGCTCGAGATCTTTCTGTTTCCAGGCTTGTTTAATACTGTCATTCACCATGTTGTTTTCTGTATCAAAGCTCTTTGAAAGTATGTTAACATTCACAGTTTCCAGTATCACTCTGGACATTAAGTGGTGAGAAACGAACTCATTCTTGCTGATTCCCCTTCCAAGGAACCAGTAGTACAAAGGCACACATAAGCCTCTTAAGATACAAAGAAAGCACTTTGCAAAGCATAGTAATAAATTGTGTCACCGTGTAATCTTTAACAGGGATCATGTTTTCCACACTCACAGAGCAAATTGATTCTTGAATCTTTGTTAGTTCGCTGTGTCTAATCGATGGGCAAATTTCTCTGGGGGAAGAATAGAGTGGAACACTGTATTTCCTTACTAATTTTTCAAGCCAGCTGAGTCCCCAAGCCTCCTAAGTTTCCTGCCATTCATCTTTTCCTTCAATTGAGAGCTCTCATTCATTTTCCTAGATTGCTTGTTTATCTAAATAATCTTTTCCTAGGAAAATATGAAATGTATTATTGGCAATGTTCTTGGTAACCTTAATGGAACAAAGTCATAAACCCTGCCTAAGGGAAGTTATCATAAATCTTGTATCTCAGGAATCTGCAAAGAGTCCCAGGTGGGTAAGCAAGTGGCCAGTATGTTGGGAGAAAAAAAAAAAATCTGACCTAGAATTTGTGGTAGGAGTGGAGGGAGCTACCACAACATGTCTGATCTCATGAATGGCCAAGTTTCCAAAGGCAGGGATGGATAAATGACAGTGCGTCACTCACCCCTGCCCTCTGAAGCCTTTCCAGCAGAAATGTTACAATTTAATCTCACATGTCACAAATCAAACCCCAACTTGAAAACTACCTTTCCCAAAAATCTTGAACACATCCCGTGCTCGTGGAAGGAACTAGAGTGCCTCTCAGAGGAAGTGCTGTGTCTTAGTAGCAGCCATTGCTTCCAATTGGAAGTGTTCACGGTGTGCCAGTGTTCACACTGTACGTGGTTGTTGCATTAGCCTGGCTTGTTGCAATTTGTGTGACATTGGGCAAGTTGTTGACATTCTTCTTGACTCGGTTACTTCATTCCTTAAGTGGGGATAATACTGTCTACCTTTCTGGACATTGTGAGCATTAAAAGGGGTTTTTAAAAAGATGCTGAGCTAAGTAAGCATTTGATAAATAGTAGCTCTGACTCATTACTGCTTATTGTTGCTTCCGGACACCGTGCTCAGGGCTTTGTATTATTTGCCTCATTAATTGTCACAGAATTAAATAGATGTGAAAATGCCACTTTTCAAAGAGGGAGACTAAGTACTGGAAAGTTTAGATTACATTCATACATCATACAGCTAGGAAAATGGCATAATCCAAAGTAAGGTGATCTTTCTGTAATGCTAAGCCATACTGGATCAAGCTGCTTAGAAGTGATGACTGAGATCACTGGATATCAGATTTATGGAAGAGCAAGTTGATGTCTTCTGAGTAACCAAGTTCCATGAGGTAGAGAGCTCCCTATTAGTGGAGAGATTCCAGCAGAGACTACCTGCCCCTTCCAGGGAAGCGCCATTGCATGAGATGCCTGGACCCATGAGTGTCTTAGTCTTCTTCATATTAATACTGAAGGCTCCTCAGCAGTCTGGCCACTGCCTTGCTCACTTGACATAAATGTTATTCAGGGAGGGGGACTGGTACGGCAATAATACAGGCTCTAGATTATCCTGAAACCTGGGTTCACATCCTCGCCCTCCTTCTTACTAGCTTCATGCCCTGTGATACACAGCCCTCTGTCCCTGGGGGTTAGTTTCTTCATCTGTAAAAATCACAAGAAAGTTGTGATGATTATGAATTCTGTCCTGAACTGGGCTTGGACTCAGGGAAAGAGTTCTGTCATGTGGAAGAGGAGGAAGCTTCACTGGCTGAATTTATGATATGAGAGCCTGGATTCCCTAAGACAATGAGCTGATGCTTGCGTGAGGCAATGATCTAATTGATGAGTGGGCTGCCAAGTGGAAATTCGCATGGGCAATCTGACCTCTTTGCCTTCCCCTCTCTGTTCTTCAGCCCATGCAGTGTGAGCACGCTGGAGGAGTCTTCTTGACTGAGCTTCAATTATTTATCAGCTGTATTTGTGTTCAGTGACACGTGTAGCAGATATAAATCCATGGGTTCTTCCCCCTGGAATGCCTCTGGGCAAGTTATACAGTGGGGACCCTTTAAAGCATCAGTGCTGAAGAGCACAGATTGATTTCTTTCTCAGACTTTTCTTTCCCACATTCAGGCTTCTTGGGATTCCCTTGCAGTGCAAGATAATGACTTTTGATACCAATCGATGCAAAGCTAATTAATTTACTTCACAGTTTTCATGTCCTCAAACTACTCAGTGGTTCCAACGATTTGTTGTTGTTGGTTCGGTTGCGGGGGAGGAGAGGATTTTTTTTTTAAAAAAGTCTTTTCTTTGGCTTTCCTTTATACAGGGACTAAATAGCCCCTGATGACATTATCTGTTGATGAGATTTGAATTGTGGCGGGACTGTGGAATTGCAGGAAAGAAATGAGGGCATTCCATGCCTCCCATGCTTTTCAACTCCAGAATCTTCATGACAGTTAGGAACTCTATAGTCTAAATAAGTATAGTTTTATTTTGATACTTATGGAAATTAAGTAGCTGAATTAATTGTGTCTGGAAAGTTCCAACATAGCATAAGAGGAAAGGGTTTCTTTGTCTCTCTCTTTTATACACACTCACATAATAGAGCATGATGAAAATAAAAGTATCTCCATGGAAATTATTCTCAATCTGGAAACTATAAATCATTGTTCCCCATGTAAAGCCCTGTTCCCTCACGATGATAGTTAAAGTTTAGTCAGTTTAAGCTTTGAGCTTGCTATTTTTCAAGTAGAGGATATCTGATGGACCAACGATTTCACTTTGTTATATGATGGTGTATTTTAAGTATATCCTACTGCAGTGATGAAATCCACAGGCTATGAAATTCACTAAAGTTGGTTTCACATCTTTCCTCTGAAGCATATAGTGACTAATGTGAGATATGCGCATTCTTTGAGTGTCAAATTCCTCAGCTATAGAATGAAGATGGTAATATCCTGTGGGCCTCCTTAAAAAAAAAAGTGAGTATTCATGCAAAGGATATAACATATCTCTTGGTACTAAATGCTAGCCACTGTGCTAATGGTATACAGTTTGTCAGTTCATCCCCTTGTTCTACTCTCTACTCCAGGAAAAACTGTGTCATTTAAGGTTTAAAAGATGAAAAAAGTTTACATGGAAGGTCTTTTCCTAGTTTGCCTAAGAAGATGGAAGGTGGCTGCTTGGGGGGCCACATACTAGAAACCAGGATTCCATAGTACACTGTCATTCATATGAGATTTGCAGAAGCTCTTCAGTATTTTATATATATATATATATATATATTTTTTTTTTTAACTAAAATACTTGGACTAATATCCCCCTACTGGGTGACTGTTATCTCTGTCTAAGCTGAGATTCATGTAGTGTGTATTGAAACAAGATTAAGGTGTAAATTAGAATCAATTCTACAGGTATATGTGACTACTCTTTGTCTCTTAATTGGAATATTCCTACTGATTTGTTTAAAAAAGAACTCCAAAGTAATACCTGATCTTCATATTGTCAGAAGCTTCTAGAAGCTTTAAACTTGCAGTTTAAACGTTGTACTTCCGTGAAGAAACTAGCTTGACAAGGACTATAGAATCACTAGAGGTCAAGGTAAATCCTGGTGAGAAAGATAACTTTGGATGGTGACACTTTGTGCTATTTGGGCAACATATTGTTGTCTGTTGAGAACATGGGGCTTCCCCAGTGACTCAGAGGTAAAGAACTCAACTGCCAGTGCGGGAGACAGAGAAGATATGGGTTTGATCCCTGGGTCAGAAAGACCCCTGGAAAAGAAAATGGCAACTCACTCCAGTATTCTTGCCTGGAGAATCCCATGGAGAGAGGAGCCTGGCGGGTAACAATCCATAGGGTTGCCAAGAGTCAGATATGGCTGAGTGACTGAGCACACACAAACACACTCACTGAGAACACAGATATATTTAATATGCCTGATATGGGGAGTGAGAAGAACTTCTCTATGGTGTAGAGGTGACTGAGAATAAAGCTAAACATTTCAGAGGTTGGTTATGTATCAAGTGATATCAAATGGCCATGAACTTGGCCAGACCTGGGTGTGAGCCTCAAGTCTACTGCTCAATAGTTGTTTAACTTCAGATGAGTTACTGAGCCTCTCACTCTCAACTTGTTTATAAAAATAAGTCCCTTGCATGGAGGTTGTAAGGATTAAATACAATAACGTATGTAAAATAGTACAGGGACTGGCATAAGAAATGCTCCATAAATTGCTACTTCTAATCTTCATGATCCATAATTAAATCTTACATTGTAACTGATATTTAACTAATAGCTAATGAGCTATAGCAGTTCAGATTTAATAATTAATAAGTTATGCTAGTTTTTGAGCCATGAGGATTACCACCACTTCTATAACCACCATTGCCTTTAGATGTCACATGTGGGAAGATGCATCGGCTGAGGGACTCAGCCAGGTTGACCTTGTCCCAGGACCTGAGAAGAGCCATCTGGTCCAGAATCAGAACATCATAACTTCATCTTGCTCCAGTTTGGAGAAGACTTGGCTCCATTAGCTGGTGTTTGGTTGGCCAACTCTTGTGAAAGAACAAGAGTGAAAGACTGTTAGCGGATACCTTCAGCCCCCATCTGGTCATTGTCAAGAAGAAGAGCTGTGGCTGGGTCAGAGCCTATTAGTACATAAAATCAGGCCCCTGAAATGCCATAACGGCCACCTCCACTTCCTCTTGCCCTGTTGCCTCACTGCCACACGTACGAATGCAGAAAGGCTCTTGCTTGTGGCAGGTCACACCTCCAAGGTGCCTTTTCTCAGACTTGCATGAATCCTCAGCCATCTCCCCCTATAGATGATGTCAAGTGCTGAGTATGGAAGCTGAGTAGAGAGGTGACATGGTTTTAATTGATATTTTAAAGAAAGTTCCTTAGTGGTGGCCATATTTTCTGTCCCTCACCTCTCTGGTTAGACCCTGAGCTTGCATCAGCTCATTAACTTAAATAGTTTGGCCTTTAGTTTCTCTGCCTTGTGTGATGTACCAGGCTTCACTTCTGCGTAATTTAAGAGGAGAGACATACTGCCTTTTTTTTTTCCCCATTGGAGGGCTTAGGTCTTCCAGGGTTACTCCAAGTCAGAGTTTCATTTTAATGAGACAGTGCCAGAAAAGGAACATCGGGTGCCATGCCTTCAAAGAGAAGTACCCACCAGAGTCATTGGCCCAACATAGTACCTGTGAGGTTGCAAATTAATGGATTAAGGTAGACGCTGATAAAGAGGTAGAGTTGCCGAATCAAAATCTGCCAGGGAATATTGCAAATTCAAACATTTTTCTACCAATAATGAAAAGTGACAGTTTCCTCCTGCTTCAGTGCTAAATCCAGCATCTTTTCTCTTGCAATTTACATGGAAATAATGAATGTTTTGTGTTAAGACCTTCCCCTTCCAGGGAACAGAGCTTCACCTCTCTAATTTTTATTGAATTAGCTGCCAGCATGCAGGAAATTTCATGTTAGCCTTTGGTCCTAGAAAATCATTTCAAAAGACATTGTAAAACATATACCTAATGAAAACTATGTGAAACAAAACCCAGCATGGCTTATCTTTGAGGTTGCACATATATACAGTTGTGTATGTATATTTACTGTAAGGAACTAAAGTCAAAAGTAGCCTCTGTGTACTTAGTATATTTTCCTATAATATTGTTGAACTCTGTCTAAAATTGAATGAGACTTTTCCTTTACTGCAGAATTAATACATACCTCAGTCTTTTAGCTACTCATATTTATATGATTGTATATAATCCTTCCAGAATAATTCATTTTTATTTCTGAAGACAATGCTAATCTTTCTTTTGGCTTCCCAGGTGCCTCAGCAGTAAAGAATCCACCTGCTGATACAGGAGACCCAGGTTCAATCCCTGGGTCGGGAAGATCCCCTGGAGAAGGGAATGGCTACCCACTCCAGTATTCTTGCCTGGAGAATTCCATGGACAGAGGAGCCTGGTAGGCTACAGTTCATGGGGTCGCAAAGAGTCAGACATGACTTAGCGACTAAAGAACAACAATCTTCCTTTTAGAGAACTGGACAGTTTTAGATATTTTGGTCTTATTGGAAAA
The DNA here is from genome assembly GCF_019320065.1 of Cervus canadensis. Classification (NCBI taxonomy): domain Eukaryota; kingdom Metazoa; phylum Chordata; class Mammalia; order Artiodactyla; family Cervidae; genus Cervus; species Cervus canadensis. The sequence continues at coordinate 18,856,231 of NC_057407.1, read as the reverse complement.
CAAGTAGTTCCTTCCTAGTAAACGGGACCCTCCTGTTCATCCCCTCCCCACAGTCCTTCGGGTGCATCTGTTGGAAAAGATTTTGAGGAAAAGATTTCCAGAAGCCAGGTCTCTTCCACGTCTCCTATATTTATTAGTTGGAGGCTGAGGGTAGTTTTCAGATATCACTCATATTCATCTTGATATTTTTGCCTCAATTTGATTGTAGCTTAGACACAGCCCATCTTGCATGCACTGTCATTTCATCTTTTTCACATGCATTGTATAAAGAGAAAATCTTATTTTTAAACAACCAACTATAATATATTAGCTTAAATGGCCTCCAAAAGGATGTGAACCTGACCTTGATATATGAGAGCACTGTCCTACATAGGATTTGTGTGATAACAGAATGTCTTCCATTGAAGATGAGGTGATATTTGAGCAAAACAGAATATAAAGGCAACAGAGAATAACAGATGCGGCTGTGTGCTCGGGGTGAAGGATGAGACACACGGACTCTGACATGGTATCTTTGTCCTGCAGTATTTTATTGTTCTTGGGAATGTGAGAAATTATCTTTGAAATACTACTTTTCTGGTAGAGCTCTTTTGCAGAGGCCTTTTAGCCAATCTGAACAGCAAACAGGTTGTATGGCATGTTCATTGCATAATAACAAAGCTGGAACACTTCAGCATAGAATAATCTTTGCATTGCATTACCTCCTTCCCATAATATTCCCTTAACCATGAATACTTTGGGGATTTCAGAGAGGAAATTATTGAGTGTTCACACAAAGGAGTCATTTATTATTTTATATTATTAAAAATAATTTCCCAAAGCACCAACATTATTTTAGAAGACACAAATATTCCTGAAAGTACTCAAAGATCCAGAAATCTGTGGGAGGGCTGTGTTCTTTTTATCTTCTTGGCATCTCCTCTGTGTAAATACAGAGAGATTAAAGTAGAATTGATATTCCTTCCCAACTCTGTAGATGCGTCTGACTATAAAACCGATGGATTTCCATGCAAAACTGGTCTTCCTCGTGACCAACCTTGACTGCTTCCTATTTATTAAAAAGACTCAGTTTTAAAGGCTTCTTAGGGCTTTAAGACTGGGGGTGCATGTGTGTGTGGTAGGTTGGGTTCTGCAGAGGCATTGGTGAGAGGGAGTCTGGGGTGGAAGGTGTTTGTTTATTAGGCATCAACCCTGAGTATTCATTTAAAAATTAGAACATTTCATATTGAAATCTGGATTTCTGGCAACACAGGGTATGCTTTCCTGGGGGATAGCAATCTGCTGAAAGTGGAGTTTTTGCCCATCTTTCTTGTTTTTTTTTACAATGTTGTGTTGGCTTTCGCTGTATGATAATGCAAATCAGTACATGCATCCCCTCCTTCCTGAGCCTCCCTCCCCTCCCCCATCCCATCCTTCCAGGTCGTCACCAGGCTGGGCTCCCCGGGGCTGCACAGGGACTTCTCACTAGTTATTCATCTTAAACCCAATAGCGTATATATATTGATGCTACTTTCTCCACTTGTCCCACTCTCTCCCTCCCCAACTGTGTCCACAAGTTCATTCTCCATATCTGCATCTCATTCCTTCCTTGCAAATAGGTTCATCAATACCATTTTCTAGATTCCATATATATATGTTAATATACTATATTTGTTTTCTCTTTCTGACTTACTTCAGAAAGTTAGTATAACAGGTTCTAGGTTCATCCACCTCAATAAAACTGACTCAAATTCATTCTTTTTTATGGCTGAGTAATATTCCATTCTATATACCTGCCACATTTTCTTTATCCATTCATCTGTCAGTGGACATCTATGTTGCTTCCATGTTCTGGCTCTTTGCCAGTCTTGAGGGGCCCCTTTAGGTATATAAATTGGTAATCTCAGTAGGGACATGAATTTAAGACTTTCTCATTGTCGTATATAGACATATGTCATTTTACTGCACTTCACAGATACTGCGCTTTTGTACATTGAAGGTTTGAGGCAACCTTCCATTGGGCAACCTTGCATTGGCCAATTTTCCAACAGGATTTGCTCACTTAGTGTCTCTGTGCCACATTTTGGTAATTGTCTAGCACTTCAGTTATTTTCATCATTATTATATTTGTTATGGTGATCTGTGATCAGTGATCCTGGATGTTACCATAATAATTATTTTGGGGCACCATGAACTGCACCCATATAACACAGAGAACTTACTCTATAAATGTGTATGTTCTGACCACTCCACTGACCTTGACCTGTAGTTCCCTGTCTCTGTCCCTCTCCTCGGGTCTCCCTATTCCCTGAGACACAACAGTATTGAAAGTAGAACAATTAGTAACCCTAAAGTGGCCTCTGTGGGATTTTCTGGTGGCTCAGTGATAAAGAACCTGCCTGCCAATGCAGGTTCGATCCCTGGGTCAGGGAGATCCCTTGGAGGAAGAAATGGCAACCCACTCCAGTATTCTTGCCTGGAGAATCCCATGGGAGGAGCCTGGCTAGCCCCCATCCATGGGAGTCCTTAAAGAGTTGGACACAATGTAGCCACTAAACACCAACAAGAACAACAAAGTGGCCTCTAAGTGACCAACTGGAAGGAACAGTCACACATCTCACTTTAGAGCAACAACTTGAAATGATAAAGCTGAGTGAGAAGGCATGTCCAAAGCTGAGACAGGCCAAAAAGCTTGGCCTCCCTCTTGAGCCAAACAGCCAAGTTGTGAGTGCAAAGGAAAAGTTCGTGAGGAAATTTAAAGTGATTCTCCAGTGAACACATGAATGATGAGAGTGAAACAGCCTTACTGCTGATATGGAGAGAGTGTGAGTGGTCTGGAGAGAAGATCAAACCAGCCACACCATTCCCTTATGTTAACCCAGAACCAGGCCTGAACTCTCTTCATTTCTGTGACCTGAGAGAGGAAAGGAAGCTACAGAAGCAAAGTTTGAAGTAAACAAAAGTTGATTCATGAAGTTTAAGGAAAGAAACAGTCTCCACAACATAGAAATGCAAGGTGAAGCCTCCAATGCTGATGTAGAAGCTGCAGCAAGTTATCCAGAAGATCTGGCTAGGATGATTCATGAAGGTGGCTCCACTAAACAGCAGCTTTGCAATGTAGACAAAAAACCATATATTGGAAGAGGATGCCATCTAGGACTTTCAGAGCTAGAGAGAAGTTGATGCCTGGCCTCAAAGTTTCAAAAATAGGCTGACTCTCTTGTTAGGAGCTGATGCAGCTGGTGACCTTAAGTTGAAACCATTTACCATTTTGAAATCCTAGGACCCTTAAGAATCATGCTAAATCTACTCTGCCCAAGCTCCACAAATGGAACAACAAAGCTGCGATGCCAACATATGCATTTACATTTATGGTGTTTATAGCATAGTTTACTGAATATTTTAAACCCACTTACCTGGCAGAAAAAAAAAAAAAAGATTCCTTTCAAAATCTTGCTAATCATTGACAAATCACTTGGTCATCCAAGAGTTCTGATAGAGATGTACAATGAGACTCAAGTTGTCTTTTTGCCAGCTAACACAACATCCATTCTGTGGCCTGTGGATCCAGGAGTAACTTCAACTTTAAAGTCATATTATTTAAGAAATATTCAGTCCAGTTCAGTAGCTCAGTCATGTCTGACTCTTTGCGACCCCATGAACCGCAGTATGCCAGGCTTCCCTGTCCATCACCAACTCCCGGAGTCCACTGAAACCCATTGAGTCGGTGATGCCAACCAACCATCTCATCCTCTGTCGTCCCCTTCTCCTCCTGCCCTCAATCCCTCCCAGCATCAGGGTCTTTTCCAATGAGTCAGCTCTCCGCTTCAGGTGGCCAAAGTATTGGAGCTTCAGCTTCAACATCAGTCCTTCCAATGAACACCCAGGACTGATCTCCCTTAGGATGGACTGGTTGGATCTCCTTGCAGTCCAAGGGACTCTCAAGAGTCTTCTCCAACACCACAGTTCAAAAGCATCAATTCTTTGGTGCTCAGCTTTCTGTATAGTCCAACCCTTACATCCATACATGACTCCTGGAAAAACCATAGCCTTGACTAGATGGACTTTTGTTGGCAAAGTAATGTCTCTGCTTTTTAATATGCTGTCTAGGTTGGTCATAACTTTCCTTCCAAGGAGCAAGCATCTTTTAATTTCATGGCTGCAATCACCATCCGCAGTGATTTGGGTTGGCTAAAAAGTTCATTACAGGTGTTCCAGAGCCCGAACAAACTTTTTGATCAACCCAAGGCACTCCATAAGGCTATAGCTGCCATATATAGTGATTCTTCTAATGGGTCTGGGCATTCATCTGAAAACTTACTGGAAAGGATTTGCCATTCTAGGTTCCATGAAAAACATCCATGATTAATGGGAAGAGATTAAAATGCCAATATTAACAGGAATTTGCCAGAAGTTGATTCCAGCCTTCACAGATGACTTTGAGGGGTTCAAACCTTGGGTGAAGGAAGTAACCACAGATGTGATAGAAATAGCAAGAGAACTAGGAGCAGATCCTGAAGATGTGACTGAACTGCTGCAACCTCATGATAAAAGTATGAAAAATGAGTACTTAATTTGTGTGGATGAGCAAAGAAAGTAGTTTCTTGAGATGGAATCTACTCCTGGTAAAGATGCTGGGAATATGGTGGAAATGACAACACAGGATTTAGTATGTTACATCAGCTTAGTTGATAAACCAGGGGCTGATTTGAGAGATTGACTCCAGTTTTGAAAGCCATGCTCAGGTGGGTAAAATATTATCACACAGCATCATATGCTGCAGGGACAAACTCTATCAATGCAGCAGATTTCATTGTCTTCTTTTAAGAAATCGAGATAGTCACCCTAACTTTGAGCAACCACTCCACCCTGATCAGTCAGCACTCATCAACATATCAAAGCAAGACCCTCCACCAGCAAAAAGATGATGACTGGCTGAAGGTTCATATACCGATTAGCATTTTTAGCAATAAAGCATTTTAAAAAGTTGAAGGATGTACATTGTTTCTTTAGACATAATGCTATTGCATGCTTAGGAGACTACAGTACAGTGTTAACGCAATGTTTACATGCACTACAAAACCAAAAACTCATGAGACTCGATTTATTGCAATATTTGCTTTCCTGTGATGGTCTGGAACTGAACCCACTATATCTCCGGGGTATGCCTATAATGACAAGATTGCTCATTTTGGCTCTCTGAATGGAAAAGAGGAGCTCTGTAAGACTGAGGGTGTGCCTTTTCTTTAGGATAGAAGTTGAAGCAAGAGGTCAGGATTTCACCTTGCCCGTCCTTTTAATTTCCTGGAGCCAGAGGGCACACATCCCACTGAGTGACCGCTCTGTCCTCCTCTGACCCCTCCTGTGGCCTTTCTCTAGTCATCAGTCATCACAGCCCGTGTACTGAGAAGGCCTTTAACTAGAAGTGAGAGGTGAGATTCAGTGGTGAAATGGAGGCTGAAAAGCCAGTCAGAGAAATCATCTTAAAGAATGAGGTTTGACACCAACTTTCTCCCCCGAGGGCCCCTGTTGCTTCATGCCTTTAATACCAGGCCTGACAAATATTTAGAAAATGTTCAGGCTGGAACCATTTTGCACAAGGAGAGGCCGAGATGTCCTGATGGATTTTTTTTTTTCCTCCTTCGTCTCTAATCCTCTGAATCCTGCTAAGGAAATGCAGAACTCAGCAGCTCTTCTCTGGCTGGCGTTCGGTGCTAGGAGAGAGAGATCCTGGGGCAGAGGCTGAAGGAGATCTTGCCAGAAGGTGGGGAGGAGCAGATATAAGGGAGCCTGGGCCTCCTGCTCTGGGATTGGAAAGGGAGTCATGCAGTGGGCTTGAACTTGAAATGGGTGATTTCTGGTGGAGCAGGCAGGGAGCAAGGCATTGGGAAGTATTTAAGCCCTTATGGAAGGAACTAAATGTTTAGAGGTAACTCAGGCCGTGCTCCTAAGGAATACAGGAAACATCCAGGGAGATGGGCAGTGTGGTCACAGGTTAGAGCAAGTGCTGTGGAAGGCAGTATATGAATGGGGCTGTGTGTGCTTCTCACGGATGGTCCCAACATACACAAACAGTGGTTTTCTTCTTTGTTTCTTTGGATCGGCATGCTTTTATTGCTGTTGTTGTGTTTTGTTTGTTTGTTTGTTTCCTACTTAATGGTTCTTTGTGGTTGTTTACTTGTGAAATCATGTCCAACACCTTGAGACCCCACAAACTGTAGCATCCCAGGCTTCCCTGCCCTTCACTGTCTCCTGGAGTTTGCTCAAACTCATGTCCATTGAGTCAGTGATGCCATCCAACCATCTCATCCTCTGTCACCCCCTTTTCCTCCTGTCTTCAATCTTTCCCAGCCTCAGAGTCTTTTTCAATGAGTTGGTTTTTCACATCAGGTGGCCAAAGTATTGGAGCTTCAGCATCAATCTTTCTGATGAATATTTAGGGTTGATTTCCTTTAGAATTGACTGGTTTGATCTCCTTGCTGTCCAAGGGACTTTCAAGAGTCTTCTCCAATACCGCAGTTTGGAAGCATCAATTCTTAATGGTTACCTTGACCCTAAATGCACTAGGGAATTGATCAGGATAGTGCAGCTTGGGTAGAAGTGGATGAAGAAGGGAAAGTCAGAACAACTTTCAGAATCTGAATTTGAGAGAACAACTGAGAGACAGTGAGATGATTTTGGTGATGGTGGGATGGAATGATAGTAAACAGTGACCTCTTGCTTCCTGGGTTCCAAGCACTATTTCAACTCTGTACGTATGCTAACTGACTGCCTGACTGAGTCTGTCCAGAATCCTCTGGAGAAGATACTGCAACTCTCTTTGATCCTCACTGGAGAAAACTAGCCATAAAGAGGTTTGGGAATTGGTTCAGGGTCTCAAAGCTAATGGATGTGGGGACAGTATTCAAACCCACACAGTGTGGTCCCAAATAGATTTTGGTCCAAAATCTATTCCTTTACAGTATAGCCACATTTCATAGCAGGTGAACCAGTGCCATGACAGGAGCAGAGATCTTTGCCAAATTTGCTATGGAAATCCAATTGTCTCTGCTTTTGTGTGTTTACTTATGTCAGCCAGACTTTCTCAACTAGTAATCCATGGGACATTTATCATTGCAAATATACATTGGAGTGAGAAAAAAATGATTGAATTTGTCATGCCTCTGCAATCCAGGACCTTTCAGGCTCTCTTGAATGGGATGATGAACCCTGAGACTTGCCAGAAGGAGCCCGCACAAAGCAGGGTTTCCCAAGAAAAGCTGTAAAATCGAACTCTCTTCTCACAGCAGATTCGCTTGTGCTTCTCCAAACACAAGTGTCATGTGGGGTATAATTTAGGAAACAGTGTCATAAACATTCTGTGAGTTTGGGACCAGAAATAGCACTACAAGTAAAACCCAACCGTTTGGAGGTAAGAGAGTATCTCAATTAGGAGCTGGGGCGGGTCCTGCCTTTGCAGGGAGCCTCGTCCATTCATCACTCAGACTCAGCATCACGCTCCTCCTTCCACCCAGGCTCTGCATCCCTCTTGATGGGCAGCTTCCTGCTGAGTCCGCCGCATGTAACACGCATGGCGGGTGTTCTTTCTCGCTAGAAGGAAATGGCTGTCCCCATTAACAGCCCCGGCCCAATTACTCTCCAATTGTGGACTTCAGTTGCCACAATGAAGCAGCAGTCTTTCTAATGACACCCCTACAGGGGGCACACTCCACATTCTCAGGCAGAGGGAAGACCTGCGGGCCAAGCTCATCTGGCAAAGGTCAGCTGCTCTATAGTAAGAGGGGCCCAGAAAGAGGGAGAGAACCCAAGTGGGTTTCCTGAGTCCTCCTGCCTCTGACATCCTTGCCAGTAGTACTCACCTACCACGTCTCCTACTGAGTTAGCTTGAGCCTGTTAACAAGCGCATCAAACCAGCACTAAGTGTCTTTGAAGAGACATAGTGAGGCTCACTTTCTTTCTTGTGCAGCCATCACAAAGGATGAGAAGGCCCAACCTGACAGTACAGGGTGGTGCAAAGGAGCCTAGCTTGTAAAATTGGGAGAGAATCACAAACTCTCTGCTCATCCTCTACTTTCTTGCAGTTTCTAGAGAGAAACTTGCTCCTCTCCACTCAAGGCTGAGTCTCACTGACTTGTGGGTTCTAGCCATTTAATTAACTCAGGGGAAGACTCTGTGGAGGGACTGCTGTCTTTGTTGGCATCCATGGATATTCTTGATTTAAGGCATTCTCAGGAGTGAGGGAGAATGGTAAAAATCTGGGTGCCTGTCCAGACAGGGACCATTTGGGAACCATGTCCTCTTAGATGATTTGTGCCCCCTTGACTGACTCATTCTCAAGCTATCAGGGCAGCCTCTTTCCTCTTACTTGTTCCTTTAGTAATGCCTTGCTTGGTCCAAATTTAATCACCCAATATCTCATTCCCTCAAGGCCCTGATAATTTTTTGTAAGATGGTAAGGAACTAATCCAGTTATTAAGCTAATAGTCTTCAAGTATGAGGGTGTTTCTCTCTAACTGTCTCATATGGATGCTTTTTAATAGAGTATTTTCATAGAGTAATTCTCATGGCAGGAAGATATGCAGTCCTGACCTAGGTTCCTGAGGAAGACATAGTAAGAGCAATGTCTTTAATTCCTCAGACTAGTCCAGGTGTTGCCTCTTGGTAGATCTTTTATGTGTGAAACTTGGTCAGACTCACCCATGGAACTAGGTTTGCTCTTGACAATCATGAGTGAGTTATGGTTGGCATCCATAAAAATGTCAACAATTTTAGCTTTAGTATAAACCTCTACCTCTCCTGTCTTTGTAAGCATATAAGAAATAATCAACACAAAGACTCTTCTTATTATGGAGGTTAATGAAGACTGGGAAAGGTTGATAGAGTGCAAAATTTCATTTGATAGAATAGACAGGGCAAGAGAGAAAACTGCAATGATGAAAAACAGGAATACTATCAGTCTCACTTTCCTCTGCACCTAAAAGAATTTTCAGATCATGATTTGACTTCTAAACTATTATCCAGATCCTAAAAGTTGAGTCCATTAAAGAGGGAAAGTGCAAAATCTATTGTAATGACTATTTTGGCCCAGGCTAATGTAAGTCAAAGGGCCTCTGATTCATGCATTCTGTGTGGCAAGAGCTGACTGTAACTGTTAGGGAAAGATTGCCTTTGTGAAAACAGTAGATTGGGATGTTGACATAACAAGCTTTACATATCTTTATAAACTTGGGCTGATCAAATTCAGTGTAGGAAAAAAACAGGAAAACCACCAACAGTGCAATGTGTTAATTAATTTAAAACTGTTTGGGAATTTGTTAAGGAGGTTCACTGATCACTTGATTTCCAGTCATTTTAAATTATATTTATATAACTACATAGAGATATAGATCTTTATATCTATAGACTCATGCATTGGTAAGTCTTTCTAGGTGTGTATATCTCTATTCATCAATTGTTTGACACATGTTCTCTGCCAGGCACAGTGAAAAGCACCTCTAGTGCATTACCTCGTTTAATCTTTATAAAACATCATGAATGCAACAATGGATATTCCAGCCAAGTAAGTAAGGACATTGGGGTCAGAAATCATCTAATGTAAATAGACTAGTTAGGCCTTGAGCTTGGGTCATCTTGACCTCTCAGCCAGTATGTGTGACCACACAAGCATGCTGCCTCCTTTCTGCCTTCTATTTCTTTGTGTGTTGTGCGGGCACCAAGCTCTTGCTGTCGACTATTCTGTGTACTAGACCTAGCTACAGTAACAACCTCCAAATAAATAGGTTTTTATTCCTCTCTCACAAGGCTGTGGTCAGCAATGGCTCTGTTCTGTTTCTGGTTTTCCAAGACCCAGGCTGGAGCAGCCCCCTTCTGGGTCACACTGTTTTCACTGCAGAGAACAGAAAGGCAAAAGGACTTAAGCCCTGGAATTGCACTGATAGTTTCTGCTTGGACCTGGGGTTTTTTATATCTGCTTACATCCCGTTGGCCAAAGAAAGTCATGTGGCCAAGTCTGACAATGTGGCAGGAAGGCACAGATAACATGCTGAGTCAGTTCAGTCATGTCTGAGTGTTTTTGACCCTATGGACTGTAGCCTGCCAGGCTCCTCTGTCCATGGCATTCTTTATGCAAGAATACTAGAGTAAGTGTCCTGCTTTGGCAGGTGAATTCTTTACTACTAGTGCTACCTGGGAAGCCCAACAAATAATGTAAAGATGTATAATTCTCTTGGACCAAGAATAAAAAGTTGGGAAAAAAAAATACCAGCTACCACTATGAGGTGGGGGTTAAGTTATGGAAGATAAACCTCCCTGTGACTCAGTGGTTGAGAAATTTCTAGGAAGACGGAAAAGTAACTCATGCCTCTTGTCTTGCCCCCAGGGCTCCAGTAATTGAGGAGAAACAACTCAATATTCTAGAAGAATATTCTAGTCAATGGACTAGAACGAAGATTAGCAGGCAGTGTGGTCAAGGATGGGCTGGCCAGCTAGACTTGGACATAGGGGTGGCCAAGGCCTTTTCCCAATGGGGCAGAAGGCATCTTGGCTCTCTCTGTGTGCTTAGAATTTCTGAACCAAACAGGGGAGCAAGTGGATCACTGGGTGAAACTGGGTGAGAGGATAACTGGCTTAAGTCCCTGGTGGAGGGAAGAAGAGGTGAAGATGGCTGCTAAGAGGCGGTAGGAGCAGGGATGAAAGGAGCCATTTGCTCCGTTCTCCATGGCTCCAGTACAAGCCCAGTCATCTCCTGGCCACACACTGAATCCCACGCTAGAAACCACAGAGGAGCAATACCCTTGAAGCCCGCCCTGTACTTCTGGCAGTTCTGTTTGGTGCAGCCCCTTCCCTACCCTTTCCCATTGCAAATGTTCTACTTCCAGGCAGAATTCCCATCCCCTATGGCCCCGATTTTCAAGCTCGAATAAGGAGGCAGGACACTCAGACATTGTAGTTCTCTAGCAGGTTCTTGCTACTGGCAACTGGGGAACATTAAGTAAGTTTTGGCTCCATCCTGTGAAAACTGTCGATGGTGCCACGTCAGTGGCAGGATGGCTAACAGCTGTGGCTGTGTTTGGGTCCACACGGGCGTGTGCAGTGGTGACACAGAGCACGGGCCTCAGAGTCAGACTGCCTGGCTTCTCTTCTGGCTTCATTATCTCTTTGATTCAAGCTAGCTTATTAACCTGCCTGAGCCTCAGTGTCTTCATCCATCAAAAGGAGATAACAGTCTAAAGAGTTGCCCTGAGGATTCAATGAGATAATCCACATAAAGCACTTAACAGACATGCCAAGCACATGGCAAGCACTTAAGAAGTGATCATTATTAATATTACTATCATCATCATCATCACATCATCACCATCACTGTGGATAATGAGGATGAAAATAATTCTACCAATAATGTGTCGGTGATGTTTCATGTCAGCAATGCTCACCAACATGCCTGGTTAACAGTTACCAAACATCTTCCCTGTGCCAGGCAGGCTTCTGAGCTCTTCTCAAGCACATCTTTAGAAGAACCGCAAAGAGGTAGGTAGGATTATAACCCCCCCCCCATTTTACAGAGGAAGCAACTAAGGTTCACAGGTGGTTAACAGCTTGCCAAGGTGACATAATTAGGACGAGATGGAATAGGTCTTTCAGCCCTAGTGGGCTGGCTCCAGAGTCCAGGCTCTGAGCATTACACGTGCTGCTTTTCACAACAACACAGAACTACTGCCCATCTCAGTGTTTCTTTGGGTCCAGGGTGACTGGCCAGGCTGTAAATGCAGGCACCTCCATCCTGCTTCATCCCGTGTGGCTGAGGGAAAGCCGGCATGCTATTCTGAGAACATCAGCCTGGAGTGCACATTGTGTATAAATCACCCAGTGAACAAATGGCCCAATTATAAAGGTTGGCGGCTGTGCAGGCTTGGAGCCTCCTGTTGAGCTTGACTGTGAGGCTCTTTGAGGACCAGCGCTCTCCCTTTGCCAAAGGCCCTGCTCAGAGGTCAGCTGGGGTTGGCAGTCTGTGCCGTGGTTGACCCAGTCCACAGATAATGAGGGAATTTATATCTGCAGAATTACGATCTTGTGTTTAGGGTTTAGGCTATGGAAGAATGGGAAAGTTGGAAGGTTTTTCTAATGATTCATTTTAGGCCTATCGAAAAAAAGTGCACACTATAAACTCCCAGAGATTTTTCAACAAACTTTGCTTTCTGAATTGCAATGTAACATTCTCAGGAAACAGTTTTGACAGGGCACATTTTTAAATCCCTAAACAGCGAACCAGTTATGCATATGCTTAGCATTAAGGGTATCTCTGAGTATCTGAAAATGCCTCGATCAAAGTCATATGCTTATTCCCAACAGCTGTCCCATGAGAGTGAGAAATTCCCTGAAATTCCCTTCTTTCCATCTTGAAATGCCAATCATATAGTTGGTTGTCTAGAGTTCCTCTGTTAGAATAGGTATGAAAATAAATGTTTGGTGTTTAGCATATGTGTCCTACTGTAGTACTTCAGATGAATTTGGTTATTTTAATAGATGATGTAGATGATCGGGGTAAATTGCTATCATAGAAATGTTGTTCAGTCACTAAGTCATGTCCAACTGTTTGCAACACCATGGACTACAACATGCCAGGCTTCCCTGTCCTTCACTATCTCCTGGACTTTGCTCAAACTCATGTCCATTGAGTTGTTAATGCCAGACAACCATCACATCCCCTGTTGCCGTCTTCTCCTCTAGCCCTCAATCTTTCCCAGCATCAGGGTCTTTTCCACTGAGTCAGCTCTTCACATCAAAGTATCGATGCGTAGCCAAAGTATTGGAGTTTCAGCTTCAACATCAGTCCTTCTAGTGAATATTCAAGGTTGATTTCCTTTAGGATTGACTGGTTTGATCTCCTTGCAGTCCAAGGGACTCTCAAGAGTCTCTTCCAACACCACAGTTCAAAAACATCAATTATTTGGCTCTCAGTGTTCTTTATGGTCCAACTCTCACATCCATACATGACTACTGGAAAAATCATAGCTTTGACTCTGCAGATCTCAAGCAGAACACATACAGCTCATTTCCATTTTGGAGCCTGAAAAAATAAAGTCTGTTACTGTATCCATTGTTTCCCTATCTATTTGCCATGAAGTGATGGGACCAGATGCCGTGATCTTAGTTTTCTGAATGTTGAGTTTCAAGCCAGGTTTTTCCCTCTCTTCTTTCACTTTCATCAAGAGGCTGTTTATTTCTTCTTCACTTTCTGCCATAAGGGTGGTGTCATCTGCATATCTGAGGTTATTGATATTTCTCCCAGTAATCTTGATTCCAGCCTGTGCTTCATCCAGCCTGGCATTTCAGATGATGTACTCTGCATATAAGTTAAATAAGCAGGGTGACAATATACAGCCTTGATGTACTCCTTTCCCAATTTGGAACCAGTCTGTTGTTCCATGTCCAGTTCTAACTGTTGCTTCTTGACCTGCATACAGAACAAGATAAATTTTCAGAAGCCAAAGCCTTAGAATTATATATATCATTAATTATGCCGTGGTTGCCTCAACTTATTTGGTATCCTTGCCCATAGAAATTCATGTTGTTAGTTCCATGTTTTTTAACTGACCTGGAGTGATTATTGTAATTAATCATTACCTACTTCGTGGTATCCAATGGGTACCATATACATGTAAAATAAACATAATTCTATATCTACTTTCCATCTTTCATGATTATTTACTTTTTATATTTTATATTTTATTTATTTTGTAGTATTTATGTTTCACCTTTACATCTTTTATCTTTTATTTCTTTATATTTTATTAAGTATTTTTATATTTTATTTTACAGTATTTATCTTTCATTTTTTATTTATTTTCTGGTTGTTTCTTCTTAGACATTGTGATTAAACTAGAGAGGCTTGAAAGACTTTATTAAGATTTTCTTTCTTGGAAAGTTTACATAATACCAAGTGAATTGAGCAAATTGTTTTACCTGTTAGCTAGATGACTTGGTGGTGTGTGTGTATATGTGTGTAGCTGTATTTAAAACCCCTCTATTCCTTTAAAGTGCAAAAACTCAACAAACTGCTTACTTTTGAAATATCACATAGTATTAGAGCTTTTCCCATAAAGCTCCCTTACCCAAGGATATGACATCATTAATATATTGTTTTTCAGTGAGTGGCAAGCTAATTGTCTTGGCCCAAACACTTAATGGAATTTGACCCAAGAAATCAGGCAAGTGCTTGATAAAGTCTGTGGGACATGTCATGTCTAGTTATTTGTGTGGGATCTTTGCATCTCTCTTTAGAAAAATGCAAACTTCAAAAAAAAAAAAAAAAAACCTCCCTTTATCATGTGTAGGCACATACACTTGGTCAGGATAGAGTGTGAAGAGAGCTGTCAGTGACTAAGAGATTCATCAAATGTTCCTTGAGAGTTATAGTAGAAAACCACAACTGTATCGATTTCATAGAAGTTACTGAAGCAACACTGCAACTTTCATTCTAGATTTTCCTACTTATTAGAGTGCATGCCAAGAGGAAAATGTCTTAAATCCTGCAGGCAAAGAAAATACAGCTTATTTCTTTTTTTGTTGTTTCTTCTTTTTGATGATAATTTTAGAAAAGCTGTGTGAAGATAGAAAGGATCGCGGTCTGACAGTAGAGTTCCAAAATGAAAAAGCAAATGAAACAAGTAACTCTTTGCCTTAAACATCAGATAATTGATTATGCTTCTGCCTCATTCACAGAATTAAACGCTTATGTTATTCGATGATGTTGCCAAAGTTTGGCTTTTCATTTTAATTTTAGGAAAGATCAAAAAGATTTCATATAGAACTCCCTTCAAATGGAATAGAGATGGATCTCTAAGTGCTTCTTTAATGTGGGAAGTTGTAATTCCTTTCAACATGGGCAATTTATGATCAAATGTCAAATTTGCAGAAACTAACATATTAGAGGTACAGAGATTTACATGATTTGTAAGTTACAGAGCATTCAACACACATTGCTTTTAAAAAGTTAAAATATATGTAATCTATCTCCTTGTGTTTGTTTCAATACAACCAAAGTAAACAAAAACTGACCATTTCAGGCAATAAGGAAGTGCTCATTGGTCACATCATACTTAATTCTTGGGCATCAAACGAACTTGAACTTAAGTACCAGCCCCACCAATTCCCAGCTGAGTGAGACTTTATTCTTTTATTTCTCTGTGCTCTATTTTCCTCATCTGCAAAACACAGACACTTTGGCCTTCCTGATGGATGACTCAGCAGGTAAGTAATCAGCCTGCAAAGCGGGAGACACGGGTTTGATCCCCGGGTCAGGAAGATCCCCGGGAGGAGTAAATGGCAACCTAGTCCAGTGTTCTTGCCTGAGAAACCCCATGGACAGAGGAACCTGGTGGGATACGGTCCATGGGGTCGCAAAGAGTCGGACATGACTGAGCACAGCACGTGGTATCCATGTGAGCAATTAGCTGAGACAGAACACACCCAGCATTCCTACAGCCGCTGTCAGGATAGGCGTTGCTGTATTTGTGTCCATGCACACATTTCACTGTCACCAGCAGAATGACTTTTGACGCCATGCTGACCACACCTGTTGGTGTTCTGTAGCACAGTACTTTGTATCCAGTAGACAATCAGTAATTATGTGTTGATGTTCTGTCATAGAAATGTCTGGTTGTTTTGCCGACACTGACTTCAGATGTCATTCTCTTGGACTGTGTTATCCAGTTTAACTCATCAGTTTGTCTATCACGGTTGAATAACTGACCAGCCCAGTGAAAAGAAATGAGTTACTTGTTCTCTGATCACAGTGGCTGAGATTTTCCCTAAAACATGGGGAAGGATTTGATAAGATGATGACCTCCAAGAGTCCTGCATATGCCCAGCATTGGTGGGTAGGGTGTCATCTGTGCTTTAAAATATGCATTGCCCAGCATGGAGTCAGACCCCAAAGCACTTGGTAAATATTTGGTGTACTGGCCTGTTAGCAACTGACATAGAAAACATGCATGACAGCTGAGTTTTACTGTAAAATATCACTCTCTTTAATCATGTGAAAGGATCCCGAAGTCTGTTGAGTGAGGTGGGAGAGTGTATCATCGTTGAGAGGACCCCTAAAATGACATAAAGTGGACAAGTTATCCATTAAGTAGGACTCCAGCGTGAAAAAAAAAAATAGATTTGTTCCAAGACTTGCTGTAGTTATCAAGCACAGCCTTACAGAGCTGAGAGGGGAATTTGGAAACATGCGGGCATATTTTTAATTGTTGCACTGACCACAGGAGTGGGGATTCTGCTGGCAGTGGATGCGCAGGGACCAAGCAGGTCATGTGTCCTGCAGCAGGTCCAAGACTCGAGCACGGAGGATTTGTCCAAGACTCGAGCACGGAGGATTTGTCTCTCCTACGATGCCAGCAGAGAGTCAGGAAACATGCTGAGTGTTGGGTGGAAGCACCGGAGGGTCATACCCTCTTAGAGCTTAAGACTTAGTCAAGCATAGTTATCAAACCATGTGTCACTTACTTATGGTATATTAGCAAGTAGTCAGCGATCCCTACCTTCATGGAGCTGACATGCTAGAAACAGGCAAGAAGCCATAAACATAATGAGCATGGTACATATTAGGCTGGGAGGTCATAAGTGTGAGAGAGTAACAAATAGGTTATGGAGAATGGGGGTTGCTGGAGAAAGAGGTATACAGCAGGCTTAAAATTGGGGGGTGGGGGATCAGAGTAGATGAGAATAATTGAGTGAGTTGTGGATACACTTGTATTTATTCTGGATATGGAAGCATATTGTGGAATTAAATTGGAAATAATCAAAGGACTCCTGTTTTGGAAGATGCTCAATAATGTGACAGGATACTGGAATGAGTTTCATTAGGTTAGCTGTTAAGATTCCTTGTGTTAACCAAGAAAGCAGTTGTAGGGGCATTACCACTAATGATGGATGGATGGATGGGTAGATGGATGGATGAATGGATGGCTGGGTAGATGGGTGGATGGATGCATGGGCCTGTGGGTGGGTATAAAATGGCCTTTTAACATGATCATTAAAAGATAAGTAAGGAATATTAAAATTTTTTGTGTTCACCTGTAATCACTCCATCAATTCATCTCATTCTGGTTGAGAGTTTTCTTAAAACCTGCCCAGGGGACAATGGGAAAATGGTTTTCTGGGACCAAGATAGTATCAGTCCATTGACTTACCTGCTTCTCCACTGAAGGCCCCCATGGAGGCCATTAGTCATCTCTGGAATGAGACTCACTGATGTAAGATACACTGAGGCTTTCTTTCAAAGCCTGTTCCATAAACTGTCTGCATGCCTTAGCCATAGTTTCACTCTTCTACAGACCCAATGAATTAGGTGAGCCTGAGCATTTTTCTAAGTAGTCAATACTCCAGGCTGGGGAGCAAATTAGTAACAGAGAACTCTTTGTGGACATATGCAGCCAGTGTTCTCAGGTTCTCTCCCTTTCTGAGGCCACAGAAGTGAAATAAAATGGCCAGAATTGCCAGAAGATTTATATCTCCTGTGAACCACAAAAGAACTCGACTGCCCACCCCCCCAGAAATTGACGTTGTCTATGAGAATAAATGAAAGTGCCATTAACACCCGCTGAGGCCCATAGGAAGCTGTTCTGCCAAAAGAAATATCCATTTTAAAAAGAAGCACTTTCGAAAAGAAACGACAATATCTGAAATTAAAGATCAAATGAGTAGGGATGATCTTCATAGAAAATCCATCCAGAGGAGAAATATGAACTAAAGCAAACAGGCAATAATACAGCAGCATATGCACTATTGAAAAAGAATCCAACTCTCTTCAAGTCAGCAAAAAAGGATGTTCTCGAGGGGACAGTTGGAAGATGGTAGGAGGCTGAAGAGCGGGGCTGAAACACTTCAAACAGCATGCTGAACCAAACAAACATAACCTTCGCTTCCTTTTACCAAAACATACGTAGAGCTGCTGATTTCAGAAGTTCTTTGAAAGTACCTTTGCAGAACTAGCTGGAAGATCTTAATAGCAGAGCTTCCCAAAGGGAGAAATTTTCAAAGGCTTAGGAAGTCGACCCCCCACCCCAACAACAACAAAACCAGTCTGCCACAACTGGGATGGGAAGAAGAATGGATAAAAAGAATAAGGAAAAATCAGCAGAAAGCAAAGGGGAAAGCAAGGGACGAGGTGGGGAGACAGAGTAAAGTTAGCAGCTGGAAACTAGCCTTGGGCATTTAAAGTACTTCCAACATATTGATAAAACACACTGGATCTTCATAGTCTTAATATAGTTGTCATTTCTCTTTATTAATAAAAGAAGGTAGGCTCATGTCTCACTTTAGCAAGTTAGTACTTCAAAAAATTATTGGTGTATAGTTGATTTACAGTGTTGTGTTAGTTTCAAGAGTACAGCAAAGTGAATTAGTTATGCATATACGTATTTCCACTCTTTTTTAGATTCTTTTCCCATAGAGGTCATTGCAGGGTACTGAGTAAAGTTCCCTGTGCTATGTAGTAGGTCCTTGTGGGTTATCTGTTTTATATACAGTAGCATGTATATGTCAGTCCCAATCTCCCAGTTTATACCTTCCCTGCTGTTTCCCCTCTGGTAACAACCACAGGTTTGTTTTCTACATCTGTAGCTCTATTTCCATTTTGTAAATAAGTTCACTGGTACCATTTTTTTTTTTTTTAAGATTCCATGTATGAGCGATATCATGTGATATCTGTCCTCCTCCATCTGACTTAACTCAGTATGACAATTTCTAGGTCCATCCACGTTGCAACACATGGCATTATTTCATTCTTTCAAGTTACTACTTTTAAAGTATCAACTTCCATTCAAGCCAAAAGCTCTTGCCACTGAGAGTGCAAAAATAACGCAGTGTAAGGTAGAAGTCCCCCAACTCGTGTAAGATGAATTTTGCTCCATGGCTGTGTGAAAATTAGCAAATGGTCTTATCCATTCAGAGGCCAACCTGCTTTTCCTGGATACTCAGCCACATAGTCTTGAGGCTCAGAATATGTCCAGTGTTGTGCTAGAGGCCTTGCCTGTGCTGGCAGCTTCCAGGTCACTCGGCTCATGCATGTCAACCCCCAGGGCGAGGTCCTGGCTCCTCCACTGATCAGTTTCAACCCTTCCTCTCTTCTTTCCCTTCTCCTTCCCTCCTTTTTTTCTGTAGTTCCTTCCTTCCTCCTTTCCCTCTGTCTCTCCTTTGCTCTTTTTGTCTCTGTCTCTCTCCAAATATATGAAGAAGGTAACAGTCTAAGAACTGGGGGCAAAAGGAAGCAGTTCCAGTCTTGGCACTGGATGCTTTGTCGGTTGGTAGGAAGCAGGCACAGGCGGGGCTGGCACAGTGGCTGCTGGGCCTGGGCGCTGGTGCACCAGCCTCCTCCGCTCTGCAAGGCGCTGCCAGAACTGCGCTGGGGGAGCACTCTGCAGGGCAGGAGCACCTCCAGCTAGCAGCCCGTCTGCTCCGTGGGAAGATTACATCGCACTTCCCAGGGGGTGGGTGTGAGGAAACCACATGAAAAGGCAAAACTGCTGCTGCCTCCTTGCAGAGGATGGGTGGCGGGTGTTTCCCACGGATGTTTCCACAGGAGGCAGGAGGCACCTGGTTGGTTTTCCAGGGTATTCTCCTTTGCCCATGCCTCCTGAGCCCAGCAAAGACAATCTTCCAGAGCCAGTATCAGTTGCTCTGCTTTCATAAGTACTCAGTTCAGTTCAGTTCAGTCACTCAGTCGTGTCCGACTCTTTGAGACTCCGTGGACTGCAGCACACCTGGCCTCCCTGTCCATCACCAACTCCCAGAGTTTGCTCAAACTCATGTCCATCAAATCGGTGATGCCATCCAACCATCTCATCCACTGTGGTCCCCTTCTCCTCCTGCCTTCAATCTTTCCCAGCATCAGGGTCTTTTCCACTGAGTCAGTTTTTCTTACCAGGTGGCCAAAGTATTGGAGCTTCAGCTTCAGCATCAGTCCTCCCAATGAATATTCAGGACTGATTTCCTTTAGGATGGACTGGTTGGATCTCCTTGCAGTCCAAGGGACTCTCAAGAGTCTCCTCCAACACCACAGTTCAAAAGCATCAGTTCTTCAGTGCTCAGCTTTCTTTATAGTCCAACTCTCACATCCACACATGACTATTGGAAAAACCATAGCTTTGACTAGATGGACCTTTGTTTCAAAGGAATGTCTCTGCTTTTTAATTTGCTGCCCAGGTTGGTCATAACTTTCCTTCCAAGGAGTAAGCGTCTTTTAATTTCATGGCTGCAGTCACCATCTGCAGTGATTTCAGAGCCCGAGAAAATAAAGTCTGTCACTGTTCATTGTTTCCCCATCTATTTGCCATGAAGTGATGGGACCGGATGCCAAGATCTTAGTTTTCTGAATGTTGAGTTTTAAGCCAGGTTTTTCCCTCTCTTTTTTCACTTTCATCAAGAGGCTCTTTAGTTCTTCACTTTCTGCCATAAAGGTGGTGTCATCTGCATATCTGAGGTTATAGATATTTTTCCTGGCAATCTTGATTCCAGCTAATATTATTTATTCCTCTTTATTTTCTCCCACCCTTCTCACTCTTTTGGTTTTTTCTTGGCCAGCCCCTTAGTCAGTGGGGTTTCTCAGAATTTCTTCCTCAATGCACTTGCATCCAGGTGTGGTCTGGTCTGGTCTGGTGTGCTCCATGAATTCTGCTCCCACTCCTTGACAGTAGCGCCTGAGTCTTTATCGTCAGCCCCTATTTCCTGAAGATTAGGTTCATATTCTCTTGCTTCCTGGGCATCTTTATCCACACTTAAAAAAAAATTTTTTTTTCATATTCCCATTGCCACCTGGACATCTTTATCAACACTTTTTTTTTTTAAATTTTTTGACCATGCTGCATGGCATGTGGGATCTTAGTCCTCTGACCAGGGATTGAACCCAGGCCCCTGCGTTGGAAGCACCAAGTCTTAATCACTAAACTTCCAGGGAAGTCCCATCTCCACCTTGAATTCAGAAGTTCCCTAACTTGGATTCTACTCACCTTGTCACAAACATCTTTCCTTTCACAGTCCTCACCTTGGTTAGCGGCATTCCCCCATGTTCCAAGTTGGAAATAAGAAACCGTTGACTCTTTGCTTTCTGTTCATATGTTCAGTCAACTGGAAAGGGCTGTGGATTCCATCCCGGTGTGCCACTCACCTTACCCTCTTCTCTTGTACAAGCCAGTTGACTGGAGCATGTCACGCCCTGTCCACCAGCTTGTGGGTGTTGTTCTCAGATCCTCCAGACATGCTCATATGTCCTCCCCTTGCACAGTGAGCTGCATGTTCATGGGATGTACTTCTTAGCTCTTCTCTAGGTGGAGACATTCTAGTCATTCCTCTCTGGCTCTGTTCTATTATCACTTCTCCTAAGACTCTCCCCTCATTGATTCTGGCTAAATTTCTTTCTCCCCTACTCCGTGCTAACACTTGGCTCATAATGCTCATGCTTCTGTCTTGTTTTTCTCAGTAATTGTACACACAGGTGTTTCCCATACTAGATGGACCGTGATTCTCTTCAAGGATAGAAGCATCTCCACGTCACTGTGCCTGTCAGGCCCCCTGCACCGAGTGGGGATGAACCGGCATTCAAGGCTGTCTGTGCCCAGGCTCTGCTAGCTGGGGAGGGTCTGGGGCAGAAGCCTGGTGAGGTGCCTGGGAAACAAACTTTAAAGAAGCACTGTCTCTCAGGGTTGTGTAGATGTCAGTTCTGCACCTGGGTGACCACCCTGAGAGGGAGCGCCTAAGAATGAGAGACCTACAGCCTCACTCTCCTCACTCTGGTTGCCACCCCTGCTGCTACGGTTCCTCTCTGGGAGCTGATTTCTGGTCAGCTACTTGGGTATATTTCAATAAAGGGATCCTAGAACTGGCATCTCAAGCTCAGATGCCTCTAGGGTCAGCCAAGAAGGAAACTTAAGGGAGGAGAGTGGGCTGCAAAGCTGGTAGCTGTCTTAAGGACAAGTGGCCCATCTAAAGATGGCCGCCAGGATCGAGCCCTGGGTAACTGAGTTTCTCTTCCTTCCATCCATCCTTCCATATATTTTCTATAACTCTTTTTTTTTTGAGTGACTGCTATGTACCAGGTCTTCTTAATGTTGAGATTGGAAAATAAAAGGAATAAAAATACTTGCTCTCATGGAGCTACTATTGGAATAGTAGGGAGATAAACACTAGATGGATATGTAAATAAAAGATAAGACATATCAGATGGCCTGTGGAAATAATGGGAGAAAAATAAAATAGCAAAGGAGGATTAGGAATACTGGGGAAGGTTAGGGGAGTGGATGGGAGAGTTGCTCAGCTCCATACTTGTCTTAATCACTCTGAATCGTTCCTTTTTCTTTTTTTCCCCCTGCTTTCCACATTATCTGGGTCATCACCAAGATCTTTCTAAAGCATGAGATCCCATCTTTCTTAAACAACTAGTAACTTTTCTTTGCCTAGATGTACAAACCTCTTTTGACTAAAGATGATTTTCTCCCAAGAGAAGTAATAAGACATTTTTTTCTAGGAAATATCCTGATTTTAAAATATTGATAACTCAATCAGTTAAAACCTCTGCATGACTCAGAGGAAATCTGTCCATAGACTCCACAGTCCATCAAATCATTGACCTATGAGTTAGAATGTGGTGCCTCCAACCCCTATAAAACCTGCATAATTCTAAGAGTAGAAGCCCTTGAATAATAGAGAATATGGGTACATTTTTCACAAATAATATACACATTTTTCACAAATAAGAAATATGTTTTTTTTTTTTTATTAAGTCACTCACGTTGCAATGTGAAAACTCTGGCCTTAGTACTGGAGCTTCCCTCATACCTCAGATGGTAAAGAATTTGCCTGCAATGCAGGAGACCCAAGTTCAATCCCTGGGTTGGGAAGATACCCTGGAGAAGGGAATGACAGTCCATTCAGGTATTCTCACCTGGAAAACCCCATGGGCAGAGGAGCCTGGTGGGCTACAGTTCCTGGGGTCACAAAGAGTCGGACTAATACTTTTCACTTTAGTTGGGGGCTGTGACCAGACAGACTGATGGCCACTGCACTCACCCTCCCCGTATCTCCAACAGAGGAGGTTGATCCTAGGGAGACACTGACTCCCCAAGACCACCTGGACATTAGTGACAGAGTTGGACTAAAATCCAATCTAGTTCTGTATTCTTTTTTACAACTCCAGCCTGGTTCAAACTGGACCCTAGGATTTTAGTGAACTAACAGGTAAAGTATATAACCCATCAATAGTGGAATGGGTAAATAAATCATGAAGCATGCATTCTCTGGGTCTGATTCTATTTCTCTATCAACAATAGCAACAAAAACAAGACATGTGACTATACACATAGATCTGTGCAAATATACAGAAAAATGTTTGAAAGAATTTGAGGCAATCTGGTAATAATGTTACCTCCAGGGAGGGCATGAGAACCAGGGCAGGGTAGTGAAAGGGGATTCTAATCTTGTGTCTGTTTTAAAGTTTTATTACACAAATACGTGAGTAAATTAGTTTGCATAAGTGAAAACGTTTTCTAATAAAAATAAAATGGTAAAGAAGCACCAGTAATAATCTCCAGAACACAATATGAAACACAGACAAACATATTGTCTCATATACAATAACAGAGACACACTTGCTAAGATGGGGGGTTTCTGGGAATTAACTGGGTCCAAACCAGTCTAGAACTCAGAGAAACAAGTATGTCATTTCAGTTTGCGTTACAGAAATGGACTGGCAAAGAACTTGAGTATAATGCTTTCCACAATTAAATGTGAGCAGGGGAATCAGGACAATGATTTACCAGCCCTCCCAAACCCAGAGCCTGTCAGGGAACATGGTTCCTTTGCTAACCTAGTAAGCCATATTGTTAGCAGACGTTGTATCCGATAGAAGATCTATGTTTAAACTCTAGGATGCAATGGGGAAAAAAAGAAACACAGCATATGGAACTGTTTCTACACCACATCAAGTCAACAGAGACAATATTTTTAAAATAACCAGGAGAATTCTCCAGGATGTTTCTTTTTATCTGTGTCTTCTCTGCATTGCCATTTTGACTGATTCTGATTCTGATACAAGTGAGTCATTGCAAAATATAAGACATTCAGGTGCTGACGAGTTGTCTGATTTCTCTTATGGGGGGCTTGCCACGGAGGAGAACGTTTCCTGTGTGTGGTGTCCCCCCAGCTCCGACCAGGGGACCAGCTCTGTTTCAGAAGGAGGTAGTAGAGCAGAGCTGACCTCATCCCATACTTCCTGTGTCCACAGGAGCCAGAAGTCTGCCTGGTCTTCTGGGACGACCCAGGAAACAAGCCCCAGTTATGTCTGTGGTGCTCACATTAGCAGATCTGCTTGCTTTAATAAAAGCAGATTTTACTTTTCATAAAGGGCTACCAGGCTGAGCTAGAGACTGAATGGGAAGCACACTCCCATCCCACTCTTACCCCCTCCTAAAAAACAAACAAACAACTCTTATTTTTGAGATTAAAAAGATTTTAGACAAAAAAGATTTTGAGAAGATCAACTTTCTTCCTCCTGGACTATTATTTTGTGGTTGTTGAGTTGCTCAGTCATGTCCGACTCTTTGTGACCCCATGGACTGCAGCACGCCAGGCTTCCTTGTCCTTCACCACCTCTCAGAGGTTGCTCAAACTTATGTCCATTAAGTCAATGATGCCATCCAACCATCTCATCCTCTGTCATCCCCTTCTCCTCCTGCCCTCAGTCTTTCCCAGCATCAATGAATCTGCTCTTCACATGAGATGACCAAATTATGGGAGCTTCAGCTTCAGCATCAGTCCTTCCAATGAATATTCAGGGTTGATTTCCTTTAGGATAGATTTGTTTTGATCTCCTTGTCCAAGGGACTCTCGAAAGTCTTCTCCAGCACCACAGTTTGAAACCATCAGTTCTTCTCTGCTCAGCCTTCTTTATGAATTATGCTTTAGTTACCTGTCACTGGGAGTGACACATGGTGTCAGGGAGAAGAAATGCCACTCCTTTTGAAAGACAAAATGCCACTCCTTCATTTGAATCTTGCAAAGGAGGTTAGTATTTAATGGCAACTGTTGCAGGTGGAGATTCCT
The DNA here is from genome assembly GCF_019320065.1 of Cervus canadensis. Classification (NCBI taxonomy): domain Eukaryota; kingdom Metazoa; phylum Chordata; class Mammalia; order Artiodactyla; family Cervidae; genus Cervus; species Cervus canadensis. Next base: position 18,831,157 of record NC_057407.1, on the reverse strand, counting down.
TCAGCATCAGAGGGGGCCAGTGAAGTGACCCCATTTAGGACCAGGCAGCCTCATGTGTTTATATTCTTATGCCTAGCATGTGCTGCATTCTCAGGGAGGCTAAACTAGCCAAATTTCATGTCTGTAGCCGCCACGTGTGTGCGTGCTGCGGGCGTCAGGTGAGCTGGTCCACAATGAATACTCCTTGTACTGAACGCAGGGCAAAGTGTGGGAGATTGTTACTCAGCTTTGAAGTTTTGTGTCTCCCTCTTTGGAGTGGATCAAAGGCCTTTTTTTCCCTCTCTTTCCAGAATTCATATAAAGTCTTAATACAGTGCCCTCCTCATGATGTGTTTCTTCTGGTCCCACAACGCCCCTCTCCACCAGCTCAGAATCCTGCGGGGGTGCCAGCACTCTCATCGTTAGGGTTTCTCCCCCTCCTTCTTGCTCTTTCCGGTGGTCTTTTTTGGAACCCCCCTGGAAGTTGTCAACCTCAGCCTCTGGCACTGGCTCTTTGAAGTGCTCTGCAGCCTGCTTTTTAGATAGTAAAACAAGGACTATTCGCTTTCTTTTTCTTTCTTGTTTTTCTTTTTTTGGAGCTCACCTCCAGAAAGGGGAAAAGAAAAAGAAAGGAGAGTTTGGATTGGAGAGAAAAAACTGTTGTGAGTAAAACCAATGAAACTGGCATCCCAAGTTGCTGTGAAAGCTATTGTGAGTGTGAACAAGGCTTTTTAGCGCCTCCCCAAAGCTGAAGGACAGTTTCTGGGACCACTCAGAATTTGTCTGTCTTCTGAAACTGATGCTGTAGTAGCCACGATGCAGGAGACAATGCTACAGCGGCTCTTCTTGGGCCGAACTCCGAGGCTGGTCCCCCACCTGCTTGGCAGGCAGTACAGTGAGAATCCAGACTACAGCTTTACAGGCCGGGTTCTGCTGCCAACCCACCCTCCTCAGATCCCCCACACAACCCCTTGTGTACCTATTTTGCACAACAGAAAACTTGCAAAATAGGTATGCTGCCATTCCACACAAACATTTGAGTTAAATTCAAACCTTAAAGGCTTAAGGCAACTAGTTTTTAGAAAACAGAGGATCTTATAGATGGTAATTTAGACAATTAATGCAGAAACACCATCTGCTAAACCTCCGATCTGAGAAGACTCTGGGGTCTGCGGGGAGCGCAGGCGGCATGTGGAGCCGACTCCATCTGCTTCAGCTGGATCCCTGGGAATCTTTCTCACTGAAAGATCCGTGATCGGGGTCACTCTGGTCCACTTCCTGTAAGTCCATCCCCAGCCTTGAACAAATGCTTTTCAAGAGAACTTCTGCCCAGCCCGGTTTTCTCACTCGAATCCCTGTTGTCGCCCTGGGAACGGCGGTAGTGGTTGATACTGATTGTCTGCAGACCCTCAGATTATTTACTTAGCAAACATTTCCTGAGCATAAACCAGTTGTCAATCCTTGAAGGGGTGTAAATGTGAACATTAGGGTGACCTGCTCTTAAGACAGGAGTGTAGTTCAGGAGAGGGATCAGGTTGGCATGTTAAGAAGGGTATGATGGCCATGGAACTTTGAAGAAGACAGTTTTCTTATCCTGTGTTTATATAGCAAACAATTATCTCTGCCCCTACCTTCTGGTGCTTCCCAGGTGGTGCTAGTGGTAAAGAATCCGCTTGCCAATGCAGGAGATGCAGGAGACTCGGGTTTGATCCTTGGGTCGAGAAGATCCCCTGCAGCAGGGCATGGCAACCCACTTCAGTATTCTTGCCTGAAGAATCCCATGGACAGAGGAGCCTAGTGTGTTATATTCCATAGGGTCACAGAGTTGTACACGACTGAGCGACTTAGCACACGTGCACGCCTACGTCCTACTGTCAAGCCGTGTTCTACTTTCCAGCTCTTCTTACTGCATTTAGATCACTCCAGTGGCTCCTCTTGTTCCCACTGGTGTTAGCAGATGAGCCTAATAGCAGAATTCTCTGTCATATCTTCCCCAGGACCTCAGAGCTCATTGGGGTGTCCCTCCCTCCTGTTCAAATCACACCAAGGAGGGAGCCCACAGACTTCTAAACCTAAGTCCATTCTGACTGCTGCTGTCCTTGCTGCTGTTTACATTTTTAATGGAAGCAAAAGGGCGGCATCAAGTCGCATTGAAGATGACAGTATGATAACAGTTGAGTGTTAACCATGTGTCATGTATGGCATTCACATCTTTTTATGCTCATGATTTCATGTTATCATTCCAGCAAGCCTGGGATCTAGGCCTTGCTGTCCCTGTTTTACATGGAAGGAAACTGAGGCACAGGGGTCGGTGGGAGTGGGGAGGACCAGCTGACTTGCAGCCAAGTCCATGCTGTCAGTGTCCATGAGACACGGCCTCCCAGTACTGAGCCCACACAAGGACTGACCAGGACCTCGCTGTTTTTTTGCTCAGCAAGACCTGCTCAACAGGCAAGCGGATTCTCCTTCATGAGAACAGCTGGAAATGGCGGCATGTTTTCTCTCCTCCCCTGAGAGAATGCCATGCTTTTTTCTGGAGTTGACTTGTCTTCCTCTTTCTGCTCGACTTGGGCCAAGGCATCTGTGAGGCCATGTCCTTTTCTCCCCACAGTGGTCTGGACCTCAGTTCCGCTCAGAGTTTAACAAGCAGGAGCTCACCTCCAGGCACTCAGCGAAGCATGGGGCAGACCTGGACATACTTGGAATGGGCCTGCTGCCAGTTTTCACTGTGCTCAGCTTCTCCAAAGCCGACTCAGCACAGTGATTCATGTGCGGTACTCAGCACAGTACCCTCGCCTGGGGCATGTGCAGCAGGCCACATTTGTTTGTATCGATAATCCTACTCTAACCTCATGAATAGGAACCCGTGGGCGTAATGATCGTAGTGGCTTTTTCATATTTATTCCCCCACCATCACAGTAGCCTTTGTGAGACCTGGATGGATAAGCAGAGAGTCAGCAAAGGGAGCTAGAAAAGAAAAGGTGATTTCCAGTGGCAGGAAACCAGAGGGAAATGGGCTCCAGACTGGGAGCTTCATGAGGGAGGGACTCCATTCCCAAGCTCAGGGAGCAAGTCAGGCGTGGGATACAAACTGAGTGTACAGGTAAGGGAAACGTATTAACTCAACGTAGTCTTGAAAAGAAATAGAACCCGCGTGGAGACAAGGTTGGAGGTCTAGTTGGCCCCCGTTCCCATTCACCAAGTGCCTCTCATTTTCACTTTTGATTCTACTTCATATGAGTTGTCATGATTTCTGTGTGCTGAAGCACTAACTTACATATAGATATTCAGAAAAGATGACAAAAATTTAAGCTTTCCTCTGATATGTGTTCATTTTGTAAAAATGAAGATGACCAGTGGGAAGCTCTGGACCTTAGAGCCTGTCTTTCTGTCACTTCAGACCACAACTGTCCATACTCTGATATTTGGGCCAAGGCCAAGCTCTTGGCCACCATTTCTTTCTTACCATATGTTTGGAAGTTCCTTACTGCCTTGTCTGACATACGTAACAGACATGGAGCTTCCTCCAGCCAGCCTGATGTTGTATCTCAGCTTCCCTTGGAAGTTGTGAGTCTTCCTTGAGATATCAGCAAAACATCCTTTGTTTGTTCAAACCCTCCATGTATAATTTTCTCAGGATAGCAGATTTTCCTTCCCTGAATAATTCTCTGTGTTCAGTATGTGGTGGGTATTTATGTGGTATGTGTGTGCTGGCGGGAGGGGGCAGTGTGTACATACAGATAGGTGTGTGTGTGTGTATACGCATTAAGATATATTTTGCATGGAGGCCATTAAGATGAATCTGTCTTCATTGAGGATTCCCAGAGACAGCTCTGACCCCAGGTCACTCACCATCATGCCAGTCCACCAGTTTGCTAACCCTTAGCATCCAACAGTCCATGGGGTCGCGAAGAGTCGGACACGACTGAGCGACTTCACTTTTACTTTTCACTTCCGTGCATTGGAGAAGGAAATGGCAACCCACTCCAGTGTTCTTGCCTGGAGAATCCCAGGGATGGGGGAGCCTGGTGGGCTGCCGTCTATGGGGTCGCACAGAGTCGGACACGTCTGAAGCGACTTAGCAGCAGCAGCAGCAGCAGCATCCAACAACTCACTCCCATCAGAAAACCGCAGCTGAATTTGTTATCTGGCACCTCACCTTCTCCACGGCCGAACCACACGCCACCCTGGAAGAGTTACTCGTACGTCTGGTTGTTGAGTGGTGTGTGTCCTGGGTTCTGCTCTAGGAGTCAGAATGCAGTCGGGTATGAGGCATATGTGGGTACCCGTACTTCAGTGTTCACATTTTCATGGAGAAGACAGGCCTTTCCCCTCCCCTCAAAAAAAATAAAAAATCCAAGTAAATAAGAGTATCTGTGATATTGCAAAAGGATCAACAAAATCCTGCCTCATATGAAATTCTTGACATCTCTCAGTTTATTCTTAATTCTGTAAGCTCTAAAATCAACCTTCATGCTCTAAAGAGTACCTCCAAATCCTTGCTCTATCCTCTCTCAGAAATCCATGAATTTGGATCCCACATTTGTTATTAATGAAGGGTTCCAAGAACTGCTTTTCTCTTCACATGCTGTGCTCACTGGGAACATGATGACTTGCCTTCTTAAGTTGGCAGAGCCGCGTGCGATGGTGAGTCTTCTTGCAGACCTTATCGAGAGCCAGTAACCACACATCTCCTAAGTGTAAATATGCAGGCGAGGTCACAGGCCTGAGATGCAGAGCCACGTGAAAGTGTTAAAATAAAATAAGTTTGACAGCACCACTTCATCAGAAAGAGGCAGTGAATTCGATGTTACAAAATGCTTGTAAGCCTAGGGAACGAGGTGCTCAAAGACAATTACCGACTAAACATTTCATTAATGAAATAATGATTAATTATAATTACTAATTAAAATGCAGGATTATGCTGTTGGTTTTGAGCATTAACAGGAGTAATGACATTACCATTTTTAATGGAATTCCAGGAACGAAAATTATAACAAGTCACTGAAAAGATAGGGCTTGCAAGTGAGATTAGAAGTTATTGTGAAACCCAGGGGCATGGAATTTTCCCTGCTGGTGAACTTAAGTTAAGTAAGTTTAATGCGGTGTAATTTAATTACTAAGCAGAATTTTCTTCTCAGTGGGAAGAGATACCAGGTTTATGCTTTAAAGAACAAAAGGAAGAACGTAAATAGCTATGGGTAATGATTGGCTACTAGCAGGAAAAAATCAAAGAGCATTTAGCCGTCTTTTTTGCATAATATTTGAGGGTAAATGCATCCTGGCTCAGTTGTAAATTTTATTTAATTAATGCTTGGAGGATTAACAACGAAGTAGCTGGTGCAGACAGGGAATGGTAGGTTTGTGTCAAGCGCATCAGGATAGTGAATTTCCAAAGGAAGGACGTCTCCGCTGAATAATTAATGCACGGGGCTTTTCATAAATGTCAAATTCCCACAGGAAGCAGGAACTTGACCCTCAGTAATCAACCACTTAGGAGTCATTAAATAAAAGCATCGTTCTTAAACCATTCGCCTTGGCATGTGAGGTCATCCATAATGCAAGGTGTCCACCTAAGCTGCAGGGGGAGACGCCCCACACTGGGCTTCTGGGTGCCTGGGATTACCCTGGTGTTCTGCTGTTTCCTGCCTGGCTCGGCTCTAGTCCTTCCCGGGAGCTCACATGCTTAGTTGCTTCAGGCATGTCTAACTCTTTTCGACCCTAAGGACTGTAGCCCACCAGGCTCCTCTGTCTACAGGAGACTCTCCAGGATCAAACCCGCGCCTCTTACATCTTCTACTTTGGCAGGCAGATTCTTTACCACTAATGCCACCTGGGAAGCCCAACTGTTAGAAGGCCAAAGTCAGTCCACCATTGAGCAAGAAGGCTCATGTTTGACTCTTCCAGAGTGAATGTCAGGAGGGTCAGAGCCTCTGTAGACCTTCTGTATGAGGGGGCCTCCATTTCTGCACTGTTGGCTCTTGAGGCCAGATCACCTTCATTGTCAGGGTTTGCCCTGCACATTATTGCATGTTTCACAGCATCCCGGGTCACCACCCGCTTGATGTCCATAGGAACTCCCACTAAACCCCCAGAGTTGTGACAATCACTGTCTATCCAGACATTGCCAGATGTCCCCTGGGGGCAGGGTCACCCCTGGCTGAGGTCCACTGTTTATGGGACTTACCGACTTGTGTCTTGGAATGGGCATCAGTCAGTGGGAGACAAGGCTCCCCACTGAACTGGACCAGGAGGCTATGGACACCCATAGTCCTGGTCACGTTCACATCGCAGCCATCCATGGGACCAAATGTGTCTTTGCTCCTAAATAATATGACTGCCCCTTATGGGTCCAAATATGACTGTTACAGCCATGGTAACTATGCCATTAAAATCAGAAGCATTCACTCGGGTGACCCAGGGCTGCCTTATAGTCTTCAGGCAGAAGTGACTGTTGCCTGTCCCTTATGCTTCAAAATGACTGGTGCTATGAGCAACCACCACTATTGTTGTGGATTTGTAAGGACTGTAGTAAATCACTGTTCTATTTTTTTTTCTTTTTTCCACTTAAGATTTGTATTGAGGGGAGGGGGAAGGCACAAGGAGCTCACCCATGGAAGATTTTTCTCAAACTGTTTCTAAAGTCTGAAAACAAATCACAGAGGTGTTTTTTTTTTTTTTTTCTTTTATAGATTCAATTTCTTGATTAAAACACACACACACACACACACACACTTAATTCTGTCTGGGCCTGCAGGATGCCCACACGCTGACTAAAAAAAGACCCATGAAGCTATTTGGAGAATCGCTTTGTCTACACAAAAGCAGAAGCTGATTTGACTAATGATTCTTCTCCTCTTTGATTTTTGTTTGAAACAAAATGAGCAGTTATTTCTTGGCACCCCAAGCCATTGCCTCCGCATTTTATTAAAGAAGGTCTGATGTGTTCAGTCTGGCTGACACAGTGAAGCAGAGGGTTCTGGAGATGGGTTGAGTGCAAGTGACATAGTATCTGGACACAACCATTTCACATCCAGAGGCTGAGATTAGTCAGTTCCTAGAGATGCTAGAAGGCTCTAATCTTATCGGGTGGCAATAATTCGACTTTTGCCTCTCACTAACTCACACTCTGTCTTGAGGGTAGGCCCTAAAAAGGAATAGTTTCCCCAGTATTCCACTTTTGACATACTCATATCCGACTTTTTGCAACCCCATGAACTGTAGCCCGCCAGGCTCCTCTGTCCATGGGATTTTCCCGGCAAGGATACTGGAGTGAGTTGCCATTTCCTCCTCCAGGAGATCTTCCCGACCCAGGGAAATACTTTAAATTAATCAACCACAGGCAGCTCAGGACTCAGAACCAGGGACTAAAAAGACTACGTGGCTCAAAACCTCACTAAGTCTTATTAATTCAGAGTGGAGAGCTTACATGTGCTAATTACCAAAACTACTAATTAGCTTTAATTATAAGCTTGGAAGGAAGTTGAAATGTGTTGCATGTGAGAGTGCCATTGACCTTTGCAGTATACTTTGATGTGGGGAGGGTGGAGAAGCAGAGAGGAGGTGTTATACAATTCATCAGAGAGCAATTAACTTAGGTCTTCTGATGAATATGCTATAAATGAACATATCTGTACATCTCAGGACATACAGGCATCTTAATAAAGCCTTCCCAGCATCAACTCAGAGTGCCCAGCCGGGCAAGAAAATGCACTCATTTCGTAAGTGATTTCTCATTCTGTCACTGTGACAAACCAAGAGACAGGCCAGGTCCCACCAGATGGATGTTTTTATACTGAAGCCATAAGTAAGAAAGGGGGCTGGCTTTGACTCACTTCAGAGGGTCAGTAGCAGGAGCAGTTCGTATAGACATTCGACGAGATGCTTAGATACACGCCCCATGCCAACATGCGTTCCCATGGTCCTCACCTCGATCTTTCTTTGTCACTGTCTCTGAGCCCCTGCAGCCAGAAACCACTCAGATGTGACTGGGATCCTCTGTGCTGTTTTTCTTACGGCCAGACGGCCGTAAGTTCCCAGTAACGCAATGGTGATGGCTTTCAAGCATCACCCATGCAGCCTGTCACACCCCGGATAAATGGAACCCTGCTCGGGCCCCAGGAGCTTTCTCATAGACCCAGGGAGGTGCTCAAAGCAATAGAGCATCTGTTTGCCTCATAGGAACTTGTAAAGCCCATGTCCCTTAGCCTCGATTTGAAGACTCTTTCCTTTGCCTCTAATCTCTCCAAACTGACGTGTCTCTTGGTAACCACCAGAGGGATCCCATATAATGTGATAAAAAGTAAAATCAACATGGAGGAATCACAGCTCAGCCAGCCCAGTGCGGGCTTGCCTCTGAGGTTTGGGTCTGTCTCTCTGGAAGAAGTCAAGTCAGCACAAAGGATGAGCAGCAATGGGCAAGACTCTGTCTGGTGACTCAAGGAATTGGATCCTGGAGAGGGAGGAGCAGTTGTGGAGACAAAGGGATCTGAGGACCAGTCCTTGCCTTCACCGGCAAACAAACCAAACAACCAGACAAATAAATAAAATGAGTCCTGTTCTGTAGAAAGAAAGTCCTTCTTGAGTCAGAGGAACTAGACGCTGTGCTCATTTCTGTGTTTAGAGAAATTCTGTGTTACCTAAATGTAACATGTAAGGGCTAACGTTTTTTCCACAGGTTTTAAAATAGGTTTGAACAGTTGTTTAAAAGAGGGAATCAGGAGTATTCTGTATAGTCTGCTAGGGCTGCTGGAGCAAATCACCACATGCTGAGTGGTTTGAAACAGCAGGAAGTGATTCTCTTTGAATTTTAGAGGCTAGAAGTCCAAAATCAGGGCATCAGCAGGGCCACACTCCCCCTGCTTTTGTCGGGGAAGAGTTCTTGCTCTTCTGCCCCTGACCTCAGAGGTGACTGGCGCTGCCTGGCCTCTCTTGGCTTACAGCTGCATCACTGCAGTTTCTGCCTCCTTCCCTCTGCGGGCGTCCGTGCGGCTTCAAATCCCCTACTCTTTATGAGGACACTGGATTCAGTCTAACTGGACACTGGCCCAGTCTAACCCAGTATGACTTCACGTAACTAAATACATCTCCAAACACCCTATTTCCATATCAAGTCACATGCTGAGGTTTCACAGAGACATGAGTTTTTGGAGACTCTATTCAACCCAGTTACATGTTCCTTAGCTAATTTTTTTTTTTAAGCATTGATCTTTTCTTCTGTTACATGTACCCGAAAGACACAGGACTCAATGAATTAGTCGCATGTGCAACATGGCTTCGTTTATTTGTTTATGGTTATTTTTGGCTGTGCTGGGTCCTCACTGCTGTGCCTGGGCCTTCTCTAGTCGCAGAGAGCAGGGCTAACTCTTTGCTGTGGTGTGTGGGCTTCCAGTGGCCGTGGTTTCTCTGCGGCTCCCCGGCTCTAGAGCACACGCTCAGTAGCTGTGGCACATGAGCTTAATTGCTCCAGGGCACGTGGGATGTTCCTGGACCAGGAATCAAACTGGTGTCTCTTGCTTTGGCAGGCAGATTCTTAACCACTGGACCACCAGGGAAGTCCCCTTAGCTACTTTTTTTCTAAAGAGCTTTTTACCTTGTGATCCTGAACACAGAGCAGGGCTGATGTTCTTGATCTAAAATGATTTCCAGATCATGTATGAAATCTGTTATCACCACCTGGAAAGTGACCCTTCTGTGATCCCCGTAGATCCTCTCTGATGTTTTAATCCAGCTTCTCAAACATGTTGTCTGTCCTCCAAGCTGTTGGAAGACTTGCATCAGCGTTTATAGCGACTCTTGTGTGTGATGGGGTGTTGGCTCTGAGCAGTTGAAGACAATGTTGCTACCCTGCAGTCCCTCTGCAGCTTATTTTATTGCCCTTGCTATCGGGCTTTATAGACGATCTCTGAGCTTATTGGGCCAAATCAGGACACCCAGAAGTCCCTTTTCTGTCCCTGGCTGCACCCACAGCTAGCTGAAACTGCAGATCAGCTCCGCAGAAAGCTGTGCATTCAGCTCAAACACCTGAGTGAGAAGATGTTCTGTGATGTGTCAGGCAAATCTGCAGGCAAGTGTCAACAGGACAGGTGGTGGGAGGAGAGCGTCAGGAGAGGGGGCGGGGGAGGATCGGGGTGTCGGGGTGTACAGCCAGGGTGTCGGGGTGTACAGCCGAGGGTGGCCACAGGGGCAGGCTCAGGGTTGTGAGGAAGGAGGTGGTGAGAAGTCCAGCAGGAGAGAGGGGCTTGTCCAGAAGCTGTAACTAACCATCCTTTCTCACCCACTTGTTGGACCTGAGCCCCCACCACGCAGGCTTCTAGCCTTGGCCTGAAATCAAGGATCACAGAACCCTCTCAGAGTACGTGATTCTCCTGCCATTCTAGATACAAGGCACACCAGCTTCCCCAGACACTCACAGCCACTTACCATGTGATTCCATCTGTGTGAAATACCCAGCAGGCAGATGGAGAGACAGAAGCAGAGTTGTGGTTTCCAGGGACTGGAGGGAAGGGCCAGTGGAGGGATTGCTGCTTCATGGCTGAGGGGTTGCCCTTTGGGGTATGCAAACCTTCTGGAACTAGATGGTGGTGATTGTTTCACAGCATTGTGACTGTACTAAGTGTCGCTGAAGTACACACTTTAAATCAGATAAAGCGGTGAATTTTATGTGTGCGTGCATGCTCCGTCGCTTCAGCCGTGTCCAACTCTTCGTGACCACATGGACTGTAACCTCCTGGGCTCCTCTGTCCCCGGGGATTCTCCAGGCAAGAATACTGGAGAGGGTTGCCATGACCTCCTCCAGGGGATCTTCCCGACCCAGGGATCCAACCCTTGATCCCTTCATCTCCTGCACTGCAGGTGGATTCTTTACTGCTGAGCCCCCAGTGAACCCTATGTTATGTGCGTTTCCCCACAATATAAAAACAAAACAAAACCTTCCTTCCAGTCCACCCACCCGTTCTCTATTTGCCTGGTGAGACCAAACCAAGCTCTAATTGCTTGTCCATGGGGCCAGCTTTTAAAGGGCCAGCTTTTGTTCCCCTACCTCTGCAGGCATCGTCACACCCCCATATCTCTGCTTTTCCAGACTGGTCACCCTGTTGCCTTCAGTTGTTCATCTCTGAAGTCCTTTATCCAGGGTGGGTAACTCCCACCAGATGCACCCCCTTTCCCACCACTTTTCTGAGCTGACACTGCCCCTGGAGTTTACTGCTGCTCTGACATATGGCTGGCATGTGTTGTGATGGCATAATCACCTGCTTTGGCCTGGGACTTGTGACATCTGGGTCTCAGCCTGGGTCCTAAATTGAATTCACTGTGCATCCTTCAAAAAGTCAGTCAGCCTCTCTGAGCCTCAGTTTCTTCACTTTTAAATTGAAAGGACCTCCAATGTCTTTTCTACTCTCAAACTTCATATCCTGCCACCTTGCTCTGGACCTTATTCCAGCCGATGGCACCCAAGAGTGAATTCCTGTTTATTTAGCACTCCTCATCTACCCCTGACCTGTCCCCCCGCAACTCCAGCTGAAAGTTAGCCAAGGGGTTGCAACTCTCACTAGCCTTAAGGGAGATCTGCCCTCCCTCACCCGGCCCACCCCAAATGAATGATATCTGCTTTGGGAGGACAGATGAAAGCTTCCCTGGGATTTTGATTAAATACCATATAATTAGATATGGCACAACATTCCAAAATAAAATTTTAGAAGTTGATTGCAATATCTAACCTATTTATATTCCTCTGATTTTGCTGAGATCCAGAAATCTCTGCATGTCCTCAAACAGGTCCCTGTAGAGTTTTGAATGGGAGGAGGCACAGCCAGAGCCTATGATGGTCCAGGGGAGACCTCCGTCCAGGTGTTCTCCGCATCCCCCCACCCCTGTTTGTGACTATACCACAGACGTTTCCAGAGGTCTCTCTCCCTTGCCTTTATCTTTAGATGGCATAGGCGTGTGATCTGCAGTCTGTATTAGATTTTTTTGTTGTTGCTCCAGTGGTGAGTGGGACCAGGTCACCAGGAGGACTTCCTCATGTTCCACAGCCACGTCGGGGCCTGCCCGCGGGGATGTCTGTCGTTGGTTAGCCTGCAGTGCTCGAATGAGGCAGCAGTGACTGTGGGTGATGGGAGAGGGGCACGTGGACAGAGGTCACCTTGGTAGGAAATGCCCCCTGGGCATCTAGAAGCTCCACGTTGAAAGTTCTGATGTAGCCGTGACCAGTCCAAATAGAGAAAGAACATGGAGGGGGGATGAATTGGGAGATGGGGATTGACATGTAGAGACTTGATGCTTCGTGTAAACCATAACTAATGAGAACCTACTGTATAGCACAGGGCATTCTACTCAGTGCCCTGAGGGGAACTAAATGGGAAGGAAATCCAAAAATGAGGGGATATATACGTGTGGTTGATTCACTTTGCTGTACAATAGAAACTAACAACACTGTAAAGCAAGTACGCTCCAATAAAAATTAATTTAAAAATATATATGTATAAAGGATCTGCCTTACTGTTCCTGGGAAAGAGGGTCGGCAAAGAGTTGCTCAGTGAGACCAAGATGGCTGTGCCTTCTTCCTCAAGGGAAAACCCAGCCATGTGGAATGAGAAGACAGACATATCGACCCTACATTGCTGTGGTGTAGAAAACGTATGGCCCGTTTTCTACATTTGAACATTTCTTCTAACTTGACCAACCCACAGCATCTCTGCCTGGATTTACAAGTGAGAAAGTTGTGAGTCCCCTCTTGTGGTTTCTATGATTCCCTTCTTTCCCCAAAAACATCAAAGGCAAGGGTATCATCTGGTGTGATGGTCACTACGCAAGATGCTTTTAAGGCCCTTCCCTGCTCAGGAACGCAGAATCTTCCAGGAATATTAGTCACACCAGTGAAGAACATCCACATCTTGCCAGATGCCAGGCTGCTCGTTGGAAATGCTCAGAGACCTCACCCTGACAATCGGTCCCCGGGTACATGCATCACTACTGAGGATCTGCGTGTCCTGAATTGTCAGATTCCTTGTTCCTCCTTTCATTCTGATATTCTTTTTCTTCTTTAAAAAAAAAAAAAATCTTTTGTTTGAGCTGCTCTTTGCTGAAGCAAATAGGGAGTTATTATGTGGCGGTCTCCCGGAGGCTGTTTTGTTCAGGCTTGGTTGTCGGAGGCAACCAGTGAAAAGAAACTTGGGGAACAAAGCCCCCTGAGCTTTATTGGGTCACCTTTGATAGCTTGAAAAGGTCACAAAGTTCTTTACTTAGCGGGGTCTCCAGAGGACTTTGCCAAGTGATTAGTGAGATACAGATGCTCTGTAAAAGCCCGACATCCTTCCACCTTTGTTCACATGCAAAGTGTTTTCTTAGAAAGGGGAGGCTGTCTGCCTTTGCGCACGCCCTTCCACTCTAATGAGACCTGTGCCATTGCCAAATCACATTCGGGGACTATTAATGCGACTGGAGGCAGCTCACATCCCCATCAATGAGGAGGCTCCTGTTCACCCAGATGAAGAGCATCACTAATGAGCGCATGAGATGACAGGGAAACTGAAACCCAGACTGCCCTATGCCCGCCTTTAAGGTCATCATTCTTTGGTCTTCTTTCTGTCCCAACAACTTGGGAAAAATTGGGCCAGTCCCCATCTACAAAGTTGAAGGAATAGCCTAGGCTCTTGACTGTAATTCAGATAATTGATATATTAAGCTGTCAGTTGAATGAGTGGGAGGGAAGGATGTGTGTTTTGTTGGTTTTTAAATGTAGTGGAACAGGGTTTCCTTGGTGGCTCAGTGGCAAAGAATCTACTTGCACCCAAGTTCGATCCCTGGGTTGGGAAGATCTCCTGGAGAAGTAAATGCCTACACTCCAGTATTCCTGCCTGGGAAATCCCATGGACAGAGGAGCCTGGCAGGGTACAGTCTGTGGTGTTGGAAAAGAGTCAGACACAACTTAGCAAGTAAACAACAACAACAAAATGAAGTGGAAACATTAAGTGCTGGGTTTCAGGATTAAAGTTTATGATAATATCCATCTAGTGCCTCGTATGTATGCGCCATGCCTCTGGGCTGCGCTAGGAGTGTCACAGGGCAAAAACTGCACTCACAATGCTTTATGGAGCGTTCAGGCTAGTAGAATACGCGAGATACACATCCATGTTATCCAGCCCAAGGTAGAAAGTGTTAAAAGAAATGGATAAAATCTGTCATTTCCAAAGAGTCATTCTTTTTCTTCTTCTCTCTCATGTCACTGTTCTCTGTCCCCGGGATTAGGGCAATCATGATTTCAGTGTTCGCTGGTCTTCACTGAGCACCTACTTTGTGCTGGGCCAAGGAGGGCAGGCAACACCAGACATACACCAGGTTCTCTGGGTAGAGATAAAGTGCCTTCAAAACAATAATCCCTGGCAAGCTGTGCTCAAACGCCTCAGACATACCTGTTCAGAGGGGTCAGGCAGTAGCAGTGAGTGATGAGACATAGGCCAAGGATAAGCGGAATTAAGAGAAGCTTATTAGAACTGGAGCCAACACTTCCTATCTATACAGAGCCATGGTCACTTAGCTACAAGTCATGATTGTCAAGCTAGGAGGCTTGGGCCACTAGATATATAGAGGTTTTGTGTAAATTCTCTCAATTTGTGAGTATTGATCATTATTTTTTTAAGTTCTCCAAATGCTAGATAAGCTGTCTGAAGCATTCGGAGGGCCTGAGCTGGCTGGGAGCCTGCTACTCGCCGCACTCTGGTATGCACCTTGGGAATTGTCGGGGAGAGGTGCATTCAGGACAGCCAGGCGTCTCGGGGAAATCTCGTGGGAGAAGGAACATTTGATATGGGTCTGGAGGAATGGACGGAGGCAGGACAGGGGTTTTCCAAGAGCAGAGTGAGCAGATGTGTGGACCTGGGAACTTGGAGGTCGTGGTCAGACAAGGCCAAGGACTCTAGTCATGGGAGCCCAGGGTCTGACAAGGGTCAGGGGAGCAGCCATGGAACCTCAGGCCAGAGAAATTAATGGATGCTGCATGCTCAGTGACCCCGTGCAGGCCACTGACCCGCCTGAAACCTCCACATCCTCCTTTGTACAATGAGAATGCCAATATCCATGTATTCCTGAGCTTGTCCTGAAATGTGTGTAGCAAGCAGGTATTTCATGATAAAATTTTGTAGCTCATGTGCTGTGTGGAATTCAGAGGAAAACTCATATTCAGTGATTGTTGTTATTCAGTTGCAGAGCTGACCTCGTCCCGTCCTTCCTGTGTCCACAGGAGCCAGAAGTCTGCCCGGTCTTCTGGGACGACCCATGAAACAAACCCTAGTTAAGTCTGTGGTACTCACATAAGCAGATCTGCTTGCTTTAATAAAAGCAAATTTTACTTTTCATAAAGGGCTACCAGGCTAAGCTAGAGACTGAATGGGAAGCGCACTCCCATCCCACTCCCCACCTCCAAAAAAAAAAAACACCTCTTATTTTTGAGATCAAAAAGATTTGGAGGTCAAATTTCTTCCTCCTAGTCTATTATTTTGTTGTTGTTCAGTTGTGTCCGACTCTCTGAGACCCCATGGACTGTAGCACGCCAGGCTTCCCCGTCCATCACCAACTCCTGGAGCTTATTCAAACTCATGTCCATTGAGTCGGTGATGCCATCCAACCATCTCCACATCTGTTGCCCCCTTCTCCTTCTGCCCTCAATTTTTGCAGCATCAGAGTCTTTTCCAATGAGTTGGCTCTTCACATCAGGTGGCCAAAGTATTGGAGCTTCAGCATCAGTCCTTCCAATAAATATTCAGAGTTGATTCAGTGATTTATAATGTCCCAAAGTTAAAGTAATGAGTCAGTGTTTAAATAACAGGGTGCTATTTCTCTTTTGTGGCCATGTAGATATTAGTTGCCTTAAAGTTCCAGTTTATTGGGAACCTAGTTTTCTTTCCTGACAAGGTGTGTTTTCCCCCTACTTTAAGCAGTTTTAAAATAAAATTCTGTATTTCAAGACTAAAAAAAAAGTCTTTTTAAAATATTGCTTTCACTTATTTATGAAGGCTAAATAATATGAAATGTACAAAGAAGAAAATGATCATTTACATTCTTTCCTGGGCTTCCCTGGTGGCTCAGATAGTAAGGAATCTGCCTGCAATGCAGGTGACCGGGTTCAATCCCTGGGTTGCGAAGATCTCCTAGAGAAGGTCATGGCAACCCACTCCAGTATTCTTGTCTGGAGAATTCTATGGACAGAGGAGCCTGGTGGGCTATAGTCCCTGGGGTTGCAAAGAGTCTGACAGGACTGAGAGACTAACACACACATACATGTTCTTTCCTACCAAGCAGAGTTAACTTAGCCACAGTTAAGCTCTTTGCAGATTTACATTTGCATCCAGTCTTTTACAAAAAAGAAATTGTTCTTGATTTTGTGAAAAATGATACATATCCATGATAAAAATTTGCTTAAAAATAATAAGGTACAAAAAAATTGAAGACAAACATTTATGTTTTAACATAATTAATTATGGCTTCCCTGGGGGCTCAGACAGTAAGGAATCTGCCTGCAATGCAGGAAACTGGGTTCAATCCCTGGGACAGGAAGATCCCCTGGAGAAGGTCATAGCAACCCACTCCAGTGTTCTTGCCTGGAGAATTCCGTGAACAGGGGAGCCTGGTGGGCTACAGTCCATAAGATCACAAAGAATTAACTTAACCACAGTTAAGCTCTTGGCAGATCTGTATTTATATCCAGTCTTTTGTGAAAAAGAAATTATTCTTGATTTTGTGAAAAATGATCCATATCCATAAAAAATTTGTTTAAAAATAATACAGTACAAAAATTAGAGGCAAACATTTATGTCCTAAGATAATTAATTATATTGGATATGTATGTCCTAACATTAATTATATTGGATGTGTATCATTTCAGACAGCCTTATATGCATTACAGGTATAAGAATGGATGTTTCCTATAAGCTTATGGGGTTGCTTTGAGGATTAAATAAGCATCTACGTAGCACAGGGTCTGGCAAAGGGTGCTCAGTCAGCATTAGATCCTAGCATTGTATTGTCCAAAAAGTTCATCTGGGTTTTTCCATAAGATGTTACAGAAAACCCCAAGCAAACTTTTTGGCCAACCCAATAGTTAGCAGTGAGCTACAAATTAGTAAGTACAGTTGTATGATTCTAGAGATAAGTTCCATATAGCACTTGGTGGAAGTCTAACATGCAGGTTGGACCCTAGACTTCAAGGTCTCCTCTTCATCCTCAGTTGGCAAAGAAAGAGTCACCACCTGTTTGTGGTGAACTGGGAATGGGGAGATGACCTTTACTCATGATGTAGCTCTGGTGTTTCTGAACGGTGTGCTATGAGATGAGTCCTTCTGAGCCTCTGTTTTCCCATCTGCAAAATGTGAATGGTTCTACCAGCCCCCCAGGATCCTTTGGGAATTTTATGAGCAGATGCCAGGAGAGTTCTGGGGACAGAGGAAGTCACTAAATGTTGTTCTCTCATCTTCCCACCTCTCTCCCCCCTCCGCTTTCTCTCTCAGGACCTCTCCACTCCTTTCCTGTTTGGGTTTAACCCTCAGCAACTGGAGTATTCAGATCACGCTTAAACAGTCCTCCCAGTTACATTTTAAGACCCCCCCCTCTTTTCCTGAGCATCACTCGCATCCTGATTCTGGAGTTGATGAGTATTGATGGTGACGTGTGTGCTCATCTGTGGCCCAAGAATGGGTGCACGTGTTGGCTGCCTCTGGTTAGCAGCTCGGTTGAAGACAGGAAGCAAATTAGCTGTTCGAAGGTGGTCCTTTGCACCTGAAATTCATTATAGATTTAAACCCATTTTGAAAATGCATCTGTAAGTCTATGAGCCAGAGTGAAACGCCTGGGCCTCTTGGTGAGAAACCCATTTTGCTTAGTGATGAAAAAGTCTGGCACTGCCTCGTTCTTTGAGCTTTGCCGGAATCTGCTATAGCCTCTTTTTGCCATAAAGCAGGTGTCAAGTGAAGACTGTGTGTGTGTTTATGATCATTATATTGTATTAAGAGTCTCATCGAGTTCCAGAATGAGAACAAGAATGCTGTGTATTCATCTACCTGCAAAGCAATTAAATTATTGTCTGACATGTTTATAGCTCCAGAACCAGTAATCAGCTTTTAGTCTGAATAGGGAATGTGGTGTTATAATCCAGTGCTTTGCTGAGACGTTCATATTTAGCATTTGCATTTGATAATTTAATTTAAATAATACTGAGCAAGTACAGTCACACTTCTCAGCAACTGGTGAAGTGACAAGGAAGAATGCAATGTGCAAACTGGTTTTCTTTTTTGTAAATAATTCTGTATTCCTGAATGGTTTTTACTTCTTTGTTATTAACCTCTGCTGCCCCCCCGAATAAACGAAAAAATGGTAGTAGCCTCTAAAGTCACAAGTATTATATCTCCCTTTGTCCCTTTTTTCCTCCTTCCATGGAAACAATATCTGAGCAGTCTCCAAATTTCCATAAGATTGTGAAAGGCCTGCAGTGAACCATTAAAAAAAAATCCCCCCAAAGGATTTTTTTTCTTGCAAGATGGCTTTATGTATTAGAGATCAATTTTCTGATAAGATTCTCTGTTCCACAGAATATTTGGTAATTTTTAGCAAAAGTAAGTACTTGCCACAGGAATAGTGAACCCCACGTTAATGCCCAGTGCTATCACAAATGAAAGGAAATAAATTGTAAAACAGTCTCTTCTCTGCAACATCCCTCTCCAAAATAAAGTTTATTGGATGATTCCAGAACTTTCTTTCATGGGACTTTGCAGCTATCACGTTTCTTCACAGGAATTGGTTGCTTCAGGGCAACATGTCCCAGTTGGTTTCCAAATATGAGACTTCACATTGTTGCTATTTCAACTTTTTCTACTTTTTCTCTTCTACATCCCCTGCACAAAAAAACACAGATGATTCCTATTTCTTGCTGCCCTGAAGATTATAGGCCTTGAGAAAGGAAGTGCGTGAGTTCTACCGTTAGTTGTGTTGTTTGTTTTCCTTAAGATAGTTTCCTCTCCACTTTGCGTGGTTTTATAACCTGGCAACCCACTCCAGTATTCTTGCCTGGGAAATTCCGTGGACAGAGGAGCCTGGAAGGCTTCAATCCACGAGGCTGCAAAAGAGTCGGACACGACTGAGCAACTGAACAACAACAAAAACCTTACCCCAAATGACCTGTCTGCGTCCTCCCAGGCACCAACTCTTGATCAGGAGTCAGGAAAACCAAATGAAGTTGTTCCTTTTCACTGGGCCTCCTGGTTCCCAAGACCTGCCTTGTCGCCTGAGATGCTGACAGGCTGCAGAGGTCGCACACATATCAGCCTGTGTGTGCTGTGCCCAGTCAGTTGCATCTGAGTCTTTGCGACCCCATGCACTGTAGCCCACCAGGCTCCTCAGTCCATGAGATTCTCAAGCCAAGAATACTGGAGTGGGTTGCCATTTCCATCTCCAGAGGATCTTCCTGACCCAGGGATCGAACCCGTATCTCCTGTGTCTCCTGCATCACAGGCAGATACTTTACCACTGAGCCCCCAGGGAAGTCCCTATATCAGCCTATACGCACCTTCAAAGGAAGACCTTTTAACTATAAGATGGGATTTTTCTGACAAATGTTGTCTAAAACCAAATAAAAATAAATAAAAATATTTTGGTAGGACTCACATTCTGCTGAAAATCTTTCCAGGGAAAGAGATGGAGTGATGGTAGAGACATCCATCTTCCCTCTGGCTGATGTGGTTCCAGCGTGACTGGCCATGCATTCGCTATCCGAGCACACACCAGTATAGCTGGGGATCAGCTGAAGCTTCTGCCCCATCTGTCCCATTCATATTTGAAATATATCCTGAGAAATAAGGCCTGGAATCTGTGCAGGTACCCTTTTAGAGGGCTCCCTTTCCACAGGAAAACACGGCTTATTCTCTGCCAGCCACAGTTCTAGATATTTTTCATCAGCAGTCTCTTACGAATCTCCCAACCATCACAGACTCTGTTTATCCCCACTTTCCAGATGCTTCAGTTGAAGGGTAGAGAGGTGAGATGACTTTCCATGGTCACACTGTTGGGAGCAGAGGAGCAGAAATTAAATGCAGGTTTTTCTATTCCAGTATCCCATGCTCATCGTGAGCCCACCCATGCTCCAGCCACAACCTCTTTGTATCAGCGCACGTCCTGTCAACGTAGACAGCTGTCATGTGTCTCTGTGACTCTGGCCTTTGATCAGTTTCGGTCACCCCTGAATTCATGCAGTGCTGGTGCGTGCCCATGGGCCAAGTCACTTCAGTCGTGCCTGACTCTTTGCAACCCCATGGACTGTAGCCCGCCAGGCTGCTCTGTCCATGGGATTCTCCAGGCAAGAATACCGGAGTGGGTTGCCATTTCCTCCTCCAGGGGATCCTCCTGACCTACAGATCGAACTCATGTCTCCTGCATCTCCTGCACTGGCAAGCGGATTCTTCAACACTAACACCACCTGGAAAGCCAGAGTGTGTGGTTACGAAAAATGAAAGCAGTTGCCAATACCCCAGTAGCAGTGATGCTGCCATACACAGGGACTTATGTGTTTCAGTAACTCATAGGATCGTGGGGTTCATTTGGTGAGAGAGTGAGCTGTTGGTTTGCTTTTCTTCCCTCCCAGGATCTAGCTCAGAATTGACCCGAATCACAGAATACTGTACGGCAGTCTACTTCATCTTGTTCTTTATCTTTAGTGACTATGCTCATGAATACAGCATCTCTGGGTAGGGTCGACTTCATTCTGTATCTTGGCTTTCTTGGAGCTGTTTCAGATGTCCCAGCGATCGTAGGTGGGGCTCAGCATTACCAAGCAGAGAGAGGACCCGAGAGAAGGATTTTGATTTGAGGTGGCCGTGATTCTGGAACATCTCCCAGCAGAGAAGCTCTGAGAAACAAGAGCCACAGTGTTCACAAGGCGATCACCAAAACACAATGGGCACCCTCCGGGGGCCGTGAGCAGCCATCCAGGCAAGGTAAATAGACTGCTCTTGCGGTGGTAAATGTTCAGGGTCCTCACAGGAACAGGCCTGATAAAAATCCTGAGAACATGGATACTTTGTCATAGCAAATGTAATGATTTTCATTTTTTTAAATCCATGATTAGTTCCATTAATAAAAATGTCTATTGGAGCTATTTAAGACACCCACTAAAATTTGCTAATATTAATTTCATGGAGAAATTCCAGCAGAACTATATTAGTTTTTCCCCCATTAAGGTAACATTATGGGCTTTTAATGGAGCTCTCAGCTATAATGGTTTTTATTGACCTAATTATTAAATGAATTAAAATCTGCCTGGATGTCTTCACAATTATGTAACAGTGGCGTCAGAGGGAATGCTGTGATTGGTTGCTGAGGGATAAAAGAGGAGAAACCCTTTAAAACATCTCCCTGATACATCTGTGCTTTGTTTGAAAGGAAAGATAAATAACACTCTGTCTGCCTTTGACTATTCAGGAAATTCATTACATCAAAATGAGACTTGGTGGTGAGTTACACTGTTATACACGGAAAACTTCTGTTTTCTCTTCCTTGACTGTCTCCTATGTGTTTTCTCTTCTGATGATTTGCTAAAGTAATGTTAGAATTTTAGCAGTGATATTGCATGTAGGATGGAATCACTGAAGAGCTTTTTTATAATTTGTTTGCAGTACAAAAGTAATACATACAGTGGAGTAAACTGCAAGGGAAGAGGGTAAACTAGCAAAGCCTACTTTCCAGCATAGTCCTTGTTATAAGCTTGAGAAAACTGTTTGTAAATGATCAGTTTTTGCATTTTCATATTTGACATTTGTTTGGCACAGATAACACGTGTGTGACACACACACCTCTAATCCCCTCTCCCCGTCTCACAGCAGACATGAATAAGCAATTGCTTCACCCTTTCTCACTGAGAACAGTGCAGCCTTGGGGTCTCTGATAGGCCTGTGCTTCATGTAAACCTACCTTATAGGATTTAATGGGGGAATTGTAACCTACTTTGCATCCTTGTGGGCTTTGCTGGTGGCTCAAATGGTAAAGAATTCACCTGTAATGTGAGAGACTTGGGTTTGATTCTTAAGTGGGTTGGGAAGATCCCCTGGAGAAGAGAATGGCTACCCACTCCAGTGTTCTGGCCTGGAGAATTCCATGGACTGTATAGTCCACTGGGTCACAAAGAGTCAGATACGACTGAGCGACTTTAACTTTCACTTTTCACTTTTGCATTCCTGCTAATCACTCACAATTTATAAAATATTTTCATAGACATATACATTTGAATTTCATTTGCTAATCAAAGACATTTTGTAAGAAAAGGATGAGCATCATCAGTCCTATTTAGCAAGACTCAGTAAGAGAGGGACTGAATCAGGGCCCAGAGCTGGTAACAAGTCATTTAGGATGAAAAGACACAGCTCCTGACTCCTGGTCTTTTCACCATTCTGTCTGGTTTTCATTCAGTTGTCTTCCAGAAGCACCCATTGAGCACTTTCTCTGTTTCAGGCACAGGATATTCAGGCATGATCTCTCCCCTCAGGGAATCTCCATTCTGGAGGAGGAGACAGACAATAAACTCACAGATAAATAAGATGATTTTGTGCTTGCTTCGGCACAAATACTTAGCACATATACTAAATAAGATGATTTCAGGTAGCAGTGGATCCCATGAAGAAAAGAATAGAGAATTGTGGTGGTTTGGGGTTTCAAGGAAGGTCTCTTTGAAGATGAACTTTTGAGCTAAGATCCAGAAGAAGGAGCCATAATGAAAAATCTTGGGACAGGGAGTCAAGCAGAGACGGAGGGAGAGGGGCTGGTATAAAGATCTTACAAAGGAAGGAGCCCTTGTGTTTAGGAGAAACTCATGAATGGGTCTTGGAGGAAGGAGAGAGGCAGGATGGGGAGGACTGTGGAAAAGGGTTTGGAGTTTTGATTTTTTTTCTCTCTCTCTCTATTGAACACCCCTCAGAGAGCATTAAGCAAGGAGTTCAGTTCAGTTGAGTCGTTCAGTTGTGTCCGACTGTTTGCAACCTCATGGACTGCAGCACGCCAGGCCTCCCTCTCCATCACCAGCTCCTGGAGTTTACTCAAACTCATATCCATTGAGTCAGTGATGCCATCCAACCATCTCATCCTCTGTCGTCCCCTTCTCCTCCTGCCTTCAACCTTTCCCAGCATCAGGGTCTTTTCAAATGAGTCAGTTCTTCACATCAGGTGGCCAAAGTATTGGAGCTTCAGCATCAGTCCTTCCAATGAATATTCAGGACTGATTTCCTTTAGGATGGACTGGTTGGATCTCTTTGTTGTCCAAGGGACTCTCTAGAGTCTTCTCCAACTCCACAGTTCAAAAGCATAATTTCTTTGGCACTCAGCTTTCTTTATATTCCAACTCTCACATCCATACATGACTACTGGAAAACCATAGTTTTGACTAGACGGACCTTTGATGGCAAAGTAAGGTCTCTGCTTTTTAATGTGCTGTCTAGGTTGGTCATAACTTCTCTTCCAGGGAGCAAGCGTCTTTTAATTTTATGGCTGCAGTCACCACCTGCAGTGATTTGCGAGCCCCCCAAAATAAAAGTCAGCCACTGTTTCCCCGTCTATTTGCCATGAAGTGATGGGACCAGATGCCATGATCTTAGTTTTTTGAATGTTGAGTTTTAAGCCAACTTTTTCACTCTCCTTTTTCATTTTTATCAAGAGGCTCTTTAGTTCTTCTTCACTTTCTGCCATAAGGTTGGTGTCATCTGCATAAGCAAGGAGTGACCTCACCCAGTAAATTTTGGGCACAGAGAGAAGACACCACATCCTGCCCCCACAACAACGTGAATGCGTCCAGTCAGCAGACCTGATTCTGCCTTCAGTGTAGACTGTAGTGAGCCGCGTCTCACTGCAGGTACACACTTCTACCCTCTTGAACTCAGAGATGGTGTTTCCTGTATCCATCTCGTCCCTAGAGCCATGAACTAGAATGTATCCAAGTACCAGAGCTGGGACCACAGGGAAGGCCACTCAGCAGAGATTCTGGTAGAGATGAAAATGCAGAGAAGCTTCTTGTGTGTTACAGCAACCCTTGAGCAACATGTGACATCCTGAAAGGAGGTGGATACAGGAGCCTGTTTGAACTAGTGAGAGAAGGCATGCCTTTACAGCCACCGTTTCTCACTGATTGTAGCACCATTCTGCCTTGTGAAGCATCTCTTTACACACAAAGCCCGCTTAGTTATCAACACAAAAACTGACACTGACTGTACTGTTTGGGTTTCTTTTAATCCCCATGTGCTTTAGGAGGTCGCCTTATTTTATAGGAGAATAAGAGCTATTATTGTCATTATTATTATGTATCATAGTAACAATGTGTTGAGTGATTACTGTGTGCTAGACACTTGCATTTGCACAGCGTCCTCTGAACCCTGTGAGGTAGGTACTGTTATTTTGTTGCTTTGCAGGTGAGGAAACTTAGCCACAGAAAGCTGAACCAGTGCATGTCGGTATCCATGCAGTTAACAAGGGTGGAGTCCAGGTGGTTGACCTACAGAGCCCTTACCCTTAACCAACAAGTGACCTTCCCACTTAATGTCAAAGGGAGTGGTGTGCCTGAACTTTAGAGTAAATCAGGACTGGGCTTGAGACCTATCTTGGTTTCTTCAACTGTAAATTCATGATAGCTCTGACCGCCCAGGGCTTTGAGATTAACTGAGCATTAAATAAGACGCACAACAGAGTGCCTAGCACACAGCAAGTTCCCTACAAACCACGTCACTTGGCCACTGGTCCTCAGGGACCTGGGAGGGAAGATAATAGCCATGCAATCGTCATCGTATGGGACCGCCGAGGGGATTAGGAAGGCTCAATGTGTGAAGCACTTAGCACACAGCCTGGGGTTCTCCCAGACTCTCTGTAAAAATGATGGCTACTCTTGTTAATCTAAGAACAAATGATGGCTTGAATTTATAACACCTTTTGCGAATCAGAGTAACAACTGGGGAAAAGTCATTCATTTCTCTTCTACATTTTCATTTCTGAAACAGGAATGAGCACCGTTATTGATAATGTGAGTGTATCCGAGAAGGAGTCGAGGTAATGCTAATGGGCTGGCACATTTCTAATTCTGATACTGTTTCAAAGAAGCCGTTTGTGCTGTAATGGGGAAATTTAGTGCAAGACCTTTGAAGGAAAGTCTGATGTGTAATACTTAGTTTAAGTCAACTTCTGACAACAATATGTTCCAGAGAAATGCAGATGTTCTCAAATCACATAATATTTCTCTCTCTCTCTCAAAAAAAAAAAAACAAAAACAACCAAAACTGTGTGATATTTATCTGATAGAGCATCTGGTATGATGAGGGGTGTAAAGTTTCTTTTTTTCTCTGTTTGGAAAAAAAAAAAATTCTGCCTAAGTTTACGCAAAGCATCCAGCATATGGGGCAGTGAGATCCATGGGTTTTGAAAACGTGGACCATGTAACAGAGTTCCCTGAGGGGTCACATGATGGGGAAGCCCAGTTGAGAAGTGCTATGGGTGTGCTGTATGGGGCAGGTCGACAGTCCCACTGGACCTGAAGGAGGAGAAAAAGACGATCGCTGACTTTACTGGGCTTGCTCTCAAGCACTAGGTCTTCTGCCCTCTGAAGTCACGTTCCCACCAGTGAAAAATAGAGAATGCTATCATCTTTCAAATGAGGCAGTAAGGCAAGCACTTTACTCCAGAGATTTTCATAAATTTGAATCAGCTCTTTCTTGTAAAGGCCTGTCCCCTGATGAGACCAAGGTCTTGCAAATCCTGCATTTCCTCAAATTATCCTCTGGCAATGCTCTGAAGGGAAGCGATATTGAATTATTGCAGTGACTATGCTTTGGGGAAGGTGGCAAGGCACAGGAGAGGTGAGGGTTTGATGAGACTGGTCTGGAAGCCAGGAGGCTTGGGTCCACACTGCCACCAGTCACGTGACCTTGGGGAAGACTTGGTTCTCATTGTCACCTAGAATAAAATGAGGGATTTGGATGAAGGTTTCCTGCATCTATTACACTGTGTCAGAGCCATCTTTGCCCTTCCTTTCTGGAGGCTGATGCTTGGTTTGCACTTTTTTTTTTTTTTGGTTTATAATAAAGAAAGGCTGCTTCTTTATTTGTCTTGCAAATTGCCCTACTTCATTTTTAATGATCACCTACAATAGAGGTCCTTACCCTGGAGTCCCCAGACAGACCCTGAAATTAGCTGCTAAAGCTTGGGTATAGGTAAATATTTAAGGGGTAAGGGGAATTTTTACGATTTTCATTTATTCACTCAGTGAATATTGAACACCTATTCTCTGCCAGATACTGAGCTTAGCATGGAAATAAAATGGGGATCTGAGTAAAGACAGTCCATGGCCCCACAGAGCCTCCATTTTATTGTATTTTTAAAAACTATTTATTTATTTTCATTTATTTAATTTTTGGCTGCGCTGGGTCTTCATTGCTTTGCAAGGGCTCTCTCTAGTTGCGGTGAGCGGGGGGCTGCTCCTCGTTGTGGGTGCGCCGTGTGGTGGCTTCCCTTGTTGCGGAGCACTGGCTCTAGAAACACGGGCTTCAGTAGATGCAGCTCATGGGCTTCGTTGCTCCGCGTCATGTGGCATCTTCCCAAATCAGGGATTGAACCCGTGTTGCCTGCATTGGCAGGTGGATGCTATCCACTGCGCCAACAGGGAAGTCCCCGAAACCTCCATTTTAATCAGGAAGATGCCAGAAGCAAATAAATGGGCACTCATGGGGCAGCAGTTGAGAGGTGTGGTGGGGTCAGGTGGAACAAGCAAGGTGCTTTTGGAGCTTGAGAGAGGGAGCTCCTCACTCAGCTCCGTCAGAAGCTCAGGAGAGTTCATGACCTTAAACAAAGGATAAGAACCTCTGAACAAAAGGAAAGGGAATCTGACATGCATGGTGCTGGTGTGGGCCATGCCTGGAGAAATGGTGGCAGGTGGAAAAACACACTTAGGATATTCAGCCATCACTAATGCATTCAGCACTGCAAACTCTGGTTTAAAGTTTTGAAATGACGTTGATCATTGTCATCACAATCATTGCCGCTGTACACAGAGCTCTTATTGTGGACTGCTTGTCTTGCTAAGCATTTAACATCAGCAGTCTCATGTAGTCTTTGTAAAATATCTGCAAGAAAGTGCTACAGTCTTGTTTTACACATGAGACACCAGGGCATATGGGCTTTAAGTTATCTGTTTAAGGTCTTTCAGCCCCCAAATCCAGGATTGAAACCCAAATCTGACCAAAGCTTTGCTGTAGTATGGATTTTTGGATCACGGGGAAGGGATACCTAGAAGCCTCACCTTCCAAACAGGTGGGAAAGTCATGTTTTCTTGATGTCTTTTGCCTGATATGGCCAGGCTTTAGATTTAAAAACAAGAATCAAATGTCAGTACCATCTGTCTCTCCCCACAGTGGAAGGGACTCTCTCCTGGGCATCATCGAGACGCCCTGAGTTACCAGTTCATAGTGAGATGGTATAACACACCTATGTTTGGCCCTGAACCAGTACTGGAGTTCAAAGAAGAAGCCAAGCTCTAAGGGATTTATTAACAATTTAACATTTCCAAAGCACGTGGGGTTGTTAATTCCATGTGCTGCAGAAATACTGTCATAATGATTAAGGCTTAGTCAGTGTAGGAATGCAGAAATGCGAAATCCATCTTGTGGCTGCCCAGCTCCTACTGTCTTATTCTAAGCTCCCATAAGATCCTCCTTATCTGACTCAGTGCCCTTCTCCTTCTCTTCTAGTTGACCTTGCCACTTGCAATCCTGAGTGTCCATGTGATCTCTTCCTTATTATATGAGTGTTTGATCCAAGACATATAAAAGCCCCACTCCTAGGCAGCTTCTGTTGATAACCCTACCCACCACGCCCCCCGCCCTGCCTACCCACCAAACACCTGACTGCATGGAAATGTCCTTGCCCTGGAAGTGTGTGGTCTGTTCATTGAGCAAGCTTTCCCAAGGGCAGGGCGTGTACCAGGCTCTGGTGCTACGGGAAAGACCCAGGCCAGCTCTCAAGAAGCCATGGTCAGCAGACTACAGCTTTTGGAGATGAAAAGCTCCTTCAACTGCTTGTGACCAAAACCAACTCAGACTGCTAAAAGGGCAAGAGAAAGAACAGGTTAGCTTGTGTAGCAGAAAAGTCCAATGGAAGAGTTGATAGAGACATGGCTGGATCCAGGGGCAGAGAATGTAACCTGGGCTTTGTGTGTCTGCATTTTTCAGGGGGCCTCTCCCCAAGGAAGGTGTTATAAATGCCAGCAGCTTGAGGCTTATATGCTCAGTCATGTCCGACACTCTGCGACCTCATGGACTATAGCCTGCCAGGCTCCTCTGTCCATGGGATGTTCCAGGCAAGAATACTAGAGTGGGTTGCCATTTCCTCCTCCAAGGGATCTTCTGACCCAGGGATTGAACCCATCTCACTAACTTACAGTGGAAAGACTGCTTTTCTCAGATGTGCTCAGAGAACTCTGGCATAACTTGAGTCATAGGCCCATTGCTGAACCAAGAACCATTGCCAGAGGGATGGGGTGCCCTGTGAAATGAGATATGGATCCTGAGTATGCCCTGCAGCCAGGCAGAAATGGAATGGTCGCCATGTAAAGCACAAGGCTTCCCTTGTGCTCAGATGGTCAAGAATCTGCCTGCAATGCAAGAGACCTGGGTTCAGTCTCTGAATTGGGAAGATCCCCTGGAGGAGGGCATGGCAACCCATTCCAGTATTTTTGCCTGGAGAATTCCATGGACAGAGGAGCCTGGCGGGCTACAGTCCATGGGTGCACAATGAGTGGGAAATGACTGAGCAACTAAGCACAAGAAATAGAATAGTTCCCCAGGAAGAAAATAAAGAGAGGATCTTGAGAAAGAAGGTGGCAGAGGGAAAGCCGGGCATGCAGAGAGTTGGGCAAAAAGCATTAAAGGAGCTCCAGAAAAGCAGTGGGAAAGAAAGCTCAGAAATGCTTCGCAGAGGGGGTGGCATTTGAACAGAATCCTGAAGGGCAAATAAAAAGTCAACAATACTACAGGAAGGTGACCTGGGGTCTAGTCCTGCTGTGCTAATGCGCCAGTAGGAATGGCCTGGGAAAATAATATTCAGTTATTCAAAAAGAATGTACTTAGCATCTACCAGCTGTGTACCAGGAACCATGTCCGTGCCGGGACAGTCGGGACGAACAAGACAGGCACTCTCTGTCTCTCGCGGATCTTAAAGTCTATGGGGGGTGGGGGGGAGAAACATGAAACCAGTAATTGCACCAATGATAGGATAATAATTTTCCAGAAGTCCTGAGAAGGAAAAATCACTGTGGCAGGGGTGAAGCGCACTGGTGCCTTATGTTAGTCTTCCCAGTCATGAAGTGGGAAAGAACATGGCATGTTCCCTCTCCCACAACCAACCGATAATACAATAACATGCTGAGAAACACTAGCTTAATTCATTTACTCACACTCAAGGGCACGGACTCACACGAGAGAAGCAGAAAACACCTTGAAACAGAGAGTAAAAGATAGGGAAACACGTGTTCCTGTACTTAGATGGCTGCCTCTTTGAAAGCTCCCATTTTCACACAACCCACATGGTTAATCTGTCCTTACCCTCTTAGCGGTTCAGATTCAGTGCTCTCTTCTGTTATTATACCCTGCATCCTTAAACCACTGTATTTCCGTTCGGTATAAACACTATCATCTGCCTTTTTTCATTTCCTCTCATCAAGCATTTGGGGTTGAGCATACATTCTTTTTGATAGGGAGGCAGTGAAAATCTGGAGACGCTGCTTTTAAACTACTGACTCAGTTATTCAGGAATTCAAATTGATTATACTGTTTCATAATCACTCTGGTCACGAAAAGTTTCCACTGTAGAATCTGCCTTTGTTGGTCCTTCAAGGGTGAGGAACTGACTTGCCCCTCACACAGCGCTATGAATAGGGATGGGGAGGAGGGAGAAGCCCACGGCTCTGGACCACACCTCTGGTGGAGCGGCGTTTCCCAGGGGAATCTTTGTGACTGGGGGGAGAGGTGTGCTGTGTGTGGGAGGATTCTCTTCTACACCAGGGCTGCACTTCTTCATTAAATGAAAGCCAGATGCTTATAGTTAACATTTTTAATAGGTTCATTCTCCCAGGTAGCTCATAAAATCCCAATAATAAATCAAAGAGCCCTTCTTAACAGACTTTCAAGGGATGCTCTGATGTTGTTGAAGTATTAATGAATTAGGGACACTCGAAGCTAGATTCATCATTTTTTCTCAAGTCTGCCCTCTCTCTCCCCCATATATATGCCCCCCCTCCCCAAACTCAAAAAAGAAAGATTGGAAAAGGAAGTTGGGGTAAATGTCTCAGTGTCACTACTAGCAATGTGTCTTCCAGAAGACGAAGTGAGTTACCAAGAGAAAAATTTCAAAGTGATTTAAAAGATACCATTTAAACTCTATTAGAATTTTTGGGGAATAAAAGGCAATGAGTTAAGTGAGAATAAGATGTAAACCTTCCTGCAATATTTGATTGCTAATGAACAGAAAGTATTCATCTTAGCAACCTAGAAGAGAAAAATGCATAGTGCTTTTCATTAAATCAACTAAATGATTAAATGAGTTAGTCGGTAGAAACCATTTCAATTTTCTGAATGTGAAATGTGCAGCTTATAACAAATAAATTCAAAGCACCTTTCTAAGCAAGTTTTGAGCATAAAAAATGTGGGTTATAAAGATGTTCAGTATTTTCTTCTTTATAGACAGTCAATATTTTAATGCAGTGACATTAATTGTGCAGAATGAAATGCCCCTACTACTGGGGCTTAAAAAATTTTGGCATCTAGTGCGACGTCCCTAATGGATCTTCAACACTATTACAAAATGATTGATTGTTGTTGTAGTCATTTTACCAGCTTTCAGAGCTGTTATATTTTTAATTAAATTGGCTGTGAATTTTGTAAGTGGCAAAGGTTGATAAACTAGCACTCGGCGCAGTATTACTATTCTTCTTAGCGTGGCTGTCATAGTTGGTACATTTATGTGCATAATCTTCTTAACATTCCATAAGTCTCTGGTCTCAGGCATTGATTGGCAAGATCACTTGCTGTTTGGAGATGGGAGAAAAAAAACATGAAAATTAACTCAGCAGAGAACATGGTTCTGGGTCATTGCTTGGTGGATGGAGAGGAGACCTGGTCTTGTAACCCTGCTGGAAATGGGTTTACCATCCTCCCTCTTACCCCGCATCAACATGGGAAAAGAGGTGTGGGTAGTGATTGGTGTGCCAGTTCTTCTGCCAACAGGTTTTGAGAGGCTCCCCTGAGTTAGACTATGGGCTAGGTACTTGGGGACACAAAAGTGGGTCTATTGGGAGACCCAAGCACTGATCCATCTGAACAAATAGGAGCCAGTTCAGGAAACTGTTATCATGGAAAGGGTCAATCCATGATGGAGACTCGGTGGTATTAGTCAAGGGGTCAGGCAAGGCATCTTGCAGCTGAGACATGAAGGTGGCAAAGCAGCCAGCCTCAGGAGTGGGGAGGGAAGGGTGGTCCCCGTGGGTGGGCTGCGTGTGCGTGGGTTCCGAGGTGGCAGGGACCTGAAAGGTCAGGGGGCTGGAGCCTGGGGCAGGAGTGAGGTGACTAGGGAAGTAATTTCAGCTCTGGATACACTGTCTATGTGCCCAGGAAGCCCTTGGGATTGACTGGCATCATGGGAGAGCTGGATGAATCCCGACCTCTCTGCCCAACCTTGCCAAGACATTCAAGCTCTGAGCCTCCGTTTCCACATTTGCCCAATGGGGCTGACAGTAGGGCCTCCATCTCTGGGTCATAAGGGTCATGCTATCCTTCATGTAAAGTGCCTGATCCATAGTAACTATCATTATCTTGTTGTTGTTTGCTCACTAAGTCATGTCTGACTCTTTTTCAAACCCACAGACTGTGGCCCACTCGGCTCTTCTGTCGATGGAATTCTCTAGGAAAGAATTCCTGGCTTCCCCACTGGAGTGGGGAGCCACTTCTTTCTCCAGGGGATCTTCCTGACCCAGGGATCAAACCTCTGTCCCCTGCATTGGCAGGTGGATTCTTTACCGCTGAGCCACTAGGGAAGCTCATTATTACCTTAGCAGAATTGAACTACTCAGTCACTAAGTTCATTTTTTAACTTTTCTAATTTCCATTTGTAGAAAAAGGAAAAGAGGTTTCCCTTTTAATGAAAAATTCAGCTAGATGTCCTTGAAATATGCTGAGAAATCTTTTTCTTCTACTGCTTGTTCATATTTTGTGCATGAGAAATTACTTAGGCTACTGACTCTTCCTGAATAAGTGACTTCTCCCTGGCTCATGTATCCTGCTAGTTATGGGTACAGGAAAACCAGCAAATAATGTTTAAGATCCACAGATGATGAAGGTTTAAGCACAACTCAAGGAAGGAGAGGGGTTGGCTTCAGTTGAACAAATGCTCATTATGAAAAGAATTCAAGCTTTGGAGCCGGACAGACCTGGAGTAAATCCTGCCTGGAACACAAGTGACCAGGTGAAAACTTGAGCAAATGAGTTATCCCTTCTATCTGTTTTCTCAACACTAAAATGGAGACATTTCTATGTATCATGTAGTATGTCATGAGAGTCACCTAAAACAGGGCACAGTGCCTGACTCACAAAAGTAAGTACCCTATAATGTTGGCTCTGGTGATTATGCTGCTCACCAGCTGATGAATCCCACTGAATTCACCGTCGGGTGTGTGGAGGGAGGGGGAGGGAAGATAGAAAGTGGGGACCAAATCCCACTGAGTTACACAGCCTCTGTTTCTAAGATGGGCACAGTGGGTGTTATTTGCGTCCCCGCAAAAGTGACCTCCACCCCCTCCCACAAAGCATTCGTGTTTAGCACTGTGATTATTTCAACGAGGCATTTGGGGCAGCATCTGTGGAAAGAGCTTGGCATATCAAGGGGCCCTCACAAGACCGATGACTACATGGGGAGGTTGTATTCGTTAGGAAAATCTGCGTGTGGAGTAAACACCGCCATTACTTTCAGTGGCATCATCGCCATAGTTTCCAACGAGAGGCAGTGCAGAATTGCAGAGGAGGGAGAAGAACATCTCAGTTTTCCTACGTCGAGGTTATAGATGAGCCACAGAGCTACCATTTGTATTTGCGGGCGGTCTCAATCATTCTGCATGCATGCCCACCCTGGCACATTTCAAAGCATTATTCCACATTACCGTGGTATTTTATCACGCATCGCAAGCCTGACACGGTTCTCTCCTCGGCAGGAAAGTGCTCCAGGCTAAGTTTCAGATTTTGTCAGTAGGAAAAAAGGAATTGTTACAATTCAGAACTGGCTGGGGAAACATACCTTCAAGTGTTACAAATCTGTAAAGGTTAAAGCTCCAGATAGAAAGCAAGAGGAGAAAGAAGCAGGCTATGTCTGGCTGGTTTCCATGTGTTCTTTGAAATGTTCCCTGTTTGGGCACAAGACGCAACCGGGCTGAGGTACAAGAGTGTTTCAGAGGCCCAGAGAGGTCGAGTTCTCATGCTCTAAGTAGAAAGAGAAGCGGAAGCAGCCCCCATGTAGCTCTCATCAACCCCTCTGTCTCCGTTATCCCAGGAAATGGGTTAACGTCTTCACTGGCACTGATTCTCTGGTCACCTCATTTTGCCTTTCTCTTGGTGTGGTCCAGACCTGGCTAAAAGAGGTTGCATTTTTCTCTCCCTTTCATTCATCCAACAAAGATATATTTTTCTGGTATCTTGTTTCTGCCACGATCTTACCAGGCACTGTGGAAACCACAATAATGTTGACAGTCATGAATCCACATATTGCAGGTCAATGATGGGGATGCCCAGGGTGGCATCCAGCACATGGGCAGGGGACTTACTCAGATTTCGATGGGGTGATGTCTACATCAAACTCCTAAGAATACATGAGCAATTACCCGGAACAGCACTGTCCCTCTGCTCTTGCCCACTCCACCTTCTTAGAGTCAGGGTGACAGGAAAGACAGAGATGTGGAAGTTGTTGTTCCACTCAGTTGCATCCGACTCTTTGCGACCCCATGGACTGCAGCACACCAGACCCCCCTGTTCATCATCAACTCCTAGAGTTTACCCAAACTCATGTCCATTGAGTCGGTGATGCCATCTGACCATCTCATTCTCTGTCATCCCCTTCTCCTCCTGCCTTCAATCTTTCCCAGCATCAGGGTCTTTTCAAATAAGTCAGCTCTTCGCATCAGAGGGCTGAAGTATTGGAGCTTCAGCTTCAGCATCAGTTCTTCCAATATTCAAGATTGATTTCCTTAACAATTGACTGGCTTGATATCCTTGCTGTCCAAGAGTCTCTCAAGAGTTTTCTCCAACACCACAGTTCAAAAGCATCATTCTTCAGCACTCAGCCTTCTTTATGGTCTAACTCTAACATCGGTACATGACTACTGGAAAAACCATAGCTTTGACTATTCACACCTCTGTCAGCAAAATGATGTCTCTAACTTTTAAACATGCTGTTTATCATACCTTTTCTTCCAAGGAGCAAGTGTCTTTTAATGTCATAGCTGCAGTCACCACCTGCAGTGATTTTGGAGCCCAAGAAAATAAAGTCTGTCACTGTTTCCCTTGTTTCCCCATTTATTTACCATGAAGTGATGGGACTGAATGCCATGGTCTTAGTTTTCTGAATGTTATAGGTTTTTGTTTTTGTTTTTTAACATCTTTATTGAATTTTTTGCTCTCCTTTTTTTTTTTTCTTTCTCTTTTTTTATGTTTTGGTTTTTTGGCCACGAGGCATGTGGGATCTTAGCTCCCTGACCAGAGATTGAACCCAAAGCCTCTGTACTGGAAGGCAAAGGAGTCTTAACTACTGGACCATCAGGGAAATCCCAGTTTTAAGCCAGCTTTTTCACTCTCCTTTTTCACCTTCATAAAGAGGCTTTTTAGTTCCTCTTCGCTTTCTGCCATTAAGATGGTGTCATATGTATATCTGAAGTTGTTGATATTTCTCCGGGCAATCTTGATTCCAGCCTGTGCTTCATCCAGCCCGGCATTTCCCATGATGTACTCTGCATATAAGTTAATAATCAGGGTGATAATATATAGCTTTGATGTACTCCTTTCCCAATTTTGAACTACTCTGTAGGTCAAGTGGGCCTTAGGAAGATCACTACAAACAAAGCTAGTGGAGGTGATGGAATTCCAGTTGAGCTATTGCAAATCCTAAAAGAGTATGCTATGAAAGTGCTGCACTCAATAGGCCAACAAATTTGGAAAACTCAGCAGTACCCACAGGACTGGAAAAGATCAGTTTTCATTCCAATCCCTAAGAAAGGCAATGCCAAAGAATGCCCAAACTACCACACAGGTGCACTCATCTCACACACTAGCAAAGTAATGCTGGACATGGAACAATAGACTGCTTTCAAATCAGGAAAAGAGTACATCAAGGCTGTATATTGTCACCCTGCTTATTTAACTTCTATGCTGAGCACATCATGAGAAATGTTGGACTGGATGAAGCACAAGTTGGAATCAAGATTGCTGGGAGAAATATCAATAACCTCAGATATGCAGATGACACCACCCTTATGGCAGAAAGTGAAGAAGAACTAAAGAGCCTCTTGATGAAAGTGAAAGAGGAGAGTGAGAAAGTTGGCTTAAAGCTCAACATTCAGAAAACTAAGATCAAGGCATCTGGTCCCATCATTTCATGGCAAATAGATGGGGAAACAGTGGAAACAGTGGCTGACTTTATTTTTGAGGGCTCCAAAATCACTGCAGATGGTGAGTGCAGCCATGAAATTAAAAGACACTTACTCTTTGACAGGAAGGTTATGACCACCCTAGACAGCATATTAAAAAGCAGAGACATTACGTTGCCAACAAAGGTCCATCTAGTCAAAGCTATGGTTTTTCCAGTGGTCATGTATGGATGTGAGAGTTGGACTATAAAGAAAGCTGAGCACGGAAGAATTGATGCTT
The DNA here is from genome assembly GCF_019320065.1 of Cervus canadensis. Taxonomy (NCBI): domain Eukaryota; kingdom Metazoa; phylum Chordata; class Mammalia; order Artiodactyla; family Cervidae; genus Cervus; species Cervus canadensis. The sequence continues at coordinate 18,795,218 of NC_057407.1, read as the reverse complement.
TTGAACTGTGGTGTTGGAGAAGACTCTTGAGAGTCCCTTGGACTGCAAGGAGATCCAACCAGTCCATCATAAAGGAGATCAGTCTTGAGTGTTCATTGAAAGGACTGATGTTGAAGCTGAAACTCCAATACTTTGACCACCTGTTGCAAAGAGCTGACTCATTTGAAAAGACCCTGATGCTGGGAAAGATTGAAGGCGGGAAAAGAAGGGGACAACAGAAGATGAGATAGTTGGATGGCATCGCTGACTCAATGGACATGAGTTTGGGTAAACTCTGGGAGTTGGTGCTGGACAGGGAGGCCTGGCGTGCTGCAGTCTATGGGGTTGTAAAGAGTCGGACACGACTGAGCGACTGAAGTGAACTGAACTGTAGTTCCATGTCCAATTCTAACTGTTGCTTCTTGACCTGCATACAGATTTCTCAGGAGGCAGGTAAGGTGTCTGGTATCCCCATTTCTTTAAGATTTTTTCCAATTTGTTGTGATCCACACAGTCAAAGGCTTTAGCATAGTCAATGAATGAGAAGTAGATTTATTTTTTTTTTATTTCCCTTGCTTTTTCTACGATCCAATGGATGTTGGCAATTTGATCTCTGGTTCCTCTGCCTTTTTTATATCTATCTTGGACATCTGAAGGTTCTCAGTTCACATACTGTTGAAGTCTGGCTTGAAGGATTTTGAGCATTACCTCGCTAGCATGTGAAATAAGTACAGTTGAATGGTAGTTTAAACATTCTTTGGTATTATTGCCTTTCTTTGGGATTCTAGTCCTGTGGCTACTTCTGAGTTTTCCGACCTGGTATGTTGAGTGTAGCACTTTAACAGCATTATCTTTTAGGATATGAAATAGCTCAACTGGAATTCCATCACCTCCACTAGCTTTGCATGTAGTAATGCTTCCTAGGGTCCATTTGACTTCACACTCTAGGATGTCTGGCTCTAGGTGAGTGATCACACCTATGTGGTTATCTGGGTCATTATGACCTTTATTGTATAGTTTTTCTGTGTATTCTTGCCACCTTTTCTTGTGGTCTTCTGCTTCTGTTAGGTCCATACTGTTTCTGTCCTTTATTGTGCCCAAATTTGCATGAAATGTTCCCTTGGTATTTCTAATTTTCTTGAAGAGATTCCTCGTCTTTCCCATTCTATTATTTTCTTCTATGTCTTTGAATTGATGGCTGAGGAAGGCTTTCTTATGTCTCCTTGTTATTCTTTGGAACTCTGCATTCAGATGGATATATCTTTCCTTTTCTCCTTTGCCTTTCACTTCTCTTCTTTTCTCAGCTATTTGTAAGGCCTCCTCAAACAACCATTTTGCCTTTTTGCATTTCTTTTTCTTGTGGATGGTTTTGGTGACCATTTCCTGTACAACATTACGAACCTCCTTCCATAGTTCTTCAGGCACTCTATCAGATCTAATCCCTTGAATCTATTTGTCACTTTCACTGTAAAATCATAAGGGATTTTATTTAGGTCATACCTGAATGGCTTAGTGGTTTCCCTACTTTCTTCAATTTAAGCCTGCATTTTGCAATAAGGAGCTCATGATCTGAGCCACAGGCAGCTCCTGGTCTTGTTTTTGCTGACTGTATAGAGCTTCTCCATCTTTGGCTACAAAGAATATAATCAATCTGATTTTGGTGTTGTGATGTCCATGTGTAGAGTTGTCCCTTGTGTTGTTAGAAGAGGGTGTTGCTGTGACCAGTGCGTTCTCTTGGCAGAACTCTGTTAGGCTTTGTCCTGCCTCATTTTGTACTCCAAGGCCAAGCTTGGTCTATTACTCCAGGTATCTCTTGATTTCCTATTTTTGCTTTCCAGTCCCCCATGATGAAAAGGATATCTTTTTGTGGTATTGGTTCTGGAAGGTCTTGTAGATCTTCATAGAACCTTTCAACTTCAACTCCTTCAGCATTAGTGTTTGGGGCGTAGACTTGGATTACTATGATATTGAATGGTTTGCCTTGAAAATTAACTGAGATCATTCAGTCTATTTTGGGGTTGCACCCGAGTACTGCCTTTCAGACTGTTTTGTTGACTATGAGGGCTACTCCATTTCTTCTAAGGGATTCTTGCCCACAGTAGTAGATACAATGGTCATCTGAATTAAATTTGCCCATTCCCATCCATTTTAGTTCACTGATTCCTAAAATGTCACTGTTCACTCTTGCCATCTCCTGTTTGACCACTTCCAATTTACCTTGATTCATGGGCCGAACATTCCAGGTTCCTATGCAATATTGTTCTTTACAGCATCGGTGTGGAAGAGCCTGATGGAATTCCAAGTAACTCCTTATTTCCCCAAAATCAATCATTTAGCACAGTTTCTGCAACAGTTAGGAACTGCTTCTACTACTATTTATGTTTTTTCAAATCAACTTCCTTTACCTGCCTTTTCATTTGATTGAAAAAGGAAAGATTCTGTCATTCTTGTAACAGAAAAGCAATGTAACATGCCATAAGTAGAAGGCGACTGCAAAAGGAAATACAGTGAACAATAAAATGGTGTTATTAAATTTCTCCTGGATCCTGTGGTTTGATCTGAAGAGTGTGCTTTTTTTTTTTTCTGGTACAAAATGGGGGACCATCAAGCATTAGAGCTACGTGAATGACAGAGAAACACCAAACTCAATATGCTCTGAATGATCGAAGTAGAGAATGGACGTGTGGAAACAGGAGGGGAAGGGTGTCCAGGATTAGGATCACACCAGGGCCGGGTGGCCATCAAAGAGGCAGCAGCTCTGAGTAAGCCCCCAACACTCACTCTCAGATACCTCAGGCTCTGCTGTGGCAACTCTCATGAGGATGGAGGAGGCCTCGGGGTGACTCTTTACTGGCAGTTCAAGTGCATCCACAGGGGCAGCTCGCTCAGCCCAGGACTCCAGCAGGTGTGTTGAAATTTCAGGAATTTCTTGGCTCATTTGCAGGCCCTCCCAGGCAACAAGCATCTCTGTTTTCAGAGGATGGTAGTAGTGATTACTTTTTCCCAGGTTAAAAAAAAAAAAAAGTGCCAGGAAGATAAACACTTTGTAAATCCCCGCACGTCTCTGCCTTCAAGCTTTGAGTCTATTTGTGAGACATTTATCTCTTTGTATACTCACCCCCCCAAAAAAAAATTATCATGCAGTTAATAAACCTAATAGCCTGAGGTATGCCAATCAGGAAGAAAAAGAATGCAGGAAGCTGAATGTGACACATCATGGCGTTGAACTCTCTGCAGAAAGCTAGGAACCTTTCCTCTAAAAGGAGCATCCTCCTGTGCCCGGAGATGCTGGGGGCAGGAGGGGGCACTGTGGCAGGTACAGACACCCTGTTCTTTATTTTTTCAATTTTCTATTGAAGGATAGTTGATTTAGGATGTTCCATTCGTTGCTGGTATACAAAGCAAAGTGATTCGGTTATAAATGTATACATTCTTTTCATAGTATTTTCCACTGTGGTTTATTTTAGGATATTTCATATAGTTCCCTGTAGGAAACTATACAGTGGGACCTTGTTATATGCAGTGGTCTGCTTGTTTTTCAGGTTGGGGCTTTGCCCTTCGTTGCTTTGCGCGGGCTGTCTCTAGTTGTGGTGCAAGGGCTTCTCATTGTGGTGGCTTCTCTTGTTGCAGAGCACAGGCTCTAGGCCTGTGGGCTTTAGTAGCTGCGGCATATGGGCTTAGCTGCCCCATGGTATGTGGAATCTTAGTTCCTAGGCTAGGGATCAAACCCATGTCCCTTGAACTGTAAGGGGGCTTCTTAACCAGCGGACCACTAGAGAAGTCCCAGTGTATAATGTTTTTATATAGTAGTATTTTGTATCTGATAATCTCACACTCGTGATTTATCCTTCCCCAACTCCCTTTGCCCTTTGGTAACCATACCTTTCTTTTCTAGGTCTGTGAGCAGACATCCTGTTGTTATTCATGAGTGATAGGACATGAGAACCTTTACATACTTCCTAAAGAATCAGGCAGATCTAGTAGACAAAATAAGTCAGGACAGATGAGAAGGAAACACCTTGAGAGTTCCACTGTCCACTTTAAATCAGAAGAGCCTGCTTCTCGCTCCACCACCCTCCTCCACATCTCCTGAGTGTGGCTGAGAGATTTTGAGAACTAAGTGTTAGAGAAATGCAGGTCTAAAGTATGTCCGCTTGCAGCAAAGACACCCTACTTAGTTTGGGCATCAAGGTCCAAGTCCAGTGATGGGTTTAACATTCCCACGGTAACTTTGGGAGTTAATGACAACTTCCAAAGGCATCATGTCCAGTGGGCCCATCTTTATTCTAGGGCCAAGAGTACTTGCCTCCCTGAGAGAACCCTCCTTTGGGACCAGGTGAGGGTAAAGAAACACCCTGGGTTCAATGTCTAGCAGATGTACCCAGGCTGACTTCAATGATCGATGTTACACAATGAAAATACCACTCAAATTCATTAGCAGGGATAAACTCGTAACTTTTGCCATCCCTGAGCCTACCAGGAGCCCTTCCTTTGTGAACTCTTAGGCCAGGGATTATCTTTTCATTGAATTATAGTGAAACCTGTCTTAAGTGATCACTCAGGGACCATCCAAACTCGGTAACTTGGTAGAGGTTGAACTTTAGCTAAAGGTCAAACAGAATTCTTCTGGAAACCTTAGGGGTTGCTTAAAGGTGAAATAAAATGCCGAAATGAAAATTGACTTAATCCCTGTCTTATGAACCAAGTAGCACCACTAGGCAGGCCAAGGGACACAGTCAGCTAGCAAATGCACCTTGACTTCCCTTTGCAAACTGCCTCATCTGTCTGGCAAATGCAATGGCCTTTCAGGCTTGTTAGTCATATGCCCAGCAATGCTTTCATTTTCCAAGGATGTCTGGACATTTTGAAGACCTTTGGCTGCATGTTTGGGATCCATTTCACTAGTGATCTTACAAATCATTCCAGGTCAGGCCATATTCATGGAACACAGCCCATGTGTTCCTTTCAGATTCTAAGGGTCTTTACCTGGGAAGAGGAAACTGGCTTAACTAACATCGGCACATGCACTCAGTGTAGGAAGGACTTATTTTTAAGGGAAGGATCCATATTCTAGTCTGTTATGCAAAGAATTATCTTTGAGCTCTGTTTATGCTGCTGCTGCTGCTAAGTTGCTTTAGTCAAATCCAATTCTTTGTGACCGTATGGACTGTAGTCCTCCAGACTCCTCTGTTCATGGGATTCTCCAGGCAAGAATATTGGAGTGGATTGCCAGTTCCTCCTTCAGGGGATCTTCCTGACCCTGGGATCAAACATGTGTCTCCTGGGGCTCCTACACTGCAGGCAGCTTCTTTACTGCTGAGCCACATCTTTGAGTTCTAATTATATATACTCATAAATATATATTCTACTTAAATATATTATATATTAGGTATCATAGAAGTCTAGTGTGTACAATATAATGGATGTATAATCTATTTTCTAACCTTCTGTGTAGCACTTAGAGCAGAATTTATGGCCATCCTGAGAAAGCTCTGGGACTCCTGGGGCTAAAGCTGAAAAGGCAGAGAGCAGAGGAGGGTAGAGCCACTATACTCTCCTTATCCCTTCCTGTAACTAGAGAAGGAATGAGACATATTGGATCCAGTCCCAACTGTGACACATTCTGTAGCTTGGACTGGCCACCGTAACCCATGGAGCCTCTATTTCTTCATCCATATCAAGGACGAAGCCATTATGACAGCAGCCACCATCCATTGAACCCTTACGCGTCAAACCCTAGGCTGACTGAAGACTTCACATGCAGCACATCTTGCTGAATTCCCACCACAGCATTTCAGTGTGGGCAGCCTGTCTTCCTTTGAGGAGATAAGAGTGTTTACAAAATTACAGACTAGAAATGCCGACTTTGCTGGGGTGATGAGAACATTCAGTGACATGGCAGGTGAAAGCCACGAGCACAGTACGCTGCCCGCCCGGAAGTGGTTCCACAAAGTCGGTTTTATCCTTCTTCCCAGAGAGACGGGCACTAACTCTGTGGCCCCGCACGTCCGTGACCATGCCTTTCAGCATCCTGGCACTCTGATGGTCTGGGAGTTTCCCTATCATTTGTCTGTTGCTTACCTGTTTCTGTGAACACTGCCGAGCGCTGGGAACACAGTAAGGCTCTAAGCGCGTGCGTTTTCTGCTGCCTGAGCTGAGGGTCCCAGGCCCTGGTGTACACTTGTGGTCCGGCTGAAATGGAGATGGAGGGAGAGGAACTGGGGAGGCCCAGTGGGGAGAGGCGCTGGAGGACTTCTTGGCATGGGAGCAAGGCTGACTCGGTGAGTCCAGAGCAGAGGATCTAGGCCTTTTATTGCTCTGTATTAAGATATCTTTGGCAATCTCAGTTAGTCCATATACAGAAGAAACTGGTGTTTTGAAAAACAAAAATGCTGTTTTTTGAGGTGAAGGCATACACACTCTCATTGCCTCCCTCATATAACTGAGGACTTATTTGTGTAAATGGTGACACAGGGGTGAACCAGCTCAGTATTCTAACTGAAGGCTCCCTGGAGACCAAGCAGACACCACCACAAAGGCAAGGAGGGGCGGGGGGCAATGGACACAGTGTCGGGCAAGCCAGATCAGGCATAGGCCCTCAAGAGATACCTCTAGTGGGAGAGACAGACAAAAATGAGTGAACCCACAGACAGACAACCATCATTTCAGGGAGCGAGAAGAAACAGCATAGTCAGATAAAAGTGTGCCTTCAAACAGATGTCAGGAGAGGCTTCACCAAGGAAGTAATGTCCTAACTGAAGAGTAACAATCAAGAGGCAAGTCTGGAGAACCCGGGGGCAGAGAGTTTTCCAGTAGAGTGAGTAGCAATTGCAAAAGCCCCAGGTTCAGAATGAGCCTGGCATGTTTGGGAAATAGCATGAAGACCCATCGGCCTGGAACCTTGGTGAGTGGGCAGAGGCGATGGGGTTACAGAGGCGATGGGGTTACAGAGGCAGGCGGTGGCGTGGACTCTTGCAGGCCTCAAATGAGGCTGGAATCGGGGGGTGTTAGACAAGGAGACAACGTGACCTAAGGCTTACAGGGGTCACTCTGGCTGGGCTGAGAGCAGATAAAGGCTCAAGAAAGGAGACCAATTAGGAGGTTGTCACAGTGGTTATGGTAGAAATAACGGTGCAGTGGAGGCGGAGAGAGGCAGGCTATTCTGCAATGTGTTTTGAAACACAGAGGTAGGTTTTGTTGATAGAGTTGAATGGGGGCCCTCAGAGACTAGGAATGTCTAGTATTGGGCTTGAGTAACCAGCTGAATATGGGGCTTCCCCAGAGGCTCAGCAGTAAAGAATCTATCTGCCAATGCAGGAGACGTGGGTTCGATCCCTGAGTCGGGAAGATCTGCTGGAGAAGGGAATGGCAACCCACTCCAGTACTCGTGCCTGGGAAACCCCATGGACAGAGGAGCCTGGTGGGCTACAGTCCATGGGGTCGCAAAGAGTCAGACAGGACTCAGTCACTAAGCAGCCACAATCCGCCTGAATGGTTAGTGATGCTTCCTGGAAGGGTTGAACTAGGATGGCAGCTACAAGTCAGATGTTCTCTCTTGATTGTAAGAAATACGAGGTGCCCACTACCCATGCAAGTGGAACGTATGTGACTGAAACTCATTGGAGAGTCCAGACTAGAAACACACTTGGGAGTCATGGAGATGGCATGCAAAGCCATGGCCTTGAGATTGCTGGAGTGGGGAAGGGCGTAGAGGAAGATCAAGGGCTGAGAGTCTAGGCTGATCTGATGTTTCCAGGTCACATATGAGGGAGTGGGAAAACTTTCCAGGCAGACAGATGGTCCTACAGGTGTAAAGGACCAAAGAGGACCTGGCTTGGAGTTGTGGCTAGAACACAGTGAGAGTGGAAGAAAATGAAGCACATGAGGTCAGAGAGGAGTGTAGATTTTATGTTTTATGTAGATTTATGTAGATTTTATGTATATCCTATCCATGTGTGATAGGAGGGTGGGGGCCAAAAAGTAGGAGTTATAGGGCTTGAGAATCTAAGTTCTGGAGGCAGGATGCCTGAGTGTGTCTATGAATTCTGCTACTTACTGGGCAGGCAACCTCTTTGTACCTCCCTTTCCGCATCTGTAATAGAGATGCTACTAGTACCTTCCACACAGGGCTGCCGTGAAGACTAATTGAAATGATGTGGGAAGTATGTTTAGATCAGTGCTGAGTGGACAGTCAGTGTTCAATAAATGTCAGCTCCAATTTATTATTGGGGAGAGTCATGTGATATAATTTACCCTTTTAAATGACACTGAACATTGGAGGCTCAACAGTAGAAGAACGGAGACATGTAGGTGGTCATCTCAGGGAGAAATGGGGGAGCCCACCTCTTTCCATGGTTCCCCCCACCATAGACCACCACTGTTTCCACTCTGTTCTTTAAGCTTTGGAGCCAACCTGGCTATCGTCTTGCACCAGCTGTGAAATGTCCTATGTTATTGTTTATCTCACATGTTCGTGACTGAGCCATGAGACTCTCAAGAGAAGGGCACTATCTTGCCACTTTTCTTCTTCAGAACCTGCCCTTACATCCCTAATCAGCAGGCAGTAGTGATAATGTGTAGCCATCACACCAGCCCATGAAAAGTACAATAGCGATCCACACCTCATCACATCAGAATGAACATACAGTGCAGCACATTTCCTAGGACAGTGGTCCCCAACATCCGGGCCAGGCACCAATACCTCCTGTCGGATCAGTGGTGGCATTAGATTAGAAATAAAGTGCATGATAAATGTAAATGCTCTTGAATCATCGCAGAACCATCTTCCACCACCCGGTCTTTGGAAAAATTGTCTTCCACAAAACCGGTCCCTGGTTCCAAAAAGGTTGGGGACCACTGATCTGGGAAAGTCAGGTTGTGGAGCAGTGGAAACAGAAAAGCTAGGGGGCCTCTGCTTGAGTGCCTTCAGAAGCTAGCCAGGAGGAAGGTGCTCCCTAATGGGGCTTGTGGCCCCTTGCTATAGAGGGGCCTCCACGAAAGGCACACGGAGCTTTCAGGCTCATTTAAATCCCATGGACACATGTAAAGAGCTGGACAGGCAATTCAGATTCATTTTCGAGATCACTGCGCCAAACTTTGTGTTAGCTCAGTGGACCATTAATGGGATAATATGCTCCATCACTGCAAGAGAGAATCAAAATGATTTTAATAGGGCTTCATTAGATCCATCTGTCCATCCATCACTTCTTCTCCATCGCTCACCACTTGACTCCAGAAACAGAAACACCCCCAACTAATTAGATTTACCTTAATCTCCTTTATGCACCATCAATCCTCTCAGAGGCCATCTGTGAGTTGAGAGTTCAGACTTTTAGAAATTATGCTAATCAGTCTTTTTCTTATTTAAAGTGTCTGACTGATGACCACAATTGGAAACTTCTTGCCGTGACAAACGGGAATGCAGTGGAAGATGCTGTGCTAACCTGAAGCACCCTGGTCCTCTGATGTACCATGCAATGGGTCATCTCCAAAAAGATAGTTAGGCAAAGAACATAGGACCTCGGAGCCAGGGAGAAAGTAAGACAAGATTCCATGGGGAGAGGATTTTAGTTGGTTTGTAGGATGAGTAGATGACTTGCTTTCATCTGTAGAATCAGAAAGGAAGGTGCCTGCGCTATTCCTTGGAGGAATGGATGTGTGGTTTTGGTGGTGCAGAGCCACTTTTGTGTAAAAGAGGTAGGCACCCAGAGGGAAATTATTTAGGAGTAGATTTTTGACCCCCTGCATCCTCCAGGCCCGTGGCCAGGCCACTAGAAGCTGGCATAGAATGTGAAGCAGGTTTCCAGGCAGAAAAGTCATTCCTGCGTTGCAGCAGTTTGAACCTGGCAAGAGAAGGGCCCTTTCAGACACTGCACAGTGATGTTTACTGCACAACCTCAACACCCCCAGGCCCTTACTGGGGAGAATAGAAATAATTGGCTCTTGTATTAGGGGGTCGAACAGAGTGCTTGGGGGAAAGACTGATGTTACATTAATTACTTGTTGAGTGAATAAGCAGAGTCTTAACTGGGAATTATAGCCCAGAGCAGTACTTCCCAAACTTAAACGTGCCCATGAATCTCTTAGAGGTCTTGTTAAAGTACAGTGTTTGATTCAGTGGGTCCGGGTGCTACGCAAGATTCTGCATTTTTAACGAGCTCCCAGATGTGGCTGCTGGTCAGAGACCACACGTGGTATATAGCAGGAGAGGTTGTGGGTTTGGGGAAACAGAAAGAACCAGGCTCAAGTCCTGGCCACTTACTGGCTCTGTGCCTCATTCCTTCATTCAGCAAATATTTTTTTGAATTTCTATTGTGTGCTCAGTTAAACAGCTGGAACAACATAGAAAATGTCCCTGCTCTCCTGGGGTTTGTACTCTGGTAGGGCAACACATAAGGAAAAAGGTAACAATGCTAAACTGTCTACTTGTGATTTGTGGAGATTGTTAGCAGAAGTACCAAGCTCAGTCGCTTCAGGCATGTCCGACTCTTTGCTACCCTGTGGGCTGTAACCCTCCAGGCTCCTCTGTCCATGGGATTTCCCAGGCAAGAATACTAGAGTGGGTGGCCATTTCCTACTCCAGGGGATCTTCCCGACCCAGGGATCAAACTGCTATCTCCCGCATTGTGGGAGGATTCTTTCCACAGAGCTGCAGGGGAATCCCTGGGGGCTAATGTTTATTGAGAACCTACTAAGGTCAAGGCACAATGGAGAAATTGACTTAATCTTTATAATACCTTGGTCACATAGCTACTCTTCTCCCTGTTCTCAGATACAGAAGTTGAGAAACAGACAGGAAGTATCTTGCCCAACCTCATGTACCAAAGGAGACAGGAGGTGGGGCCAGGCATCCACCTCTGGAACTTGGGGTTCCAAGCTCTGGCTTGCTGTCAGCAAGCTCTTCCTGTGAAGGGCCAGCTGGTAATAGCTTAGGCTCTGCGGGCACTTAATTGTGCTCTTGGAGCACGAAGGCAGTTACAGACAATACGTAATGAGTGAGTGTGACCCTGTTCTTATGAAAGTTTGTTTAGCAGAACTGACCCTGAGCCACTTTGGACCCTCAGGCCGTCATTTGCCAAGAACATTGGCTTCCGGCCGTTATCCTAAACAAGCGTTTCTCACATTTTAAAGCAGCTTTGTCCAATGCCGACACAAGGTGAGCCACACATGCAGTTTTAAACTCTATAGTAGCCATGTTTTAAAAAAGAACAGATAGTCTGGTGGGCTATAGACCATGGGGTCACAAAGAGTCGGCCATGACTTAGTGACTAAACAACAACAAAGGAAAAAGAACATATAGAATTAATTTTACCAATAGTTTTATTTAACAATACCCCAAATATGATCATTTCAATAATGATCAATATGAAAATGATTACTGTGCTATTTCACATCCTAGATCTGGTGTGTATTTTATACTTACAGCACATCTCAGCTCCAACTAGCCATGTTCAAGTGGGGCTGGTGGCTGCCGCTGCTGGGCAACTTTACAGTACTTAACCCTCACCTGGGCTGGAGTCACAATGCGTTTCTAACAAGCCCTCAGACGGTGCTGGTCTGTGGTCCACACGGGGGTCCAAGGCTGCCAATATCTACCCTCTGCTGGGAACATACCATGATGGTACTGGATGTGGGTAGCCATTTAGGGGATACAAGGAAGGCTCTTTAAAATGCGGTTACCTTCAAGTTGAAACCCAGAGGATCAGGAGGAGCTGACTTAAGAGAAGGACAAGTGAGAAAGTGCTCTAAGCTGAATTTGAAATGTCCTGGAGGAGGGAGGTCAAACTGCAGACACTAAGCATTGAGCTCAGTCTGGTATCTCGGGGGCTTTGTTATAACGCAGAGATACACAGCTTGTTGACTCCTCCCACACAGGCGCGCTTACTCTCCCTGATTCTGTCCCCCACAGTTGCCCACACTGTCCTCCTCACAGCACTTTCCACACTTTCTGTGGGGGTGGATTATTTTCAGGGTCATGACCTCTGTGAAGGCAGGCGTGGCGCTTGTTGTCATGGCTCTGTCCACAGCCTGCACCATTGGACTGCCTGGCGGCCAAGAGGGGCCTTCACTTGGAATTCCATCCGAGATACATCGGGGCTGTGGATGCACTGAAAACTTTACAGTGGGGAGACCTCAGACACAAGATGGACGAGGAACGTGGGAAAGAAAGGATACGATGTGTGCCGCCATCACAGGCAGAGGAGACGCTGACTAAGGAGCTTTCAGGTGTGGGCATTTCGGTGGCACGGCTGTTGCTGTTGTTCATCACTCAGTTGTATCCAACTCTTTGTGACCCCATGGACTGCAGCACGCCAGGCTTCCCTGTCCTTCACTATCTCCTGGAGCTTATTCAAACTCATGTCCATTGGGTCAGTGACACCATCCCACCATCTCATCCTCTGTCCCACACTTCTCCAGCCTTCAGTCTTTCCCAGAATCAGGGTCTTCTCCAGTGAGTCCACTCTTCACATCAGGTGGCCAAAGTATTGGAGCTTCAGCTTCAGCATCAGTCGTTCCAATGAATATTCAGGGCTGATTTCCTTTAGGATTAACTGACTTGATCTCTTTGCAGTCCATGAGATTCTCAGGAGTCTCCTCCAGCACCACAGTTTAAAAACATCAATTCAGTGCTTAACCTTCTTTACAGTCCAACTCTCACATCACTACATGACTACTGGAAAAAGCATAGCTTTGACTATATAGACCTTTGTCGGCAAAGTAATGTCTCTGCTTTTTAGTATACTGTCTAGGTTTGTCATAGCTTTTTTTCCAAGGAACAAGTATCTTTTAATTTTGTGGTTGTAGTCACCGTCCACAGTGATTTTTGAGCCCAAGAATTTATTATTCCATAATTCAACTAGAAGCTGATCTTTCTTGCCTGCAAGTGTTGCAGATTTTGTGTCTCATTTTTTTTTGTTGTTTTTTTTCCTTCCTCCTATTTTTCATCAACCCAAAAAAGTGAGAAGAGTGAAAGTTACTCAGTCATGTCCAACTCTTCATGACCCCATGGACTGTAGCCCACCAGACTCCTCTGTCCATGGGATGCTCCAGGCAAGAATACTGGAGTGGGTAGCCATTCTCTTCTCCAGGGAATCTTCCCAACGCAGGGATCAAACCCAGGTGTCTTGCATTGGGGGAGGATTCTTTACCATCTGAGTAAGTCTTAAAGGTTTTCTGTTTCTGTTTCTTTTTTTTTCCCCTCTTACTTTTCATCGACCCAAAAGCAAGTATAAATGGAAAAGGCAAAACACAGGCCAGTCCAAACATGGAAGGTTCTGTCATCTGACCATCAGGATTCTTTGTATTTTAATATTTCATCAGCTTGTGCTGATATTAGTTTAAAAAAGTGTGTGTGTAAAAACACACAGAAATTATAATTTCAGTGCAGTCTGTGTTAATTATTCGAGAAGTTATCTTAAATTGCAGAATGATTTTTTTGAGGGCAAACTCTGAAACCTAAGTAATTATCAGATGGCCATTTAAAAAAAAAATATCAAAACTAACCCACTGTCCTTGAGAAGACATGTTACTGGAATCAAACAAAGTGGTGGTATAATCTGTAAATTCTATGTGGACTGCTATGGTATCTGAAACATAATTATCAAGCTTAAGTTAATTAGACTAATGCTCAGAAAATCTGGCCTGGCAGCTTGTGGTAAGTAATTATATATACTGATTAAAAATGCAATATGCTGTGAGCAAAGGCAACATAGCCTGTGCACGTGTACAAATAGGAATCCACGTAGGAGAGTGCCCACAAGGAGAAGGAACATTGTAGAAACAGGTGGGCATCGTGCCAGGTCTTTGCAGGGTGGCCTGCTAATGCCGCTTCTCCCAACACAAGATGAGGGGGGTGTCAGGACAGGGTCAGCTCAGCAGGACGATTGGGCCTTGGATGTCCATGGCCCACCTGAGGCATACTCCCCACCACAGCCTGGGTGCCACCCTGTTCTTTATTTTCTCTCAAGCTTCTCCTTCAAAGTATGATTAGCCATGAGAAAGCTGGAGTCGGCTGCCTTGGTATTTTTCCAGACTCTGAAAACATGAAATGACTGTTACTTGCGGATCACAAATAAGGGTGGGGTGCTGACCTCTGAGTGGGCACAGACACATCTTTCATTTACCCTTCTACTTGCTGTGTTGTTTTCTCTCCAGTTGTTCTTGAAAGAGGGGAGATGCCATTGAGGGTCTTTGCCATTGGGCAAAGACTAGGGACACCCAATGTTTGGCTCTCTACTCAAGATTCTTCCTAAGTTAATATACCATAGAAATGCCATCAGGCAAAGAAAGATACATTTCAGATTGATGAGGGCTACAAAGAAATCTTGTTCTCAATCCTCTTTTACAGGGTGCATCTCTGTTCCTGCATTACTCTTACAACATTTGGCTTAAGAGAACAGAATCGAACCTTTCTCTGAGGACTGAGGATGGTTATAGCTGTGTCACCCTTCTAAATATCTGTTATAGCTGCTTCATTTGGGCAAGAAGTATTTAGTGAACTACGATGTGTGTAGCTCTGGTTTGGTAAGGTCACTGGCTAAGATATTAGATTGACCCACGTGGCAGTAATGCTTTGAAGATTAAGGGAAGAATCAATGTTGCTCATGGGCATGGTTTTGCCTTTAATTTTAGTGGGGAAGATACTTTGAATAAGTGTCTTCAAACAGAACCATACTGAGGAGTCACCTACTCTAACCTTGGTAGAAGAGGAGAAATGTATTCTATGCAGAAAGAATAGTACATGCAAAGGGCTGGTGGTAAAAGAGGAGACAGGTTGTTTAAAGAACCACTGCTACTCAGATAGGGTGGAAAGAGTGCAAAGGGTTGAGAAAGGAGGGTGAAATGGTAAATGGGGGGGCCCACCATGCCAAGAAAGCCGTGTCAAGGACCAGTATCTCAGGGCCAGAGCACAGATGTCGAGGGTTTAAAGACAGCTGAAACAGCCCTGGCCCATGGCCTAGAGTTTACTTTCTGTTTCCTCATAAGAGACACCCCAATACACACTTCAGTTGTGGTGTTGCAGTTCAGAAACTATAGGCAGGCCACCCTGTTATTTTTTAATTGAGGGTCCTTTTCAGTAGAGAAACACACTGACTTTCAGTCCAAGACTGCAGAAGACCCAGCAGTTCATTTCATCTCTCTGGGCCTTCCTTTCCTTCTCTGTAAAATGGAAATAATGGTACTGTGCCTCTCCCTACCCCAAAGCTCATCCAAGCAGCTTCCATAGGCGAAAGTCCTTTGAGGCAACACCTCAGCCTAGCCCTACTGCTCAGCAGATGCTCAGCACCGTTTTCTGAGACAGGGAATGCTGGCTGAAGGAGCGGCCCCGGTCCCACCACCCGTGGGTTGCAGGAGTAGGTCTCTGAGCCCCAGTCCCTCATCTGAAAAGGGCGTTGGCAGCACCGTGTGGTTGGCGCTCCTAACAGGGTTTAATGAGATATCCTGTCTGTACACTCAGCAAGCATTCAACAGCGTTCCAGCAACGGTAACAAAACTAGAACAACACAGCCACGCCATCTTTCTTCTGGGCTCCCCTCGTTTGATGTTTCCACGTCCCCAGAACAGAAGGGGCCCCAGCACTGGACCAAGAGCATCTCTGCCCCCAGCCACCGGCGGGGGTTTGAGCGGTGTTTGTTCCCCGTGATTCAGCCGCCTTTTGACGGAAGAATCAAGGCCCGAATTTGACTCCTTTCATAGGTGGATGAGTTGCCTTTCCACCCAACGCTAAGGTAACTATTCGCGGAATGAAAGAACTAGTCCGTCAGCACATTGTTTTGCCTCTTGGGTACAAAAACAGGTTGCTTCTTTTTAAAAATGTTTAATTTTGGTGTCTGAGAACCAATTAGGAACACCCGCAGGTCTTGGACTGATTACTTAGTTACTCTGCTTCAGTCTAGTGTCAGTGACTTGGCGTCAAAATCAAAAAGTAAAGAGGGAGAGGAACAAAACAGCTCGGATATTTTAATGGCTTTTCCAACATCGTGTCTGTGCTTCCTCGCTAAACAGCCGTCAGCATACGATGTGTTGCCCCGGGTGGTGGGCAGCAGAAATGGAGACAGAGCGGCTACAGACCTTTTAAAATACGGTCCAGGCGTGGCAATCAGCATAGAGAAAGGGACTAAGAGATATTATGAAATGAAGAAAGCATGTGCAATTTATATTACTACTGCAGACATGTTTATTAAAATCCCGGCAAGTATTACTTTTGCTTCAGAAATAGGACATCAGAGCAAATTTATGGCGAGGAGAGTGTTTGGATGACTCTCGCAGACGTAAAGCTCTTAAGGCAGAGCCATGTTAATTAAGAACAGCATCCTGTGTGAAGTGTTACACCCAAAATAGATCCTGAGGGGGGCACTCGGTGAAGGGATACATCAATTTCAGACATCTGGAATCCAATTAATAACTTCAGTGCTTTTACATGGCAAATGCTACTATGTCGTAATTCTTACAGAGGCTCTCAGGGTGGAAGCTGGATTTCCACAGTGAGGGGAATTGCTGTCATCCAGAGTTGTAATCCTCAGTGTTGGTCAAGGATGGTCCTCTTTCTTTGTTTTCATTCATGACCTGCTTCCCTATAGTTACTTAAGTAGCTGTGCTTGAAGACTAAGAAGTATCTTCATACCCATCACCTGAAACAAAAGCTCCGACTTTTTTTTCTTTCTTGTTTTAAAAAGATTTTATTGTAGTTGACTTACACTGCTGTGTTAGTTTCTACTTTATAGCAAAGTGGATCAGTTATACATTTGTCTACTCTTCTTTAGATTCTTTCCCCATATAGGCCATTCCAGAGTACTGAGTACAGTTCCCTGTGCTATAGAGTAGGTCCTTGTGGATTATCTATTTTACATATATTACAGTTATATATTAATCCCAACCTCCTGGTTTATCTCTCCCTCCACCCCACCTTGAACTGGTAAGCAGAAGTTTCTTTTCTTAGTCTGTGAGTCAGTTTCTGTTTTATAGATGAGTTCATCTGTACCGACTTTTCTATTTGACCCATAAGTGATGCCAGAGGTTTTTTGTCCTCCTCTGACTTCCTTCGCTTAGTACGAACATCTCCGGGTCCATCGATGTTACTGACAAAGGCATTAGTTCATTCTGTTTTATGGTGGAGTCATATTCCATTGTGTAGACACACCACAGCTTCTTGATCCATCTGCCTTCTGTGGACACTTAGAGTGCTCCGTTTTTTTTGCTAATGTAATTAGTGCTGCAGGGAATGTTGGGGTGCATGTGGGTTTGCACTGTAAGTTCCCTGCCCCCCAACCTGTAGAGGTCCAGGAGTGAGCAGGCTGGATCATGCGGTCACTCTAGTTTCAGTTGTTTAAGGAACCTCCATCCTATTGTCTGTGGTGACTGTGACCAATTTACACTCCCCCCCAAAGCACAGGAGGTCTCTCTTTTCTCCATGCCGTCTCCCCCACTTACTCTCTGTAGTCTTCTTTTCGTTGTTTTGACTCTACTTTATACTTGACTGTAACCAGTTATCAATGTTGTGAGAGTTTCAGGTGCAGAGCAGAGAGGCTCAGCCATAAACGTCCAGGTGTCGGTTCCCCCAAAACTACCCCTGTGGTCTTTGGGGGGATGGGCATCCTGACTGGTGTGAGGTCCTGCCTTGTTGCAGTTACCATTTGCAGTTCTCCTATAATAAGTGATGTCGAGTGTCGTTTCAGGTGGCTCAAAAAAAAAAAAAAACAATCAAAAACAGTGTGAGTTACAGTGACTTCTTGAGATTGGCTTCTTGAAGGTGTCCCATGTTTTGAATTGTATTTCAGTCACCTGTGGGCAGGACATTGCTTGGAGTCAGGTATTCTTTACCGTCTGGCACGCTTTGTGAATATGAAGTGACCTCTGTTATTGTTGTTCAGTTGCTCAGTCGTGTCTGATTCTTTGCAACCCCATGGACTGCAGCACGCCAGGCTTCCCTGTCCATCACTATCTCTCAGGGTTTGCTCAGACTCTTGTCCATTGAATCTATGATGCCATCCAACCATCTCATCTTCTGTCACTCCCTTCTCCTCCTGCCCTCAATCTTTCCCAGCATCTGGGTCTTTTCCAATGAGTCGGCTCTTCTCATCTGGTGGACAAAGTATTGGAGCTTCAGTTTCAGCACCAGTCCTTCCAATGAATATTCAGGGTTGATTTCCTTTAGGATTGACTGGTTTCATCTACTTTCTGTTCAAGGGACTCTTAAAAGTCTTCTCCAGCACTATATTCACAAACATCAATTCTTTGGTGCTCAGCCTTCTTTATGGTCCGGCTCTCATATCAGTACATGATTACTGGAAAAACCGTAGCTTTCACTACATGAACCTTCAGCAAAGTGATGTCTCTACTTTTTAATATGCTGTCTAGGTTTGTCATAGCTTTTCTTCGCAAGCATCTTTTAATTTCATGGCTGCAGTCACCATCAGTAGTTGATTTTGGAGCCCAAGAAAATAAAATCTATCACTGTTTCCACTTCTATTTCCCATGAAGTAATGGGACCAGATGCCATGATCTTAGTTTTTTGAATGTCAAGTTTTAGGGCAGCTTTTTCACTCTCCTCTATCACCTTCATCAAGAGGCTATTTATTTCCTCTTCACTTTCAGCCATAAGGGTTGTGTCATCAGCGTATCTGAGATTATTGATATTTCTCCTGGAAATCTTAATTCCAGCTTGAGCTTCATCCAACCTGGCATTTCCAGTGATGTACTCTGCATAGAAGTTAAATAAGCAGGGTGACAATATACAGCCTTGAGGTTCTCCTTTCCTAATTTGGAGTCAGTCTATTGTTCCATGTCTGGTTCTAACTGTTTCTTCCTGACCTGCATACAGATTTCTCAGAAGACAACATGGTCTGGTATTCTGATCTGTTTAAGAATTTTCCCCAATTTGTTGTGATCCACACAGTCTAAGGCTTTGGCATAGTCAATGAAGCAGAAATAGATGTTTTTCTGGAATTCTCTTGCCTTTTATATGATCCAATGGCTGTTGACAATTTGATCTCTGGTTCCTCTGCCTTTCCTAAATCCAGCTTGGGCATCTGGAAGTTCTCAGTTCAAGTACTGTTGAAGCCTAACTTGAAGGATTTTGAGCATTACCTTGCTAGCCTGTGAAATGAGTGCAATTGGATGGTAGTTTGAACATTCTTTGGCATTGCCTTTCTTTGGGACTAGAATGAAAACTGACCTTTTCAGTCCTTTGGCCACTTCTGAGTTTTCCAAATTTCCTGGCATGTTGAGTGAAGCACTTTCACAGCATCATCTTTCAGGATTTGAGATAGCTCAGCTGGAATTCCATCACCTCCACTAGCTTTGTTCATAGTGATGCTTCCTAAGGCCCACTTGACTTCGGACTCCAGGATGTCTGGCTCTAGGTGAGTGACCACACCATCATGGTTATCTGGGTCATTAAGTCCTTTTTTGTACAGTTCTTCTAGGTGTTCTTGCCACTTCTTAATCTCTTCTGCTTCTCTTAGGTTACTGCCATTTCTGCCCTTTATGGTATCCATCTTTGCATGAAGTATTCCCTTGGTATCTTCAGTTTTCTTGAGGTGATCTCTAGTCTTTCCCATTCTATTATTTCCTTCTATTTCTTTGCATTGTTCACTTAAGAACACTTTATCTTTCCTTGCTCTTCTCCGGAACTCTACATTCAGTTCCCTTTCTCCTTTGCCTTTTGCTTCTCCTCTTTTCTCAGCTATTTGTAAGGCCCCCTCAGACAGCCATTTTGCCTTCTTGCGTTTCTTTTTCTTGGATGTGGTTTTGTCACCGTCTCCTGTGCAGTGTTACAGACCTCTTTCCGGGGTTCTTCGGGAGCTCCATCAGGTCTAATCCCGAGTACCGTTTTTCAAGTTGTTGTTATGGGAATGTCCACAAGGCGGCAGCACTTCCTCATGCCCCACGAGGTTTCCTATGACCACAGGCGCCTTAGAGAAACTCATGCCCCGTCTTGGAGATTATAGCGTGGAAAATGCCAGGGTCCAGGGTCATTAATTTTTTCCCCTTCCCCTACACTGCTGGACAGATGTCCAATCCTGCTGAAACAGTGATGCTGAGGGTGTTGTACACCTTAGCTGGGGGCACTTTTCAAAGCTTGTGCAGCCCAGAGGGTCTACAGATCGTTAAGTGCACTAGGGGTGCTCTAGCCATAGGAGGGCCCGACTGGATCTGGAGATTGGGGTTCCATTCACAGAGACCAATTGCTCCAGGTCCAATGGGGACCCCTTTGCTTGTACATCCTCCCCAGCTTCCTCAGCTCTGCCCCACTCCAGTCCAACCTTGAGCCCCAAGACTGCTCAGGCTCCAGGGATGTGACACCAGCCCAGGCTACCCAGGCCCGAGAGGAACACTCTTGGCATTTCTTTTCTGTTGTTTTCTCTTAAATTTAATTTTTACGTATGTTGGAGTAGAGTTGATTTATGAGTGGTGTTTGTTTTGGGTGTTGAGCAACCCAGTTCAGTTACGCAGACACATGTATGTATCTGTATCATCGTATCTTTGGACTCTTTTCTCATCTAGGGTATTACAGAGTGTTGAGTAGAGTTCCCTGTGTTATGCAGTAGGTCCTCATGGGTTATCTCTTTTACGTATATTTCTGTGTATATGTTAACCCCAGCCTCCTAACTTCTCCCTCCCTCCACCATACCTTTCCCCTTTGGTGACCGGAAGTTACTTTTCTAAATCTGTGAGTCTGTTTCTGAGTTCATTTGTACTGATTTTTCTATTCGACCCATAAGTGATATCCGAGGCTCTTTGTCCTTCTCTATCGACTTCCTTCACTTAGTATGATCATCTCCGGGTCCATCGATGTTGTTGACAAAGCCATTAGTTCATTGTGTTTTATGGCCAAATCACATTCCATATATATATGTGTGTGTGTGTGTGTGTGTGTGTGTGTGTGTGTATAGATATATAGTTGTTATTGTTCTGTTTCCCAGTTGTGTCAGACTCTTTGTGACTCCATGGACTGTAACCCACCAGGCCTCCCTGTCCTGGCAAATGGATAAAGAAGATGTGGTATATATACCACAGGATAAAGAATAGGCAGTGTATGTGTGTGTATATATGTATATATATATGTGTGTATATATACCATGTCGTCTTTATCCATCTGCTGATGGGCATTTTGGCTGCTTCCAAGCCTTGGCTAATGTAAATAGTGCTGCAGTGGACATCGGCATGCCTGTGTCTTTTAGAAGCAGTTTCTCCATGTAGAGGCCCAGGAGTGAGAACGCCAGATCCTGTAGTAGCTCAGTTTTTAAATTTTAACAAAGCTCCCCAGTGTTCTCCGTGGTAGCTGTTACCAATTTCCATTCCCAAAGACAGAGTAGGAGGGTTCCCCTTTTTCCACACCCTCTTCCACTTTTACTGTCTGTAGTCTTTCCGAGAATGACCATTCTGACCGGTGTTTGTCGATACCTCTTTGTAGTTTTGATTTGCAGTTCTCTAATATTTAGCGATGTGAAACATCTTTTCATGTGTCTCCAAAAACAAAACAAAACAAAAAAAAGAACAGTATGAGTTAAGTTGACCTCTTGAGATTGGCTTCTTGAAGGTCAGTCCTCTTTTGAATTGCTTTTTGATTTCTGGAGCTCACCTGGTGGCTCATTGGTAAAGAATCAGCGTGCAATGCAGGAGACTGGGGTTCAATCCCTGGGTCGGGAAGATCCCCTGGAGAAGGGCATGGCAACCCACTCCAGTATTCTTGCCTGGAGAATTGCATGGACAGAGGAGCCTGGCAGGCTATGGGCCGTGGTCCATGGGACTGCAAAGAGTCAGACGCTGAGCTACTCACACTTTCACCGGTTTTCAAGTTGTTGTTACAGGAAGTGTCCACAAGGCGGCAGCCCTCTTCACACCCTACTTGGGTTCCTTAGGCACTGGAGCCCAGGGAAAGTCCTCTTGCACGGTTGTAGAGGAGAGTGGAATGTGCCAGGGCTTGTATCTAAAGCTTTCTTGCCCTTCCCCTGCACGCCAGAGAAATCCCAAGTCCCCCCAAAACTGCACTGCTGAGGGTGCTGTGGTGCTTAGGTGGGGTGACTCTGGAAGGAGACTGCCAGTGGGAACCCCACCCCCAGGAGGCTCGGAGACCAGGGGCCGTGTCAAAGCCTTCCTGCCCAGCAGGCCCACTGTTGTTTGGGTGCCCTAGGCTTGGGTGAGCTCTAGGAGGGCCCGCCTGGACTTGGAGATTGGGGTCCCATCCGCAGGGGACCAATCACTCCAGGTCCAAGGGCCGGGGGGCTCCTTTTCTGGCGCATCTCCCCCAGCTCCCTCAGTCCCTCATTAGCACCCAACGCTGCTCAGGCTCCAGGGATGTACAAGCAGCCCAGGTCACCCAGGTCTGAGGTGAATATCATTGGCCGGCCTTTTAATTTTTATCTTATACTTGACTAGAGTTGATTTACCCAGGGGTGTGTGTTTCGGGTGTTCAGCAACCTGGTCCAGTGATACAGATACATGTCAGACTCTTTCCCCACATAGGTTATTACAGACTGCTGAGTAGAGTTCCCTGTGCTATCCAGTAGGTCCTTGTGGATTATCTCTTGTACATGTGTTACTGTGAATATGTAAACCTGACCTCCTAACTTATCCCTCCCTCCTCCCCACCTTTCCCCTTTGGTGACCAGAGTTACCTTTCTAAGCCTGTGAGTCTGTTTCTGTTTTGTAGATGAGTTCATTGATACTGATTTTTCTATCCGACCCCTAAATGATATCCTAGGCTATTTGTCTTTCTCGATCTGACTTCCCTCAATTAGGATGATCATCGCCAGGTCTATGCATGTTGCTGGCAAAGGCATTATTTCATTCCTTTTTATAGCTGAGTCATATTCCATTGTGTATCTCTGTACCATATTGTCTTTATCCATCCATCTGCCTGTGGACATTTTGGTTGCTTCTGGCCTGTGATGCAGTAAAATGCAGCACAGTATTTGAGGCATACATTTTTTTTTTCAGTTGGGGTATTCTTGATTTACAATGTTATGTGAGTTTCAGGTGTATAGCAAAATGAATCACTTACACATATATCCACTGTGTTTTAGATTCTGTTCCCATATAGGGCATTGTAGAACGCTTAGTAAGAGTTCACTGTGCTGTGCACTAGTTTCTTATTAGCTATCTATTTTATATATAGTAGTGTGTGTACGTCAATTCCAATTTCCCAATGTATCCCTCCCCTCTCCCATTACTCCCTGGTAACCATAAGCTTGTTTTCTACATCCGTGAATCGATTTCTATTTTGTAAATAATTTGTACCATTTTTTTAGGTTCCACATATAAGCAACATCATATATGTCTTTGTCTTCATTGAGTACAACAATCTCTAGGTCCATCCACATTGCTGAAAATGGCATTATTTTGTTCTCTTTTTATGACTGAACAACATCCCATTGTAAATATCTAGCACATCCTTCATCTCACCATGTGATAGATCTATACCCCATACTTGCTCTCCTACACTAATCTGGCCATCACCCTGAATCCTATGGTCCCCACCCCTTCACTTCTTATTACATCATTTTAGGCATCTCTCTGCATTCCTAAAGAACAACTAAATATACATACGTTTAAGTTTATTAAAAAGTATCATGCTGCATCTTATCTTTGGGGAATTCTCTTTGTTCCTTAATAGTATGTTATTAAGCTTAGTCCCTATGGGCTAATTGT
The DNA here is from genome assembly GCF_019320065.1 of Cervus canadensis. Classification (NCBI taxonomy): domain Eukaryota; kingdom Metazoa; phylum Chordata; class Mammalia; order Artiodactyla; family Cervidae; genus Cervus; species Cervus canadensis. Next base: position 18,771,587 of record NC_057407.1, on the reverse strand, counting down.
CTCTCTCTTTTTTTTTTTTTTGTCATACATTGATATGAATCAGCCATAGATTTACACGTATTCCCCATCCCGATCCCCCCTCCCACCTCCCTCTCCACCCGATTCCTCTGGGTCTTTCCAGTGCACCAGGCCCGAGCACTTGTCTCATGCATCCCACCTGGGCTGGGGATCTGTTTCACCATAGATAGTATACATGCTGTTCTTTTGAAATATCCCACCCCCACATTCTCCCACAGAGTTCAAAAGTCTGTTCTGTATTCTGTGTCTCTTTTTCTGTTTTGCATATAGGGTTATCGTTACCATCTTTCTAAATTCCATATATATGTGTTAGTATGCTGTAATGTTCTTTATCTTTCTGGCTTACTTCACTCTGTATAAGGGGCTCCAGCTTCATCCATCTCATTAGGACTGTTTCAAATGAATTCTTTTAAACGTCTCAGGCTGATAATATTTCCATAGGTGTAATGTACCAGCTCCTTATCCCATCATCTGCTCGAGGCTCTAGGTTGCTTCCCAATGTCCTGCTTTATAAACAGTGCTGCGATGAACAATTGGGGTGCAACAATGTCTCTTCAGATCTGGTTGCCTTCAGTGTGTATGCCCAGAAGTGGGATTGCTGGGTCATAATGGCAGTTCTATTTCCAGTTTTTTTAAGAAAATCTCCACACTGTTCTCCATAGCGGCTGTAACTAATTTGCATTCCCACCAACAGTGTAAGAGGGTTCCATTTTCTCCACACCCTCT